>NW_004444117.1:4107956-4125228 GCF_000243295.1 Trichechus manatus latirostris
TAAAAAAATAATACACCACGGCCAAGTAGGATTCAAACCAGGTATGCAAGGATGGTTCAACATTAGAAAATCAATCCAACACATAAATAAAAGGAAAGAAAAGAATCACATGATCATCTCAATTAACGCAGAAAAGGCATTTGACAAAGTCCAACACCCATTCCTGATAAAACTCTCAATAAAATACATATAGAAGGGAAATTTCTGAATATAATAAAGGGCATCTATGCAAAACCAACAGCCAACATCGTGCTTAATGGAGAGAGGCTGAAAACATTCTCATTGAGAACAGGAACAAGACAAGTATGCCCTTTATCACCACTCCTATTTAGCATTGTGCTGGAAGTTCTAGCTAGAGCAATAAGGCAAGAAAAAGAAATAAAGGGCATCCAATTGGTAATGAAGAAGTTAAACTGTCCCTGTTTGTGAATGATATGATACTATACATAGAAAATCCTAAAGACTCCAAGAGAAATCTACTGGAACTAATAGAAAGATTCAGCAGAGTAGCAGGATACAAGATAAACTTAAAAAAATCAGTTAGATTCCTATACACCAGTAAGGAGAACGATGAAAAGGAAATCAGAAAAACAATACTATTTATAATAGCCCCTAAAAATATAAAGTACTTAGGAATAAATCTAACCAGGGATGTAAAAGACCTATGCAAAGAAAACTACAAAACACTACAGTAAGAAACCCAAAGGATCTACATAAATGGAAAAACATACCATGCTCATGGATATGACTCAACATAGTGAAAATGACAATTCTACCCAAAGCAGTTTACAAATACAACACAATCCCAATCCAAATACCAACAACTTTCTTCAAAGAGATGAAAAAGCTAATCATTAACTTTATATGGAAAGGAAGAAGCCCCGAATAAGTAAAGTACTATTGAAGAAGAAGAAGAAAGTAGGAGGACTCACACTACCTGACCTCAGAACCTACTATACAGCCACGGTAGTCAAAAGAGCATGGTAGTGGTACAACAATAGATACATTGACCAATGGAACTGAATTGAGAACCCAGATGTAAATCCATCCACCTACGGTCACCTGATCTTCAACAAGGGCCCAAAGTCCATCAAATGGGGAAAAGACAGTCTTTTTAACAAATGGTGCTGGCAAAACTGGACATCCATCTGCAAAAAATGAAACAGGACGCATACCTCTCACCATATATAAAAACCAATTCAAAATGGATCAAAGGCCTAAATATAAAGCCCAAAACAATAAAGTTCATAGAAG
The DNA here is from genome assembly GCF_000243295.1 of Trichechus manatus latirostris. Taxonomy (NCBI): domain Eukaryota; kingdom Metazoa; phylum Chordata; class Mammalia; order Sirenia; family Trichechidae; genus Trichechus; species Trichechus manatus. Next base: position 4,109,211 of record NW_004444117.1, read on the forward strand.
AAAAAATAGGACTAATGCTAGAGGCCCTAATACATGGCATTAGCAGGATACAAACCATAACCATCAACACACAAACCCCAGAAGATAAGCTAGATAACTGGGATCTTCTAAAAATCAAATACCTATGCTCTTCACCAAAAGAGTCAAAAGAGAACCTACAGACTGGGAAAAAAATTTTGGACAGTACAAGTCAGACAAAGTTCTAATCTCCATAATCTACAAAATCCAACACCTCTACAACAAAAAGACAAATAATCCTATTAAAAAATGGGCAAAGGAAATGAATAGACACTTCACCAAAGAAGACATTCAAGGGGCCAACAGACACATGAGGAAATGCTAGCAATCACTAGCCATTAGACAAATACAAACTAAGACCACACTGAGACACCATCTCACCCCAGCATTACTGGCATGAATCAAAAACAATGGAAATAACAAATGTTGGCGAGGCTGCGGAGAGATCGGAACTCTTATGCACTGCTGGTGGGAATGCAAAATGATCCAACCATTTTCGAAAATGATACGGCGCTTCCTTAGAAAGCTAGAAATACAAATATCATACCATCCAGCAATCTCACTCCTAGGAATATATCCTAGAGAAATAAGAGCCGTCGCTTGAATAGACATATGCACATCCATGTTCATAGCAGCATTGTTCACAATAGCAAAAAGATGGAAACAGCCTAGATGCCCATCAACAGATGAATGGATAAACAAAGTATGGTACATACACACCATGGAGTACTACACAACGATAAAGAACAATGATGAATCTGTGAAGCATCTCATAACATGGATGAAACTGGAGGACATTATGCTGAGTGAATAAGTCAGTCACAAAAGAACAAATATTGTATGAGACCTCTACTGTTAAAACTCATGAAAAAGTTTACACACAAAAAGAAACAATCTTTGTTGGTTACGAGGGATGGGAGGGATGGGGGGAAATACTAACTAGACAATAGATAAGTGGTATCTTTGGTGAAGGGGAAGACAGTACACAATACTGGGGAAGCCAACACAACTTGTACAAGGAAAGGTCATGGAAGCATCCAAACTCCCTGAGGGACTGAATTGCTGGGCGGAGGGTTGTGGGGATGATGGTCTCCAGAACATCTAGCTCAACTGGCATAACACAGTTTATAAAGACAATGTTCTACATTCTACCTTGGTGAGTAGCGTCTGGGATCTGAAAAGCCTGTGAGCAGCCATCTAAGATACTCCACTGGTCTCACCCCTTTGGGAGCAAGGGAGAATGAAGAGAAAAGGATACGAGGAAAAGATTAGTCCAAAGGACTAATGGACCTCAGCTACCAAGGCCTCCACCAGAATGAGTCCAGTACAGCTAGATGGTGTCCGGCTACCACCACTGACTGCTCTGACCAGAATCACAACAGAGGGTTCTGGACAGAGCTGGAGAAGGATGTAGAACAAAAGTCTAACACACACAAAAAAGTCCAGATTTACCGGCCTGAAAGAGACTGCAGAAACCCCAAGAATATAGCCCCCAGACACCCTTCTAGCTCAGTGGTGAATTCACTTTCGAGGTTCACCGTTCAGCCAGGGGTTGGACAGCCCCATAAAACAAAACGGGACTAATGAGGCGCAGCAGTCCAGGTATAAGGACTAGAAGGCAGAAGGGGACAGGAAAGCTGGTGATAGGGAACCCAAGGTTGAGTAAGGACGATGTTGACATATAGTGGAGTTGTTAACCATTGTCATAGGGCAACATGTGTACTAACAGTTTAATGAGAAAGTATTTTGTTCTGTAAACCTTCATCTAAAGTGAGAATAGCGGCACAACTTGAAGAATGTAATCGACGTCACTGAACTGTGCATGTAGAAATTTTTGAAATGGTGTATCTTTGGCTATGTATACTTTCACCAAAAAAAAAAGAGGTCTAGAAGGGAGAGGGTTGACATGTCGTGGGGTTGTTAACCAATGTCATAAAACAGTATGTGCAGTGACTGTTTAATGAGAAACTATTTGTTATGTAAATCTTCACCTAAATTACAATAATAATAATAAAAAAGAAACAGAGGGAAAAAATACATTTAATTTAACCTGTTTCCCTGTGGTCATTAGCAATGGCCCTGCTGTCAAATCCCTTGGGTGATGTGTGCATCCTATGCAAATATGTACAAGTATACAATATATGCAGAAATGTACATGCTTGTATGTATTCACCAATGGTTTAGTTCATTGAGACTGATGCCAATTTGCTTGGAACAGACCCTTAGAGATGAAGGAGGAGGCAGCTTGAAAGTGTGAGGATGATGAGGTGTGCAGTATTGTTCAGGTCCTGGGAGCAAGGGTTCTGCCGCCACCAACTACTTCATACTTCATAATCTTCTATTCCACATTATAGGGTCATTATTATAATTCCTTCATCAACCTTCTAATTAATTATTTCACTAAGGTAACACGTGTTGAGTGTCTACTCAATGAATGACACCATGAAGAGTACTCTGGGAGAGTAAAAAAGTCAGACAGTGATTCTCAGAGTGTGGTCCCCAACTGGCAACATCAGCATCAGGGAATTTGTTAAAAAATGTAAAGTCTTTATCCCAGACCAGAATTACTGAATCAGAGACTTTGAGGGTACGACCCAGCAATCTGTGTTTTAACAAGGTCTTCTGCTGATTCTAATGCATATGTGTGAGAACTACCAATGTTTCTTTCTCAGTTTTTTTTTTTTTTTTAATAAAAAGTGAGCCACAGTTGGGATTGAATAAGCTCGCTGTGTGAAGATTCTAAAATACAAAGTACTATCCAGTTTTAGGCATTTTGTCTACTGTAAAACGGGGACCAATTAAGAAAGGGAATTGCTGAGAGTTCAGCCCTATCTTTTATATAGCTTGAGTAGTGAGTCATGAATTAATCTTAATATCAAATTCAACATTTCTACTACTAAAGGTCACCAGTCATGGAAATCACTATTACTAGCTTAGAGCAGGTTTTTCTGTGGGTTCAGAGGAAATACAACCTTTGGTCTTAAACTGACTTATTTTTATCCACATATAAGAAAGCGAGTATCAGTGTAGCTGCGAGAAGGAAAAGAAGTCACAAGTGAGGGCGTACTGGGGACAGAAGAGGGAAGGGCTAGTCCACTCTTTCTGCACCAGATTATTGGGATAAACAGGATGGATATTTGTCAAAACTGGACTGAATCATTTCCTTCTGCCTATCTGGTTGCCTGTTTGAGTCATGTCCAACTATCAGCAGCACGGATTTCTCCAAATCTGGGGCCTAGAGAGGGTCACATTATTCACTATATCTTAGATAAATTTCTGCCTTTAGTGTAAGCAATTGTATTACTTGTGACCTCATTGGGGGGTATGATTATTTAACTGATGATTTATTGATAATTAGGCAAAAGTGCATGGGGCATGGATAGAAGATGATCTTATGAAGGACAAAGTTTTGGGCATTTAGGGACAGGAACCCAAGTAAGGAATGAGAGTTCCGAGAGAAAAGTTGGGAAGAAGTATTGTGCTATGATTAAAGATGACTATGGATGAGTAGAGCTACAAGAAGGAAGGAGTCTGGGACATGAGTGAGAGAACAGAAGAAAGCCTCCAACTGACCTACATTGGACTGGAATCAGATGAGAAATAAAGTTTTATTATGTTAAACCACTGAAATATGTGCGGTTTTCTGTTAATGCAGCTTGTTGTATTTATACTTCCCCTTTTTCACATAGAACTGTCTTATCCAGGTTCGATAATTTCCTCTTTCTTTGGCCCATTCATTATAGTACCATTGGGCATGGACAGTTCCATTGAGATTTCCTTTTTATGTATTCTTTTAGCCAATTTGTAGCCTTAGCCAATACAATTGGAGTGTTGGGATGCTGTGTGAGTAACAGCTAGATTGAATTCTCACCTTAGGTAAGTTGCTGCACTAAGGAGTCAACTCCACTCTCCAAACTTCTCTGATCTCCCCATGCACTTGTCAGGGTGGATAAGGAGAGATGATAGTGCCCCAAGCCAGGCTTAGTGATTTCTTTGTCCTTAGGAAAAGGAGACTCCAATGGAGTGACTGACTGGTTGACATGGATCTTGTTTGTGGTGTTAGAAATCCATACTGGGTGACTGAGACACACCCTAGGTGAAGGAAGACATGTCAAGGGTTCCCTCACTTCTTCAAGTCTATGATTATTTGATTTTGCTTATTGTCTCCAGAGAGGCATCTCAATGACTAGAGTGATTAGAAGACTTCAGTCATAGTCCTGGCTTTTCTCCCACTTTTTGGAAGCTTTGGGTAAATTATTTGATATTTCCTTTCATCATGAACATAGTTTTATGTGCTTTACCTACTTTGGGAAGTTGTAGCTGAGGCAGGAAGACATCATTCCAAAGTGTCCACTATGAAAGAACTTCTAAGTAGGTGACTCTTAAACACCTTCACTCATCCCAAGCTTATAAAGGATTGGAGAATAGAGATGTAGACAGAGTTTGTAAATAGAATTATTTTTTAGAGATTTGTGCTAAAAGTCTCGTTTTTCCAAAGAGGGAGAGAAGGGCATCAATGGAACTACTTTCAGAATTTGATCCTGTGCCTACAGTTAAAAGATAAGGGATTGGAAGAGCAAAGGGGAGTTGCTTCTACCTTGTGAAGGCTTGAACTCCTAAGGGTTTGTCCAGGCAAAGTGTGTGGGTGTTTCTCAGGCACCAGATAATCACCATATTTAAGAGAGTGGGAGTAGGGTTTTCTTAGGGTCTCTCCTAGAAGGGTGAACACAAGCCTCTGTAGAGGAGAATCTGGAGTGGACTGCCAGGTTTCGAAGGACTGAGGAGGGAGGACACTATAATAGAGGAATTTTCCATGCCAGAAAATTTGGGTTGCAGATCAGGCGTGGTTTAGCAATGTCTAAGTCACTCCTGAAAGCACCCCAGGAGAAAAAAAGTCAGGTTTAATCAGACACCAGTTCCTGTCAGCAAAGGATTTTCCTGCTTCCCTTACCTCTCCTCCAAACCCTCCTCCCACTCTGGAGTGGTCAGAGGTAATAGCAGGGAGGGGAGGTAAAAGATGAAGTGATAAGGAAGAGAAAGAAGCCTCCACTTCCTTTTTCAAGAGGCGGGTAGCCTGAGGTAGCCTGTTTGCAAAAGGGCCTGTCTTAAGGAGGAGGGAAAAAGACTTACTTTTGAATGAAAGCCCTGCTGGGGCAGTGGTTAAAGCATTTGGCAGCTAGCCAAGAAGATTTACAGTCTTGGAAACCCTATGGGGCAGTTCTGCTGTGTCCTATAGGGTCACTATGAGTCGGAATTGACTAGAAGGTAGTGGGTTTGGTTTTTTGGTTTGAAGTCACAAGCACTGACTATTGTATGGGATTGGAAAGTTTAAATTACTAAACTAAAATTGTGTTTGGGACCTTAAAGTGACCACAGGACTTTCTGTTATTTAACAGTGATGGAAAAAATTTGTGAAGCCTGCTTCGGTTTTATCCCAGGCAAGGGAAGGACTATTTTCATCTATCGAGTTTAGAGGGATATTACTTCTTGTTACTTGCCGTCTAGTCAATTCCAACTCATAGTGACCCTACGTACAACAGAACAAAACATTGTACAGTCTTGTGCCATCCTCACAATTGTTGTTATGCTTGAGCCCATTGTTGCAGCCGCTGTGTCAATCCATCTCGTGGAGGGTCTTCCTCTTTTTCACTGACCCTCTGCTTTACCTAGCATGATGTCCTTCTCCAGGGACTTGTCCCTCCTGATAACATGTCTAAAGTATGTGAGATGAAGTCTTGCCATCCTTGTTTCTAAAGAGCACTCTGGCTGTACTTCTTCCAAGACAGTTTTGTTCATATTTCTGGCAATTCATGGTATATTCAATATTCTTTGCCAACGACGTAATTCAAAGGCATCGATTCTTCTTTGGTCTTCCTTATTAGCAGGCCAGCTTTCACATGCATATGAGGCAATTGAAAATATCATGCCTTGGGTCAGGTGCATCTTAGTTCTCAAAGAACATCTTTGATTTTTGGCACTTCAAAGAGATCCTTTGCAGCAGATTTGCCCAATGCAATGGTCATTTGATTTCTTGACTGTTGCTTCCATGGGTGTTGATTGTGGATTGAAGTAAAATGAAATCCTGGGAAACTTCAGTCTTTTCTCCGTTCACCATGATGTTGCTTATTGGTCCAGTTGTGAGGATTTTTGTTTTCTTTATGTTGAGGTTTAATCCATACCGAAGGCTGTGGTCTTTGTGATTCAAGTCCTCTTCTCTTTCAGCAAGCAAGATTCTATCATCTGCATATTGCAGGTTGTTAATGAGTCTCCCTCCAATCCTGATGCAGTGTTCTTCTTCATATAGTTCAGCTTCTCGGATTATTTGCTCAGCAGACAGGTTGAATAAATACGGAGAAAGGATACAACCCTGACACAGACCTTTCTTGTCTTTAAACCAGTCAGTATCCCATTCTTAAGTTTGAACGACTGCCTGTTGGTCCAAGTACAGGTTCCTTATGAGCAATATTAAGTGTTCTGGAATTTCCATTCTTTGCAGTATTATCCATAGTTTATTATGATCAACAAAGTCAAATGCCTTTGCATAGTCAATAAAACACAGGTAAACATCTTTCCGGCATTCTCTGCTTTCAGCCATGATCCATCTGACATCAGCAATGATATCCGCTTGTTTCACGTCCTCTTCTGAATCCAGCTTGAATTTCTGGCAGTTCCCAGTATACAGTTGTAACTGATATTGGAATGATCCTCAGCAAAATTTTACTTTGGTGTGATATTAATGATATTGTTCAGTAATTTTTGCTTTCTGTTGGATCACTTTTCTTTGCAATGGGCACAGATATGGATCTCTTCCATTCAGTTAGCCAGGTAGCTGTCTTCCAAATTTCTTGGCGTATGTGAGCTTTTCCGGTGCTGTGTCTGTTGAACCATCTCAACTGGTATTCTGTCAATTCCCGGAGCTGTGTTTTTTTGACAATGCCTTCAGTGCAGCTAGGACCTCTTCCTTCAGTACCATTGGCTCTCTATCATATGCTACCTCCTGAAATGGTTGAATGTCTACCAATTCTTTTTGGTACAGTGACTTTGTGTATTCTTTAGATCTTCTTTCAATGCTTCCTGTGTCATTTAATATTTTCCCCAGAGAATCCTTCAATATTGCAACTTGAGGTTTGAATTTTTTCTTCAGTTCCTTCAGCCTGAGAAATGCTAAGTATGTTCTTCCCTTTTGGTTTTCTATCTCTAGGTCTTTGCACATTTCATTATAATACTTTACTTTGTCTTCTCCAGCTGCCCTTTGAAACCTTCTGTTCAGCTCTTTTACTTCATCATTTCTTCATTTCGCTTTAGCTACTCTATGTTCAACGGCAAGTTTCAGAGTCTCTTCTGACATCCATTTTGGTCCTTTCTTTCTTTCCTGTCTTTTTAATGACCTCTTGCTTTCCTCATGTATGTTGTCCTTGATGTTATCCCACAACTTGTCTGGTTTTTGGTCATTAGTGTTCAATGCATCGAATCTATTCTTGAGATGATCTCTAAATTTAGGTGGGATATACACAAGGTCTTACTGTGCCTCTTGTGGACTTGTTCTAATTTTCTTCAGCTACAACTTGAACTTGCATATGAGCTATTCCACAGTTGGCCCCAGGCCTTGCTCTGACTGACGATATTGAACTTCTCCATCATCTCTTTCCCCAGATGTAGTCTATTTGATTCCTAGGTATTTCATCAGGTGAGGTCCACGTGTATAGTTGATGTTTATGTTGTTGAAAAAAGCTATTTGCAATAAAGAAGTCTTTGGTCTTGCAAAATTCTATCATTTGCTCTCTGGCATCATTTCTTTCACCAGGGCCATTTTTTCCAACTACCAATTCTTCTTTGTTTCCAACTTTTGCATTCCAATGGCCAGTAATTATCAATGCGTCTGATTGCATATTTGATCAATTTCAGACTGCAGAAATTGGTAAAAATCTTTGATTTTTAGAGGTATAAAAATATCTCTAATACCTCTAAGATTGGTAAAAATCTTGAATTTTTAGAAGGATAGTGATGCAAAAATAAATTTGATTTAATGGTTATAATCTGTAAGTTTCATTTGATCAATATTCTCATTACCAATGCATTTTCAATACAGAAAAAGATGAAAATCCAGGTTTTCATGTGAATTCTACTGATTTTTAAATATTGGCAAAAAACTCCAATAAAATACTGAATTCTTTTCAGGTGGTTGTCAGTTTGTGACCTCTGAATACCAAGTCAGACTTCTCTTTCTGTTTTCTTTTTCTTTTCTTTTTTTTAAACTCTACAGCAGAGTTAAGATGGCTACAGTTTCCAGGTTTTTTAATATTATGGTTGGTTTGTTTTCATTAAAAATACTTTATGTGATTTTCCTTGCAAATTAAAAAAGTAGCATATGCACATAAAAATGTGCATCCAAGTGTTCAGAGCACCATTATTAACAATAGCCAAAAGGTAGAAACAACCCAAGTTTTCATTAACATACAAATGCATAAACAAAATGTGCTCCATATATACAGTGGAATATTATTTAGCCATGAAGATAAATAAAGTTCTGATTCATGCTACAACATGGATACACCTTGGAAACATGTTATGGGAAAGAAGCTAGACATAAAAATCACATATTGTAATAGTCAGCTTATGTGAAATGTCCAGAAAAGGCAGATCTATAAAACAGAAAGTACATTAGTGCTTGCCTGCAGCAGAGGGTGGAACTGGGCAGTGATTGCAAATGGGTACAAGTTTTCTTCTTGGGTAAATGGAATGTTTGTATTACAGTAATAGTAGCTTCCATTGAATGAATGTCTACCATACGCCAGGGCACTTTACATACATTGTGTTATTAGTACACAAAACAGTGCTACAAGATAGATTATATTTTCCTCACATTACTGATAGAGAAACTGAGGTTCAAGCATGTCAAGAAAGCTTTTCAAAGTCACAAAGCTAGTAAATGGAAGAGGTATTTTTGCTACATTATATTATCATGCCTTAAATTGACAAAAATAATTTTTGTCAATTTCATTGAATGCTTTATTTCCCTTGATGTCTAGACCAGTGTTAATTGCTCCATATAAATTTTGAATGAATTGATAAATGAACAAATCTTCTTTTTAAAGTTTTTGTGGGTTAAAAGAAGATATAAAGAAATATTAATACATTAAACATAGTGATAGAGACAGAGAAATATGAAACATCAGACTTGTCATCAAGGACAGTATTAATTAGTTGAATCAATGATACACATGAATGAGAATGTATGAGCAGTATATGAGGAGCTCAGAAAAGGCAGATATATGAAGTGTGTGACAAACATGGTAGGCTTCAAGTGAGACATGGATCTGGTCTGATTGTTGAAGGGTGGGTAGGATTTGGATCAAAGCAGGAGAAGTGGGAGGAATTCGAGGCTAGGGAATAGCATGAGCCAAGTGAAAAAGTGTACTCTTGCTGTACTGCATAGATCAGTTTGGTTGGGACAGATGATTTGAGTAAGGGGAATAGAGAGAATTGAGGATTGCAAGGCAGATCTTGGTGCCAGTCAGTTGATTATAATTGCCACATTGGGACCCAGAGGTCTCCAAGGCCTCACCTGGTAAACAACTCTACTTCCACTGCTCTAAAGGAGGTGTTGGCAATGCCCCTGGGACAGAACCTGAGCTCCATCCTGAGTCAGGAGGTGATTTGATAACACATTATCTCATCCTGGTCAGAGTAGGAGAGGGTAAGAGCATGGAGGTGCAGTGGGAAAGATGGTCTCACCTCCCGGGTTATGGGTCTCATCATTCTCTCCTGCTTAGGGTGGAAACAATATGCAATCATGAGTTCTCCAAGAAAGGAGCTCTGATACGAGTCCGCCACCCTACAGAAGAAGTCAGGACCAAAGAAAAACATGTCTTCCTAGGGCATCTCTAGATGCAACCAGTCTCAAATCACCTTTGAAGCCAGTAGGATTGTGAGAGTTAACTGAGGTAATTTTCTTTCCTGGAACTTTGGGGTAAGTGCAGACTGGGTAGGTTCCTTTGGCTTCACAGTCAGAATCCAGAAAACTCTAGGGAAAACTCCATTAGACAATTAGCCCTGATTTCTATTGTGTAAGGTCTCCTGTTTGAGGACCCAGAGATGTTAAATTCATGCAGGAGCATATTTATCAATGATAGTCTTCCTTTCTCCACCACCCACCCACCCATCCACCCACCAACAACACATAGCAAGTCAAAAAGTATTTTCTCATCTGTATCCCTTACTCTCCAACTGCATAAACACAGGGACATTATCTAACAATTATAGGACATTCAGTTTCTTTATTGAAGTCTGAGAGTTGGCTTAAAGTAATTTTGAAGGTCCCTTCCAAAACTCAAATCCTGGATGCCAATGGCTCTGATATGCAGAGTAAATTGCATACATCAGATCCAGGAGACAAAGAATAGAGACATGATCAGAGTTGTTGAAGATAAATGAAAGAAGACTTCTTGGAGGACTTTATGATAGGACGGAATCCACACTATTTGCAGACAAGGTTTTGTGTGAGGAGTCAGAGTACAAACAAGTAATTAGTTAATTCAATCTTTGGATGTCAATTAAGCTGACTGGATTTAAATTGTGGTTTTCTGGTCTTATAATAGAAAAAACTGATGGATTATTATTGAGGATTCATAAGAGTCTTGAGAGCGCCTTCATGGAATGGGGCAGGATATTATATGTGAGAAGAGTAAGGTCAGGATGAGGAATGACTGGATCTGCAGAAAAGGGACTGTGTGATAGAGAATGTGTGGAAGGATGCTTTGGTGCCAAGGTTTGATAGTGAGTTTAATTTTCTAAAAGTTAATAAGAGAACTACACATACAGGCAATATGAGTAAGTGAAATTAGATTCAAATGTAAGGATGGATGTACTAACAATGAAAGTGGTTAGAAAGGAGTTTGTGGAATCTCTTCCTTTGCATAGAGTAGAAGATTACATTTTCTGACTTGAATGTAGCTCCATTCTAGTCAGACAATATCATGACATGAAGGGAGTAGTACTGCGCGCTGTTGAAACATTTTGTAAAACATGATTTCTGGTCTCAAGAAGTTTATTATCTACAGAGATCATTCACAGACCCACAGATGCACATACACACAGGTACAAACATACAGAGATGAACACAAACAAATATTGATCTTTGTAATGAAGAAACCCAACAGTCTTAAATATGCAAGTATGAAAAGGATCTGTGTGTACCAAGGGGCTTAAGAGTAGAGGTTATGTTTTAATCTTAAAAAAATTAAGAATAGAAAAATATAGAAGATCAAGGCTGGATCGGAGACTCAAAACTACTTAACTCAATCTGCCAGTTAATGCAGGAATATTTTACAACATCCTGAATTGTCAACTTTCAGCCTGTGAATGAGCAGGAAGATTTCAAGTCACAAGAACGTCCCTACATTTCCAGGCAGTCCATTTTTAGAATGCTTCATTGTTTTTTAAAGTTTTCTATATTGAACCAGAATCCATCCTCCTATAATTCCACCAATTGGTCCTAATAATGACCTTTGGATGAGCACAAAGCAAGTTTACCACCTTTCCCATGTGGCAGATCTTTAAACATGTATAAAAGTTGTTTGTTTGCCTTTAATCATTCTTATTTCCAATCTAAAAAATCACAATAAAAAACGTGTTTCTCAAGTGAGATGTTTTCAGATGCCTTATAAGTTTTGTTTTTTTCCAGAGTCTATGGATTTTTTAAGGTTTTAATCTAAGTCTACTGTCAAGAGCTTGCAAAATACTCAAAATCGTATCTGACCAATGCAAAGTGTTGGGCACTGTACTTATATTTGAATGTAAAATTGTAAAGGGATCGTTTGTGAACATCTGGAGGGTTGAGGTAAGAACTTGAGGGCATTAGGAAGAAGTTACACCAGCCTAACTTCATTTTCTTCTTTTACTGGAGTGATAGATGTGGGAAACATGAAAGATTATGGACATTTTGAGTCCATTGCCTTCAGTTGAGGAATATGAAATTAGCAAAAATTGCATGTCATGATAGTTTCCTTCAGATATTTGGAGGGTTGTCAGTTGGATGGAGATTTCTGTTTATTCTATGTGCTCCCCTAATGAGATCTCCCTCCTCTCCTCACCTCTAATCAGATGCATGCAATGGAACTCTTTCCGTGATGACTAAATGCTGCCCAATTCCTGAGCCAGTTTGACCAGGGAAGGGCTTGCCTTATGATCAAGCTCACATGGGTTATGAGATATAGGACTAGGAATAATGTGTGGGATTTACAAAAAGCCTACCTTTGGGTCCACGTAAGGAGTAATTTGCAACTGCTATTGAAAGATGGAAAGAGCTCCCAGGGAGTTTGTGAGTTTCCTGTTCAGGAGGGATTTAAGAAGAGTATTTCTTTTTATGATTACCATATGTGAGCATGAGGAAGAACCCAGCAATTGAGACCATAGGAAGAGTGAAGAAAGTAGAGCTCTGTGAGGTATTGGAAAAGTATCATAACTGCAGCAACTGGTTCCTGAGTGACAGATACATGGCAATTCTGGAGAGCGTGGCAACTGTGCTGAATACAGGGAGTCACTGGCATCAGTCTCCTGAGAGGTTTAATGCAATACTTCAGACAGACATGGATGCTATGTTTCTCGGAGATCAGACCATTCTCGCCATAACCCTGGCCAATGGCTAAATATTAGGAATCAGGATATGTCCTCCAAGGAAGGCATGTCATAAGAGGGCAGGCCTTGGTTAGGCAGGAGAAAGTCAACATGATGAAGCAGGGATAGAAAAACTTTAACCTAGACGCTACATGGGTATTGAGGCTCTCTCCTGACACACCAGATTTCAGATAAAAGGTACCAGATCCCAAGGAAGTAAGTCTACTTCCACATCCTACTTTCTGAATGAGATTGAAACTGCTGCAAACCTTCATGCCTTTGGTTACAGAGCTGGTGTAGGTGAGTGCCTGTTGGCATGATGGACTTAATTATTTAGTACTTTTATGTGCCAGCCATTATTCTAGGCACTAAAGCTATAGTCATGAACATGATAAACACAACTCTTGTCTCTGAAAATTCTAGTATGGTGGGATAGAAAAATAATTATTTGAGGCCAGATAATTCTTGTGTGTGTGTGTGTATAATATCCTGTGCATTGTAGTATGTTTAGCTGCATCCCTGGCCTCTACTCACTAGATTCCAGTAGCATCCCCGCCATCCCCTGCAGTTGTTCCAATCCAAATGTCTTCACACATTGCAAAATGTCTTCTGAGAAATAAAATTGACCCAGTTGAGAACCACTGCCTTAGAAGAAGCGACATCTAAGCTGTGACCTGAATCCAAAGTGGAGATGTCGAGGCTGATGGTCCATTTTCTGGTTTGATGAACTGTGTAGCTTGGTGGTGCCTTCCCTGGGATAGGGAACACAAGAGGAGAAGCAGCTGAGTTGAAGCCCTGGTGGCATAGTGGATGAGCATTCGGCTGCTAACCAAAATGTCGGCATTTCGAATTCACCCGCCACTCCTTGGAAACCTTGTGGAGCAGTTCTGCTCTGTCCTGTAGGGTTGGTATGAGTTGGAATCGACTGAACAGCAACAAGTTTTTTTTTTTTTGGCTAGGGGACATCCAAGTGCAGATGATTGGCAAGAAGATGGATTATAGAAGTTTGACGTTCGGAAGAGAGATTGTGGGTGGAGAGATACATTTGGGTGTTATCAACACAGTGACCTGTGATTCAAGCCCTGAAATGGATGCCATTTTATAGGAAGAGTGTAGAATGGTAATAGGTTCTGGGTGGAACCCTGAGGAGGAAGCCTAACATGTAAGGGCTGCACAGAAAAGAGGAGCACACCAAGGAGACTGAGGAATGGCCAGAGAAGTAGGAAGAAACCCTGGAAGGGAAGGGAAGAAGTATGTACAGAAAGAGGTAATAGTCAACAGATAACATGCTGTGACAAAAATGAGAATTGAAAAACTTCCACTGAATGTTTCCATAAAGAGCTGTACAGACAAAATCCATATAGCAGCAGGTTGGAGAGTGAGTGAGAGGGGAGGAAGTTGAAGCATTGAGCACAGGCAACTCTTTAGACAAACCTATCTATGAGGAGGAAAGACATACTGCAGTAGCTAGAAAGGGACATAGTGTCAAAGGCAATTGTTTTTCAGTCAAAGAGACTTTTTTTACTTGTCATGTCAATTGGAAAAGAGCCAGTAGAGCGGGGGGGATGTTAAAGATACATTATCAATCAATATCACTGAATTATACATTTAAAAGTTGTTGAATAGGCAAATGTTTTGTTGTGTATATTTGTTCCACAGCTAAAACTAGGATACATTATCAAGAATATAAAATTTTAGTAGCAGTGAATTGGACACTTGAATCATTGTTTTCAGCAGAACTTATTAACCTAAATTTATTTATGGAAAATATAAAGAATTGCATTCTTCCAGAATTGGGTGCGTGGGACAGAGTGATAATAAATTAAGGCTATTAGCAAGAAAATAATTCACATGATGGACCAAGGAATTAAGACACATAAATATGGAAATAGGGAGCTGATAAAAACCAAAACCAAAAACAAAAAAAAAAAACAAAGCCACTGCCCTTCAGTCAATTCGGACTCATAGGGATCCTATAGGGAGCTCATAGATATGGGGAAACAACGGGGCAGAAAACTATAGTTATTAAAACAAAAATGACAACAAAATGCCCGAAACCTGTTGCTGTCGAGTCGATTCCAACTCATAGTGACCCTATAGGACAGAGTAGAACTGCCCCACAAGGTTTCCAAGGAGTGGCGGGTGAATTCGAAATGCCGACATTTTGGTTAGCAGCTGAGTTCTTAACCACTGAGGAAATGAAGCAGGTGTTTCATCACATAAGGTCTTGGTTTCAGATGCTGTCTTGGGTAGCGATGCATCAAGTGGTGCAAAGTGCTATAGGAAATGATCTTTAGGTTTCCTTCCAAACTAGAGAGTTCAAGTTCTGGTATTCTTACATAGTTTGAGCTTGCATTTGGTAAAATTCAACAGTCAAGTGGACATTGTTGATTTGTGTTAAGTTTTTTTGGTTAGTATACCACCAGGTCACATCTGTGTTCCACTTTTCAATGAATGTCAAGTTAAGTCTCCTTCTATTCTACATTTGTGCAATTGAGGTTTTGAAGCTAAGTTCAATTATCTCTGATCAATCTTATTGGTTTAAAGCTCCTTGTTTAATAATATTGAGATCTTTCTGGATTATGCTCTTATCATTTATCATCTTAATTGTATTTCTAAACTTTTGTTCAGTTGCAAATATACAACGCACACTTCTGTGGCATTATAAAAATTCTTGATAAAAATATAGAGCAGGGTTGAGTTAAAAACCTTGTGCCACTAAACAAGAAGCTGTATTGCAGATGTGATAATTCTTTGCATGTGGCACAAAAAACTAATGTTTCTGGAATATTTATGTGTACCAGACATAATGCCAGTTCACATATTTATTGAGAGCCTTTTATTCACCAGACACTGCACTGGAAGATGAAGATACAATAGTGAACAAAAGTTGATGCAGTTGCATGAAACTTAAAAAGATTAGTGGTAGAGACAGACAAGTATTAAAACTGTGTGTAGCATATTCTTGGCAGTTTACAGAATGCATCGTATCATTTAATTCCCATTAAAATATGATGATGTAAGTTATTATCTCTGTTTTACAACTGGGTAATCGAGACTCACAAAAGTGAATTTTCCTGAATAGGTGGCACAGCTGGTCAGTGGTTGAGCAGATCTTTGGGGCTCTGACATAGGGACTCCAAAGCTGTTGCATTTTACTATGGTGGTCATTTATAAAATAGCTTTGATGTACTGGTTAGGCTACATGTGAATTAACACTTTGCTATTATTAATTCACATTTTAATCCATCTTCTCCACAAGGGCATCAAGAGTGGCAAGCAAATGCTTTGCTGGAATTATTAATCCAGAGTTGATTCTTTGATGATGGTCTTCTAGTTCAGCAAAATTAACAGAGAAATGAGTCAATTTGCCAAAAATTATTTT
>NW_004444117.1:4125328-4153182 GCF_000243295.1 Trichechus manatus latirostris
ATATAACACCAAAAAACAAAAAAACAAACTCATTGCTGTCGGGTCGATTTCCACTCATAGTGACCCAGTAGGACAGAGTAGAACTGCCGCATAGGGTTTCCAAGGAGCAGTTGGTGGATTCAGACAGCTGATCTTTCAGACAGCTGAACTCTTAATCACTTTGCCACCAGGGCTCATATATAACACAACATTTGCCAATTCAAAATTTTTCATGTGTACTATTTAGTAATTACATTAATCATGTTGTGCCAGCATCACCAATGTCCCTTGCCAAATTTTCCATGACAATCGAGAAATTTGAAATTTTTTTAAATTGAATGTATGTCCGTATACTATTGAGGCTTTATTTTTCTTTTTTTTTTTTTTTTGCTGACACACTCTTTATAATCCTTCTTGGATTTTTTACTACTAGAAATATCAATCTTAAAGGAGAGAAACTTTTTATGTATATCCTTAGTGTGTCAAAGTGTAATAGTAATTAATCTGTATGTTTCTTAGAGCAAATAAATTTCCATGAGATTTGAAGGGAGAATAAATCTCTTTATTCAACAAAATTTATTTAACGTTTACTATATGCCATGAATGAAAGTAACATTAATTTAGTCCCTTTTGTGTACCATAAAGGAAGACACCAATATTTATTTTTGTATTCACTATGTTCCCTACCACTGACGAGACCACAGCTCAGAGCAGGACAAAGACGTGTAAAAAGAATTTTAACGCAGTGTTGCAGGTGCTAGAGAGAAACTGTACAAAGAAGATTGGGCTAGAAGGAGGGAACATCTAACTCTTACTGGAGAGCTGAGGAATGGCTTTATCAGTGGGAGAAGTGGGAATGTATTCCAGGCATGATGACTTATCAAAAGGAGGATATTTGTTGCTAATTATTCTTTTTCCCCCAAATTGATGAATCTATACTCTTCTCAACCTTTGTGACAAGTGGCAGCTGGTCCTGAGCAGGGCTTCCAGGAATGGTGAGCTGATCATATTCATTGAGCAGAAGGAAGTAAATGTGCTCCCAGAGATCAAAGTTGAGATCTTAGCCTTATTATCCATGGATTCTATCTTCCTAGAAGATCAAGAAAAAGAGCAAAAGAGAACATAGAATAAAAACGCTACATTTTTACACCTTAGATTTTTTAAAGCAGTTTTCATATTATTACATTTGGTCATTACCGCAATGCCTAAAGTGAGGCAATACATCACCTCTAAGAAAAGGAAACACCTGATCCAATACATTAAGGGGTCTGGCTGAACTCATAGAATAAGCAGGCAGCAAGAGTAGGGTTCAAATAAAGGTGACATTATTTCTAATCCAGTGATCTCCACCCTCAAGAAGAGAATAGTAAGAAAAGGAGAAGACTGGACAGAACAGAACAGAATAGCAAAGTACATAATGAAATACATGACTTAGGAGTATTTAGGGAATACTGTGAAATAATGTATTAATCCATGTTCTTCATAAACCAAATCAAACCAATTACTGTAGAGTGAATTCTGACTCACGAGGACCCCATATGTTTCAGAGCAGAGCTGTGTTGCATAGCATTTTCAATGGTTGTGATCTTTCAAAAGTCGACTGCCAGGCCTTTCTTTCCAGGTGACTCTGGTAGGATTCAAACCTCCCACCTTTCAGTTAGTAGCTGAGCACTTAACTGTTAGAGAAACACAAGCACATGTTCTTCATAAGAGAAATTAAATTGTCTTCTGGTGTTTGGACAGGTGAAAGACTATGGGAAGATTCAACACTAGTTACCAAAACAGCTTCATTTTGGTGGGCTTCTCTGATTGGCCTCAACTGGAACTTGCCCTTTCTGTCTTTATTTCAATTTTCTACTTCCTAACTCTCCTTGGCAATACCACCATCATCGCTCTTTCCCATCTGGATCATCGGTTGCACACACCCGTGTACTTTTTGCTCTGTCATCTCTCTTTCCTGGACCTCTGCTACACCACCAACACTGTGCCCCAGCTTCTGATCCACCTTCATGGACATGACCGGACCATCACCTATGGAGGGTGTATGGCCCAGCTCTTTATCTTCCTTGCCCTGGGATCCACTGAATCTGTACTCCTGGTGGTAATGGCCTTTGACCGCTGTGCTGCTATCTGTTGACCACTCCGCTTACGGCCATTATGCATCTCTGACTCTGCCAGACACTGGCTGTCATCTCCTGGGTGGGAGGTTTCATGAACTCTGTGGTTCAGACAGACCTCATGATGGCCATGCCCCTCTGTGTCCCCCATCACCTGAACCAATTCTTCTCTGAGATGCCTGTGCTCCTGAAGCTAGCTTGTGAGGACCCATATGGAACAGAGGTCAAGATGTTTGTGGCCTGACTCATGATTGTGGTGTTGCCTGCAGTACTAATTCTAGGCTCTTATGTACACATTGCTCAGGCAGTGCTGAGGGTCATCTCAATCGCTGGACGCAGAAACACTTTTGGGACTTGTGGGTCCCACCTCTTGGTGGTTTCACTTTTTTATGGCTCAGCCATCTGCACATACCTCCAACCAACACGTAGTTATTCTCAGAGTGAGGGAAAGTTTGTTGCCCTTTTCTATACTATAATTACCCCCATGCTCAGTCCTCTGATTTATACCCTAAGGAACAAGGATGTGAAGGGGGCTCTGAGGAAGGTACTGTGGAAAGGCAGAGACTTGGGGCAGGAGGGGGAAAGGAGGACCAATACAATTGTCTGTAATAGCTCTCAGATCATGGAGCCCATCCTGTTCTTGGGAGGACATTTGGTGAGTAGAAAATAGCCCTTGATAGGCCTCAGGGTTTTAGCACCTTACCTTCCTTGTTTGGGAGTTGGAAGTAGGGATCTTTTAGGGCTCTTTCTAGTACAATGTCTTTGATCATTTCCCAAGAAGGAGTAAGTGTTGATCTATATATCTCAACTCTCCAAAGAAATAAGTTGGGGAAGTGTGTATTCTGGCCCTTTTGGAGAGTGACTTGTTTCTAGGCAAGCCTGAGAGCTACAGAAGGGTTAATTCAAAATGACATCACCTTTTCTAAAGTTAGTGATTCCCAGCATGGTGTCATGTAAATGTACCCAAAGACTGAGGACAAAAGTTCACTCCTGCTCTTCTACAAATTACTTGTGACACTGACCATGTTCTCTCACTTCTTAGGGGCCGTTTAAAAGGTCTCTTACATCACCCTTTTATGATACTTGGAACAAATAAAGAGATTATGAATAGAGGTACTTATATGGAACATGTAGAGTCTGCGACATGGATGTCATTTACCTACTTGAAGAAAAAGGTAAAATCATTTCAGTGGCACTGATTGAGTCAAGGGAAGCATCAACATCTCATCAGCTCCACCAGGAGTCTTGTAAATCTGATTCATATCATGGACAAGATATTTTACATGCAAGAGCGAAGAGAATAGAGAAGGAATGAGCATAAAAATAAGGTAGTGGTGAATGTATTTGTGTGTGTGTGTGTGTATGTGTGTGAGGGGAGAGTGATGAGCATGTGCACACACAGGCACTGGAAGTGAAAGTGTCATCTCAGAGACCTAGTATGATATCAGGAGACTGAACAGCAGGAAGAGACCCTAGGTAATGTTCAGCACTAGTCCCACTCATCTTCATTGCGATCTCCATTCTTTTGTTTGTGCAAAAAAGTGGCTAAACCTCTCTCCCAAACATTGTTCTTGTATCTTAATGCCCATGTGTGCCTCATCATCAACCACAATCCAAGGCCATAAATCCAAGTGGTATTTGGCAGCAGGGGGTCTCTATCCATGTCAAACACTCTCCAGATTTTTTTAAGGTTTTTGGTTTTTTTCCCTAGCCCCTCCTGGGGCTTATGTGAGAGAGTTGAGCTATGACACTTCCTTTATTACAACCTGCCCATACTTAGTGCATTTGCTTATTTGTACTTTACCTTAGGACTAGGTCCATTTGAAGGGTAGTTCTCTTTAACAAGGCTATGAAAAAAATATCCAGAAATATGAGGAAAATATCAAGAAAATGATTAAAAACAAAGGAAAATACATTTTAAGAAAATGTTCAGGAGAAATTTGTTTGCACTATTAATATACAAATGTTTTTAAGAGGTATGGAGATCAGTGGTTTTTCTTGTCCTCTGGCTACTGAAAGAGATAATCTTAAGTAAAAGCAGATGGCTTTGTTCTGAACATAGGAAATTACTTCTTAACTATTGAGGTGCAGTGACCATGAAACAAGCCATAAAGGGCAGCCGTGGAATCTTCATCAGTGTGAAGGGTGTAGTGGTTCTGGGTTGCCCACAGTTTCCTATGCCCAGGAAAGCTTCTCCTCATCCTCTAGGACCCCTTTCTTCCTGGAGTCACTTGTCGGAAGGAGACATGGCCCCTCCATTACGGGTAAAAGGCAGGACAGGTTACTGGATAGTAGGCAGGGACTGTACAGAACATTACAGATAATGGGATTTATAGGCATGATACTAAGTTCCAAAGGAACCTGAATAAGCAAAGTGACCTCTGTATTGAAGTAGTGACATTACAGAGCTAACCAAACCACCATTCTGACATCAACACCAACATCATTTTGGTAGAAGTTCTCCAATATTTAGCTGACTTATGGCTAACAATATTACCTAGCAAGTTCATTCAACAAACATTTGTTGAATGCTTAACATATACCAGGAACTATTCTGGAAGTCTGGGCCCTAGATGAAGCTTCTTTCCCTTTTAGTGGTCATTAAAAAGACAGGAAAGAAATAAACCACCAAAATGGATGTCAGAAGAGACTCTGAAACTTGCTCTTGAACATAGAACAGCTATGTGAATGGAAGACATGATGAAGTGAAAAAGTTGAACAGAACATTTCAAAGGGCAGCATAGAAGACAAAGTAAAGTAATGAAATGTGCAAAGACCTGGAGTTAGAAAAAACAAAAGGAAAGAAAACGCTAGCTAGGTATTTCTGAAGCTGAAAGAACTGAAGAAAGGAAAAACTCAAGCCTCGAGTTGCAATATTGAAGGAGTCTACGGGGAAAATGTTGAACAACGCAGGAAGCATCAAAAGAAGATGGAAGGAATACACAGAGTCACTGCACCAAAAAGGGTTTGCTGGTGTTCAACAATTTCAGGAAACATCAGATCAAGATCCAATGGTACTGAAGGAAGAAGTCACAGCTGCTCTGAAGGGGACACGAAAAACAAGGCTCCAGGAATTGACGGAATACTAATTGGGATGTTTCAACAAACGGATGCAGCACTGGAGGTGCTCACTAGTCTATGTCAAGAAATTTGGAAGACAGCTTCCTGGCCAACCAACTAGAAGAGATTCATATCTGTGCCTATTCCAAAGACATGTAATCCAACAGAATGTGGGAATTATAAAACAATATCATTAATGTCACACCCAAGTAAAATTTTGCTGAGGATCATTCAAAAGCGGTTGCAGCAGTACATCAACAGAGAACAGCCAGAAATTCAAGCTGGATTCAGAAGAGGACATGGAACAAGGGATATCATTGCTGACGTCAGAGGGATCATGGCTGAAAGCAGAGAATACAAAAAACATGTTTACCTGTGTTTTATTGACAATGCAAAGGCATTCGACTGTGTGGATCATAACATATTATGGATAACACTGCAAAGAATGGGAATTCTAGAACACTTAGTAGTGCTCATGTGGAACCTATACTTAGACCAAGAGGCAGTCATTCAAACAGAACAAGGGGATACTGTGTGGGTTAAAGTCAGGAAAGGTGCGCATCAGGTTTGTATCGTTTCATCATACTTATTCAATCTATATGCTGAGCGAATAATCTAAGAAGCTAGACTATATGAAGAAGAATGTAGCATCAGGATTGGAGGAAGGCTCATTAACAACTGCGATATGTAGATGATACAACTCTGCTTGCTTGCTGAAAGTGAAGAAGACTTGAAGCACTTACTGATGAAGATCAAAGACTACTGCCTTCAGTATGGATTGCACCTCAACATAAAGAAAACAAAAATCCTCACAACTGGACCAATAAGCATCATCATGATAAATGGAGAAAAGATTGAAGTTGTCAAGGATTTCATTTTACTTGGATCCACAAGCAACATCCATGGAAGCAGCAGTGAAGAAATCAAATGACTCATTGCATTGGGCAAATCTGTTGCAAAAGACTTCTTTAAAATCTTCAAAAGCAAAGATGTCACCTTGATGACTAAAGTGTGCCTGTCCCAAACCGTGGTGTTTTCAATTGTCTCATATACATGCAAGAGATGGACAATGAATAAGAAAGACCGAAGAGGAATCAATGCCTTTGAATTATGGTGTTGTCAAAGAATATTGAATATACCATGGACTTCCAAAAGAATGAACAAATCTGTCTTGGAAGAAGTACAGCCAGAATGCTCTTTAGAAGCAAGAATGGTGACACTTCGTCTCATGTACTTAAGAAATGTTATCAAGAGGGACCAGTCCCTGCAGAAGGACATCATGATTGGTAAAGTAGAGGCTCAGCGAAAAAGAGGAAAACCCTCAACCAGATGGACTGACACAGTGGCTGCAACAATGGGCTCAAACATAACAACAGTTGTGTGAATGGTGCAGGACCAGGCAGTATTTTGTTCCATTGTACATAGGGTCACTATGAGTCGGAATGGACTCAATGACACCTAACAACAACAACATATATACATATGTTCGTATGTATATACTATAAGGATATATACTGTAAGTATATATATATATATACATATATATATATATATATACCTCACATATACCATAAATGAAAAACCACTGAGAATCATCATCCAGCCAAGTTGACACACAATCTTGATGATTACAAGGGGGGACTAAATGGTGTAAGTATAGAACTTTCAAAAGGAAAGGAAGTCAAGGTGATATCAAGTAATAAAATACTCATTCAGACTTAGGAAAGGTAAAATTCAAGGTAACCAAAAGACAGTTAACAACCCTAGTCATCAAAATACAGAAGAAGAAAAAACATAAAGACTCAGTAAACACAAAATCTATACTAACCAAAAAATAGAAAAGAAAATCCACAAACAAAAGGAACTTAGCACAGAAAAGTAAGAGTAACAAAGAAAGCATCAACACCACAAAAAAGCACAACAATATTACAGCAATAAACTCATACCCATTGATAATCACACTGAACGTAAATGGCTTAAATGCACCCGTAAAGAGATGGAGAGTGGCAGAATGGATAAAAAAACACAGTCTGTCAATATGCCGTTTACAAGAGACACACCTTAGACTCAAAGTCATAAATATATTAAAAATGAAAGGATGGAAAAAATATATAATATGGAAACAGTAACCAAAAAAAGAGCAAAAGTAGCAATATGAATCTCAGATAAAATAGACTTTAAGGTAAAATAAACAACAAAAGAAAAGGAAGGACATTATATAATAATTAAAGGAGCAATCCACCAAGAAGACATAACCCTAATAAATACCTATGCACCCAATAACAAGGCTCCAAAACACATAAAACAAACTCTAATAGCACTGAAAGAAGAAATAGTAGGAAACTTCAACACACCACTCTCAGTGAAGGACAGAACATCTAGAAAGAAACTCAACAAAGATACATGAGATCTAAAGGCCGCAATCAACCAACTTGACCTCATAGGTCTATATAGAACACTCCACTCAATAGCAATAAAGTATACATTCTTTTCCAATGCACCTGGAGCATTTTCCAGAATAGACCATGTTTTAGGCCACAAAGCAACCCTCCATAAAATCCAAAACGTTGAAATAATACAAAGCATCTTCTCTGATCACAGCACCATAAAAGTAGAAGTCAATGAAAGGAAGAGCAAGCAAAGAAAATCAAATACATAGAAACTGAACAACACCTTACTTAAAAACCACTGGCTAATAGAAGAAATCAAAGAGGGAATAAAAAATTTTAGAATCAAATGAGAATGAAAACACATCATACTAAAACCTTTGAAACACAACAAAGGCAGATTGGAGGTCAATTTACAGCAATAAATGCACACATCAAAAAAGAAAAATGGACTAAAATCAAAACGTTAGGACTACAACTCAAACAAATATAAGAACAGCGAAAGATTCCCAGAATGGAAATAACAAAGATTAGAGCATAAATAAATGAAATAGAGAACAGAAAAACAATAGAAAGAATCAACAAGTTCAAAAGCTGATTCTTTGAAAAGATCAACAAAATTGACAAATCATTGGCCAAACTGACAAAAGAAAAACAGGAGAGGAAGCAAATAACCCAAATAAGAAATGAGATGGGGGACATTACAACAGTTCCAAAGGAAAATAAAGGATCATAAAAGAATACTATGAAAATTTGTACACCAACAAATTTGAAAACCTAGAGGAAATGGACAAATTTCTAGAAAAACATTTTACTTATATAAACTAACACAAATTGAGATGCAAAATCTGAACAAGAGAAGAGATTGAAGAGGTTAAAAAAAAAAAAAACTTCCAACAACAAAAAGCCCTAGCCCAGACTGCTTCACTAGAGAATTCTACCAAACATTCAGAGAAGAGTTCAGCAAGCACTACCCAAACTGTTTCAGAGCACAGAAAAGGAAGGAATACTTCCAAGTATATTCTATGAAGCCAAAATACCCTGATACCAAAGCTAACCAAAGACAGCACAAACAAAGAAAATTACAGGTCCATATCTCACATGAATATAGACGCGAAAATTTTCAACAAAATTCTAGCCAATGGAATTCAGCTTCGTATCAAAAAAATAATACACCACCACCAAGAGGGATTCAGGTATGTAAGGATGGTTCAACATTAGAAAACCAATCAACATAATCCACTACATAAATAGAAGAAGAAAAAATAATTACATGATCATCTGAATCAATGCAGAAAAGGCATTTGATAAAGTCCACCACCTATTCCTGATAAAAATTCTCAATAAAATAAGAAGAGAAGGGAAATTCTTCAACATAATAAAAGGCATCTGTACAAAACCAACAGCCAACATCATTCTCAATGGAGAGAGGCTTAAAACATTCCTCTTGAGAATGGGAACAAGACAAGGGTGCCTTCATCACCACTCCTATTTAACATTGTGCTGGAAGTTCTAGCTAGAGCAATAAGCCAAGAAAAAGAAATAAAGGGCATCCAAATTGGTAAGGAAGAAGTAAAACTATCTCTATTGGTGGATGATATGATACTATACATACAGAACCCTAGGATTCCACCATGAAACTACTGGAACTAATAGAAAGATTCAGCAGAGTAGCAGGATACAAGATAAACATACAAAATTCAGTTGGATTCCTATACACCAGCAAAGAGAGCTTCAAAAAGGAAATCAGGAAAACAATACCTTTTACAATAGCCCCTAAAAAGATAAAATACTTAGGAATAAATTTAACCAAAGATGTAAAAGACCTATACAAAGAAAGTTACAAGACACTACTGCAAGAAACCAAGAGACCTACCTAAATGGAAAAACCTACCATACTCATGGATAGGAAGATTCAACATTTTGAAAATGTCAATTCTACCCAAAGTTATCTACAGATACAAGGCAATCCGGATCCAAATACCAACAACATTCCTTAACAACATGGATAAATGAATCACAAACTTTATATGGAAAGGGAAAAGGCCTTGGATAATCAAAATATTATTAAAGAAAAAGAACAAAGTTGGTGTTTGACACTACCTGATCTCAGAATCTACTATACAGCCATGGTAGTCAGAAAAGCCTGGTACTGGTACAACGACAGACACATTGACCGATGGAAAAGAATTGAGAACCTGAATGTAAATCCATCCACCTATGGTCACCTGATCTTCAACAAACGCCAAAAGTCCATTAAATGGGGAAAAGACTGTCTTTTTAACATATGGTGCTGGCAAAACTGGATGTCCGTATGTAAAAAAATGAAACAGGACCCATACCTCACACCATACATGGAAACTAACTCAAGATGGATCAAAGATCTAAATATAACACCTAAAATGATAAATATCTTGGAAGAAAAAATAGGGGCATGCTAGAGGCCCTAATACATAGCATAAATACAATACAAATCATGCTTAACAATGCACTAGCACCAGAAGATAAACTAGATAACTGGCAACACCTAAAAATTAAACACTTATGCTCATCAAAAGAATTTACCAAAAGAGTTAAAAAAGAACCTACAGACTGGGAAAAAAAATTTTGGCTACAACATATCCAACAATGGTTTCATCTCTAAATTCTATAGAATACTTCAACACCTCAACAACAAAAAGACAAATAATCCAATTAAAAAATGGGGATATGATATTGTCATGGATTGAATTAGGTCCCCCCCCCCCCCGCAAAATGTATGTATCTGTTTGGCTGGGTGATGATTCCCAGTATTGTATGATTGTGTACCATTTTGTAATCTGATGTGATTTCCTTATGTATTGTAAACTCTATCACTATGATGTAATAAAATGGATTAGTGGCAGTTATACCTGATGAGGTCTACAAGATTGGATAGTGTCTTATGCCAATCTCTTTAGAGATATAAAAGAGAGAAGCGAGCAGAGAGACATGGGAACCTCATACTACCAAGGAAGCAGTGCTGGGAGCAGAGTGTATCCTTTGGACCTGAGGTTCCCACGCAGAGAATCTCCCAGACCAAGGGAAGATTGATGACATGGACCTTCCTCCAAAGCTGACAGAGAAAGTGTTCCCCTGGAGCTGAAGCCCTGAATTTGGAATTGTAGCCTACTGGACTGTGAGAGAATAAACTTCTCTTTGTTAAAGTCATCCACTAAATATGGCATGAACAGACATTTCACCAAAGAATGCATTCAGGTAGCTATATGAGGAAATGCTCGTGATCATTAGCCATTAGAGAAATGCATATTAAAACTACAATGAGATACTGTCTCAAGGTACATTACTGGCACTAATCAAAAAAACAGAAAACAACAATTGTTGGAGAGGTTGCAAGGAGATTGAAACTCTTATGCACTCCTGGTGGGAATGTGAAATGGTAAAACTACTATGGAAAAAGATATGGCACTTCCTTAAAAAGCTGGAAATACCATATGATCCAGCAATCCCACTGCTAGGAATATATCCTAGAGAAATAAGAGCCACCACAGGAAGAGACATATGCACACCCATGTTCATTGCGGCATTGTTCACAATAGCAAAAAGATGGAAACAACCTAGATGCCCATCAACAGATGAATGGATAAACTATGGTACATACACACAATGGAATACTACCCAACAATAAAGAACAATGATGAATCTGAGAAACATCTTACAACATGGATGAATCTGGAGGGCATTATGCTGAGTGAAATAAGTCAATCACAAAAGGACAAATACTGTATGAGACCACTATCATAAAAACACATGAAAATGTTTTCACACAGGAAGAAACAATTTTTGATGGTTATGAGGGAGGGGAAGAGTGGGGAGGGAAAAACACTAACTAGATAGTAGATAAGTGGTAACTTTGGTGAAGGGTAAGATAGTACTCAATACTGGGAAAGTTAACACAGTTTCCACCAGAGCAAAGTCAGAAGCTTCACAGACTGAGAGGCTGAGCTACTGGGCTGAGGGCTGGGTACCATGGTCTTGGGGGACACCTAGCTCAATTAGCATAACATAGTCCATAAAGAAAATATTCTACATCGGACTGTAGTGAGCAGTGACTGGGGTCTTAAAAGCCTGTGAGCAGCCATCTAAGATACATTTACTGGTCCCATCCCTGCTGGAGCAAAGGAGAGTGAAGAAAACCAAAGACACAAGGGAAAGATTAGTCCAAAGGACTAACGGACCACAACTACCACAACCTCCACCAGACTGAGCCCAGAACAAGCAGATGGTGCCCAGTTACCACCACTGACTGCTCTGGCAGGGATCACAATAGAAAGTCCTGGACAGAGTGGGAGAAAAATGTAGAACATAATTCAAATTCACACACACACAAAAGACCAGGATTACTAGTCTGACAGAGATGGGAGAAACCCTGAGAGTATAGCCCCTGAACACCTTTTTAACTCTACTGAAGTCACTCCTGAATTTCACCCTAGAGCCAAAGATTAGACAGGTCTATTGGGCCAAAAATAACACACGTGATGGACGTGCTTCATAGTTCAATCATGTATATGAGACTAATGGACACACCAGCCCCAAAGCAAAGACAAGAAGGCAGGAAGGGACAGGAAAACTGAACGAATGGAAACAGGGAAACTGGGGTGGAGAAGGGGAGAGTGTTGACACATCACGGAGTTGGCAACCAATGTCACAAAAAATCTGTGTATTAACAGTTGAATGAGAAACTAATTTGCTCTGTAAACTTTCACCGAAATCACACGCAAAAAAAGTAGTAACATGGGCAAATATTTACTAAAATATTTTTATGATAAAGAACTGTGCATGGTATCATAACAATAACCCCAGACTATTTTGACTAGGCATAGCATGAATCCTCTGCTAAACGATGCCTGCCTGTCTAAAACTTTCAGAGTAAAACAGAAAGTTCCAGCAGGTGGAGATGTCACTACACTGTAAAATAACATTTCTAATGTGCAGTGTAAGCATTAATGTTACTTTGTTTTTAGAACAGAAAGTCCTTTTTCTTCTTTTGTGAAAAGTGTGAAAGAATTTTTCAAATATATCTGGGTTTTATATATGATAATCAGAAAGTAAACATCCAAAGTTCTGGCAATGCTTGTTAATATCTGCACTTCAAAGTGGACATTTCCACATAAATCAGTATGATAAAAGAGGTAGTTCTTTTCCTCTCTGAGATTTGATAAAAAAAAGAAAAAAGTATTTTTTACATATAAGGATAAAATGATTATTTTCACCAATAGCTTCCAGACTTTAACCTATAAACAATGAGTAATTGATTGATACCTTTTTTTTCTTCTGATAAACCCCTCACACTTCATTTCTCACTTTCAGTTAATTCTTATTCTATTTAATTCAACTCTGGAGGCAGAAACATGGTTAGGGTTCTAAATTTAGAATTCAATAGTCAAGATAATGCTATATTTGTCACTATCATTTCAAAAGATTGTTAAGTAGATTGTATAATCTCCCCTTCCCCCACCTCTTTTTAATATATTTTTTCTTGTCTTTTTTTTGTATGGGAAAAAAGGAGTAAATAATGAATGTTACTTTGGAATTGCACTTAACTGCTAATAACAGTCCCCAAACAGTGGCTTAAACAAGGAAGAGCTTTATTTTCCTTTCATGTAAAATAAGTCCAGAGGTAGTCTGTTCAGGGCTGGAACAGTGTTATACTTCTCCTTGTGGTACAATATGGCTGCTGGAACTCCAGCCATCATAACCACATCCCTGAGAGAAAGGAGGAAAGAGGAAAGGGCAAAAAAATAAAGACACAGATGAAGAAGATCATTCTTTCCCCACTTATTTTTAATGCCATTTCTGTGGTTTTTCATATATTTATGGATGCATACAGTATGTTTATTTTGGTCTATTTTTCTATCTTGCTGTAAATTATTCAGTCTTAATTATGATAGTATTCTGTAAGTCTTGATCTCTGGTGGGACAAGCCCCTTTGCTTAATTTTACTTCAAAATTGTCTTGGCTATTCATTTATTTTTTCATTAGGCTTATTAAAGTTTCATGAAAATCTTGGATTTTTATTGGAATGACATTAAATTTAAAATAAATTTAGGGGAATTTGATGTCTATATGGTAGATACCAGATATTTCTCTACTTGTTTAGGCCTTCTTTTATTACTTTAATTGTGTTTCATAAATTTTTCCATATAAAAGTCAAGTACATGTTTTGTTAGATTCATTTCTAGAGTATTTGTTCATAGTTTTAGTCGCTATTATGAATGATGTTTTTTCTTATTTTTATTGAGATGAAATTCTTGTTACCTAAAATCAACCATTTTAAAGTATACGATTCAGCGGCATTTAGTACCCTCACTATGTTTTGCAACTATTACCTCTATTAAATTCCAAAATATTTGCATCACCCCCCAAAGGAAACCCAGTACCCAGGACCCTTCCCTCAGCCCCTGGCAACTACTAGTCTGCTTTCGGTCTCTATGTAATTATCTGTTCTGATAGTCATATAAATGGAATCATACAACATGTGACCTTTTATGGCTGCCTTCTTTCATTTAACATAATGTTGAAGTTCATCCACATTGCAGTATGTATCAGTATTTCATTTTTATGGATAAATAATATTTAATTGAATGGCTATGACATGTATACCTAAGTAGTTGTGTTTTTTTTTCTTTTTGATGTAATTGTAAGTGGAATTGTTTTTTGAATTTCCTTTTCACATTGTCCATTGATAGTGTATAGTATACAACTTATTTTTGTGTATTAATCTTGTATCCTGAAACTTTACTGAATTCATTTATTAATTCTAAGTAGTTGTGTGTGTGTATTTTTAAGGATTTTTCTATATATAAGATCATGTCATCTGCAAATAGAGGTACTTTTACTTCTTCCTTTCGTAGTTAGATGCCTTTTATTTTTTGTCTTGCCTGATTGTTCTGGCTAGAACTTCCAGTACAATGATGACTACAAGTGGTGAGAACGAGCATTCTTGTCTTGTTCCTGATATTCGGGAGAAATGTTCAGTCTTTCACCATTGTTTACGATGTTAGCTGTGAGTTTTTTTATAAATGCCCTTTATCATATTTAGTAAGTTCCATTCTGTTCCTAGTTTGCTGATGTTTTATCATGAAAAGGTGTTATATTTTGTCAAATTTCTAATCCACATCAGTTGAGATGACCATGTATGTGGGGTTTTGCCCTTTCCTCTTTCCTCCTTTCTGTCAGGGATATGGATATGATGACTGGAGCTCCAGAAGCCATATTGTACCACAAGGAGAAGTATGACAGTGTTCCAGCCCTGAACAGGCTACCTCTGGACTTATTTTACGTGAAAGGAAAATAAAGCTCTTCCTTGCTTAAGCCACTGTTTGGGGGCTGTTATTAGCAGTTATGTGAAATTCCAAAGTAACATTCATTATTTACTTCCTTTTTCCCATAACAAAAAAAATATAAAAAAAAAAATAAGAAAGAATATACTAACAAGAGGTGGGGGAAGGGGAGATTATACAATCTACTTAACAATCTTTTGAAATGATAGTGACAAATATAACATCATCTTGACTATTGAATTCTATATTTAGAACACTCACCATGTTTCTGCCTCCAGAATTGAATTAAATAGAATAAAAATTAAGTGAAAGTGAGAAATGAAGTGTGAGGGGTTTATCAGAAGAAAAAAAAAGGTATCAGTCAATTACTCATTATTTACAGGTTAATGTCTGCAGGATGTTGGTGAAAATAACCATTTCTTCATATGGCTTTTAGTTACACTAGAGTATCCTTCATTTCAGCTAGACTTCCTTTAATAGTTTTGTTTACCAGGGAATTTCTTAAAATTTCCTTCATATTTTAATTGTGACATATATCTCTCAAAACGTTTCCCATTTCAACATTTTTCCCATGTACCATTCAGTGACATTAGTTGTGTTTATCATGTTGTGCAACCATCACCACTATCCATTTCCAAACTTTTCTATCACCTTTAATGGAAGATCAGTGCCACTGCAGAATTACTCCTTCTTTTCCCCTCCCATCCACCCTTGTCATTGTTAGTTGCCTTTGAGTCAGCTCTGATGCATGGTGACCTTCTGTATAACAGCACAAAACATTGCCCAGTCCTGCACCATCTTCACGAAACTTCCAACCTAGAGTGCTCATCTTCCAGCACTATATCAGAGAATAGTCTGTTGTGATACTTAAGGCTTTTATTGACTAAATTTTGGAAATAGATCACCATGCCTTTCTTCCTAGTCTGTCTCAGTCTGGAAGCTCCACTGAAACCTGTCTATCATGGGTGACTTTGCTAGTATTTAAAATATCTGTGGCACTGGACTAAACCAAACCTAAGAAGTTTCCTGCATACAATCAAACACTTTGAGGAACAGAGTAACAGATGTAGCGGTCTGGAGACCATGCTTTCAGGGGACATCTAGGTCAATTGGCATAACAAAGCTTATTAAGAAAATGTTCTGCATCCTACTTTGGTGAGTGGCGTCTGGGGTCTTAAAAGCTTGCAAGCGGCCATCTAAGATGCATCAGTTGGTCCCAACCACCTGGAGTAAAGGAGAATGAAGAACACCAAAGACACAAGGAAAGTATTAGTCCAAGAAACAGAAAGGGCCACATAAACCAAAGACTTCATCAGCCTGAGACCAGAAGAACTAGATGGTGTCTGGCTACCACCAATGACCGCCCTGACAGGGAACACAACAGAGAGTCCTGGATGGAGCAGGAGAAAGGTGGGGTGCAGAACTCAAATTCTAGTAAGAAGACCAGACTTAATGGTCTGACAGAGACTGGAGGAACCCCGGAAAGCATGGCCCCTGGATTCTCTATCAGCCCAGAACTAAAACAATTTCCGAGGCCAACTCTTCAGACAGGGATTGGACTGGACTGGGGGACATAAAGTGATACTCGTGCAGAGTGTGCCTCTTAGCTCAAGTAGATACAAAAGAGTAAATGGGCAGCTTCTGTCAGGAGGTGAGATGGGAAGGCAGAGAGGGTTAGGAGCTGGTTGAATGGACATGGGGAATCAGGGGTGGAAAGGAGGAATGTGCTGTCACAGTATGGGGAGAGCAATTAGAGTCACATAACAATGTATGTGTAAATTTTCGTATGGGAAAAAATAAAATAGATAAACAAATAAAATATCTGTGGCATAGCTTCCAGCATCATAGCAACACACATGCCACCACAGTATGACAAACTGACAGATACGTGGTAGTTCCCACCCCTGGTGTTGTTGTTAGGTGCCATTGAGTCATTCTGACTCATAATATCCCTATGTACAATGGAATGAAACAGTACTGGGTCCTGCACTGTCCTCACAATCGTTGCTATACTTGAGCCCATCATTGCAGGTGCTGTGTCAATCCATCTTGTTGAGGGTCTTCCTCTTTTTTTTGCTGACCCTCTACTTTACCAAGCATGAATATCCTTTTCCATGGACCGGACCCTCCTGATAATATGTGCAAAGTACATGAGATGAAATATCACCATCCTTGCTTCTAAGGAGCATTCTGGCTGTACTTTCATCCAAGACAGATTTGTTCATTTTTCTGGAAGTCCATGGTATAGTCAATATTCTTTGCCAACACCATAATCCAAAGGCATCAATTCTTCTTCAGTCTTCCTTATTCATTTTACAGCTTTCGCATGCATATGATGGGATTGAAAGTACCACGGCTTGGGTCAGGTTCATCTTAATCCTCAAAGTGACATCTTTTCTTTTTAACACTTTAAAGAGGTCTTCTGCAGCAGATTTGCCTAATGCAATATGTCTCCCACCCCTAGTAAGCACTAATAAATTTTAATCTCTATATATTTGCCCCAGTGGCGTAGTGGTTAAAAGTTTGACTGCTAACCAGTATCTAACTCTTTGAAACAGAGGAGACTGTGGCCCCACCCTTTGAGATCCAGCAGGCCGTGATTCTACCCGTTGAGACCCCAGAGGTTGTGGTCCTACCCTTTGAGACTGAGGCAGCTCTGCTTCCTGTGCTCCTTGTCTCTTCAGCTTCTGCTTCCTTGTTCCTTAGTCTCTTGGCCCCTGGGGCGTTTGGGTCGGCCAGACATCTGCCCTCCTTGGGAAAGTGTTTCAAAGCTCTTTTGTTCCACTGATAAGTGCCCAGAGGCACCCTACTCTGCCAGGAAGCCTCCTGTGCAAAGGCACTCAGCTCTCTCGCTCTGTAGGTCGGCTCCTGCTCTGTCTGGTGCCAGACGCCTGGTTCTGCTGCTGCTGTTACTCTGCTTCTGCTTCTCAAAGTCTGTGCCGTCTCTGGTGTTACACCTCTCCTCACTTCCTTCTGAGTCCTCACCAGAATTGTCT
The DNA here is from genome assembly GCF_000243295.1 of Trichechus manatus latirostris. Taxonomy (NCBI): domain Eukaryota; kingdom Metazoa; phylum Chordata; class Mammalia; order Sirenia; family Trichechidae; genus Trichechus; species Trichechus manatus. Next base: position 4,143,190 of record NW_004444117.1, read on the forward strand.
TTGAAGTCCATAATTCCACCAACAGCCTCTTCAAGGAATCTAGGCTTTTATTACTGGAGCCCTGGTGGTGCAGTGGTTAAGAGCTCGGCTTCAGGTAGGGCAGTGGCTACCCACTGTCTCTCCCTGCCTCAGCACACAGCACTCCTAGGCTTTTATTATTAGTCACCTTAAAACTCTTCCAGCCTCCACCCATTCACAGTTTCAAAACTGCTTCCAGATTTTAGATATCTCTTACAGCAGCATGTCACTCTTCTGGTATCAAATTCTGTCTTAGTTAACTAGTGCTGCTATAACAGAAATACTACAAGTGAACGGCTTTAATGAACAGAAATTTATTTTCACACAGTCTAGTAGGTAAGAAGTCCAAATTAAGGGCACCAGCTCCAGGGGAAGGCTTTCTCTTTCTGTCAGCTCTGGAGGAAGATCCTTTTCATCAATCTTCCCCTGGTCTAGGAGTTTCTCAGTGCAGGGACCCTACTTTTTTGGTGGTATGAGGTCCTTCTCTCTCTCTGCTCACTTCTCTTTTTTATATCTCAAAATAGATTGACTCAAGATATAACCTAATCTTGTAGATTGTGTCCTACCTCACATTAACATAACTGCCTCTAATATTGCCTCATTAACATCTAGAGGTAGGATTTACAACACATAGAAAGTTGCATCAGATGACAAAATGGTGGACAATCACACGATACTGAGAATCACGGCCTAGCCAAGTTGACACACATTTTGGGGAGACACATTTCAATCCATAAGAGTTTAGAAGCCAAAATGTGGGATGAGGATGTGTTTTGAGAACATTCAGCATTGTCTTGTAAGGCATCTTCCTTAGGCGATGCCCCAGGCAATGACTCAGACAAAGGCTGTTCAGACACAGTTGGGTTAATCTCATCAGATGGGGGTGGAGGGGTTCATGGCTTTACTGGGGATGGTGGCTTAGCAGACAAAGATGGAGTAATCTCTTCAGATGGGAGTGAGACGGCTGGTTCTGTTGGAAGGAGTGATTCAACTGAATTTAGGGGCTCAGTGTTCTCAGCTTCCTGATTATATGCCCATATATCACCATTCCAAATTTCAGGATCCCCTTTCTTCCTAATCAATGCCCTCACTTTAACTTCAGATACGACTTGAGGTTGGGAATTCAGTTGACATTGTAATTCAGCCACTCTTATGTTAAGACTCTGGGTTTGGTTTTTGGCAATATCAGTTCTGTTACTACAAGAAGTAAGGCTTTCTTTCAAGGGACAAATGGAAACTTCTAGGTTGTTTATGCAGTGCTTGAGCTTTGACTCTGAAGCCCCAAGCTCATCTCTTTCTAGCAAGTTTGTCTAGCAAAACTAGGACCACACTACCAGCTTCCTTATACTTCTCATTATGAGAAAATTGTAGAAAGATACCAACACGATCACCCAGAGCCTCATCTTTCACTAATACCTGATCTATTGGTGGTGATATTTTGCATATTTCTATTGCCACCTCATGCCATGGATTAGCAGTGCCCTCTTTACTACTGGAAGCAGGGTCATCAACATCTTTAAGACTAACCAGATGTGAGAATGAATTTACCTTTTATTATCAGTATCTTTATAAATTTGGCAGTGTTTTGAATAGTAAATCATAAAGTTGAACATCTGCGAATGAACACCTGAGAATGATAACATCAGCAAATTACATACTGGAACGTATTACTAACTATAAGGTGGACAAAAATAAAAAAAAGAGGTGGTCATAAGTGCAGTTCATGGTAACTCGAACATGTTGTAAGTTGGGGCTACCTGTATTCACTTCTCTCTTGCTGCTTTCGTGATTCTCTCTTCATCTTTAGTTTTTTATAGCCTCTTTATAATTTTTCTTGGTGTAGATCCCTTTGGGATTATCCTACTTGAAGTTTATTGAGCTTCTTAGATTTGTAGATTCATGTCCTTCATCAGATTTGGGAAGTTTTCTGCCATTATTTTTTCAAATATTATTTCTGTCCCTTTTTCTCTTTTGTCTTCTTCTGGGATTTCTATTAAGTGGATGTTGGTTCATTTGATGTTGTCCCACATTTCCATTAGGCTATGCTCAGCAGTCTTGAGCCTCCTCAAAACTCCCTAAGAGTCTTGCTCTTCAGCCTCCATAATTTCAATTGCCATATTCTCTAGATCACTGATTTTTCTTCTGTCAGCTCAAATCTGTTGTTAAATCCTTCCAATAAATGTTTTTTTTTTTTTTTAATTTCAGTAATTGTGTCTTTTAGGTTCAGTGTTTCTGATTGGTTTCTTTTTACACCATCTATGTCATTTTTATATTCTCATTTTGTTCATGCATCAATTTCCTAATTTCCTTTCATTCTTTGTGTTTTCTTCAGTTCTTTGAGCTTGTTTACATTTTTATATTGTATTTTTCTAATCTGTTCATTGGAGACCTAGGGGTGCAGTGGTTAAGAGCCCAGCTGCTAACCAAAAGGTCAGCAGTTCGAATCCACCAACCATTCCTTGGAAACCCTATCGGGCAGTTCTACTCTGTCCTGTAGGGTCACTGTGAGTTGGAATTGACTCAATGGCAACGGGTTTGGTTTGTTTTTTTAATCTGTTCATTATTTGGGTTACCATAAATAAAATTTATTTCCCTTCATTTTGTTCACTTGAACGGATGATTATTTCCATTTTTTTTGTGTGTACCTTGTCATTTTTTTGTCGAAGCTGGACATTAGATTTTACAAGTTGCCAGCTTTCTCACTTCCCCTGGGTATATAGTGCTTTTAACAGCACAAATTTCCACAGGAAACTCTTAGAGGACACTGTCTTCAGACTTTGATAACTGCTCCTCCTCCCTCCCTGTTCTATCTCCAGCTCAGGCAAGACCAAGATTTTATTTTTTCAGAGGTTCTCAGACAGATTTGAAAATATACACTAATCAATCTGCCTTCAGGACGGCGCAGCCTTTAGTCTTTCAGTTACTGCTTCCTCCCCTATTCTGTGGGAACTTCTTTATAGCTCCCAAAGCAATTGGAAAGTGCTCACTGAATAGATTGCCCTCTGGTGAATATAGCCCTCAATCCTTGGTCATCATTTCCTCCTCCACTATGTGAAGGCTCCGAGTCTGGCCAGACAACAGACTCAATCTTTCAGGCTGTGTCCAGACTGGTCAGAATATACTTTCTGAATACTCTGCTAGCAATATCTGTCCTATTTATTTTGGAACCAGAGATGAGGCTTCTTCCCAGTGCACAGAGAGCTGTGGGTTGACTAGGGATGCTGCTATAGCTATCTGTCTCGGGGAGTGAGGGAAGGGAAAACCTGAGCGTACACCTGGAAGATCTGTGCTATTTGGTTTGGAACCAGAGGTTAGAGTCCTTTACAATGCCCAGGAGAGTCCTGTGTTGACTGATGATGCGGGAGCAGCTATGGGGTCACTGGAGCCATTTGTCTGCCATGCCAGGAGGGGGAGGAGTAGAGACACCCTGAACAATCCACCCAGGATAGCTGTGCTATTAGCTTTGGAGTCAAATATTGGGGCCCTTCTCAGTGTTGGGAGAGTCCATTTTGGATCATGGTAGTGCCTGAGGGGGCTGCTGGAGCAGTCTGTTTGCTGTACTAGGAGTAGGAGGCGCAGGGATGGAGGAAGAAACTTTTCCTACCATATGATTCATCTTTGTCTTTATTCAGTTTGAAATTCCTTCCTGCAGTTTTTTGCCCCCCCGTTTCAGATTTCTTATATAGCTGAATATGGGCTTCTATTTGCTTTTTTGGTGTTCTTGAGGAGAGGGTCATGATCTCAGATATGCTCATGCCACCATCTTCCCAGCATTTCTTTCCTTCATTTTTGTAGGATAATTTTGCCAGATATAGAATTCTTGGTTGACAGTCCTTTTCTTCCAGCACTTTAAATATTTAATTCCACTGACTTTTGCCCACATTGATTTCCTACGAGAATTTGGCTGTTAATTTTATTGAGGACCCCTTGTACACAGTAAGTTATTTCTGTCTCACTGCTTTCAAGATTCTATTTCTGTCTTTGGCTTTTGACAGTTGATTTTAATGTGTTTTGGTCTAGATCTCTTTGAGTTGATCTTACTTGGAGTTGTTGAGCTTCTTGGATGTATAGATTCATCTCATTCATCAAATTTGGGATGTTTTTCATCATTATTTCTTCAAATACTCTTTCTGGCACTTTCTCTATATTCTCACCCTCTCAGGCTCCTATGAATGTGTTTGTTGGTATGCTTCTTGTTTTCCCAGAGGTATCTTTGGCTCTGTTAATTTTTATTCATTCTTTTTTTTCTTTCTTTCTTTCAAAAAAATCACTAGAGATGCTTAACAGCAGTTACCAGCAGGTAGAGGAAAGAATCAGAAAACTTGAAGATATGTCAATTTAGATTATCTATAGTCTGAGGAACAGTGTTATAGATTGAATTGGGTCACCTTAAAAACATATGTTGAAGTTCTAACTACTGCACCTGTGAATGTGACTCTGTTTGGAAACTGGGTCTTTGAAGATGTTATCAGTTATGTTAACTTGTGGTAATACTGCAGTAGGATGAATCCTAATCCTATATGACTGGTGTTCTTGTAAAAGAGGAAAAGATACAGAGACAGAGAGGCAGAGAAAGGTGCCATGTGACACTGAAGCTGCAAGCCAAAGAATTCCTGGATCTACCAGATGTTAGGAGAGAGACATAGAACAGATTCTTCCTCAAATCCTCAAAATGAATCAGCATACCTAACACCCTGATCTCAGACTCTCAGCCTTCAGAAATGTGAGACAATAAATTTCTGTTCTTATAAGCCACCCAGATTGTGGTAGTTTGTTACAATGGCCCTAGGAAATGAATATAATCAGCAACAAAAAATAATTAATGCTTAAGAGACCTGTATTACACTATCAACCATATCAACATATGCATAATAGGTGTCCTAGAAGGAAAGAAAAGAAAGGGAAAAGAAAGAATATTTAAAGAAATAGTGGCTGAAAACTTATCAAATTTGATTTTAAAAGATTTGTTTTTGGAACACAGCCTTGCTCATTTGTTCTGTATTGCCTTTGGCTGCTTCTGTGCTACAGCGGTAATGTTAAGTAGTTGCAACATAGACCATGTGGCATGCAAAGCATAAATGTTTATTATGGGAATATTTACAGGAAAAACTTGTTGATCCTTGTCCTTGAGTATTGGATGATCCTGTGTGGACTTGTCAGACACTGCTCTAGTATGACATTGAATGGGCACATAAACCCATTGCTGTTGAGTTGATTTTGACTCATAGCAACCCTATGGGACAGAGTAGAGCAGCCTCCTTGGGTTTCCAAGGCTGTAAATCTTTATGGAAGCAGACTGTTGCATTTTTTCTCCCCCAAAGGGGCTGGTGGGTTTGAACCACTGACCTTTCACTTATCAGTCAAGTGCTTGACCACTGTGCCACCAGGGCTCCTTGAAAGGACACATAGTAGTTTATTATATTGTATTTTGCATTATTTGCAGACTTTGGGTAATTTTTCTAAACAGGTATTCAGAATTATAATAAGACTTTGAAGTGTCCAGGCAAGTGAGTTTCTGAGACAGACTTGAGATGGATTTGAATGGTCTAGTGGATATGAAGGGTCCCTGAAGTTGGAGTGTTCAACTATCCTTAAAATGGATGTTGAAATTGTAGGAGAGTGTTATGGGCTGAACTGTGTCTCTCAAAAACTATGTTAAAGTCCTAACCCCTAATACCTGTGAATTTGACCTTCCTTGGAAATAGGGTCTTTGCTGGTGTAATTAGTTCACATGAGGTCATACTGGAGTACAGTGGGCCCTAATACAATAATAATAATAATAAACCCTTTGCCATCTAGTTGATTCCAACTCAATAACCTATCGGACAGAGTAGAACTGTCCTATAGGGTTTCCAAGGCTGTAATCTTTATGAAAGCAGATTGCCACGTCTTTTTGTTATGGAGTGGTTGGTGGGTTCAAATCACCAACCTTTCAGAGAGCAGCTGAGCACTTAAACTACTGCACCACCAGGGCTCCTTTAATATAATATGACTGATGTTTTTATAAAAAAACAAGAGACACAGGCAGACATAGAGGGAAGAGAGTCATGTGAGGACGGTGACAGAGATTGACCTCAAATGCCACAAGCCAAGGAATTCCTGGTGTCACCAGAAGCTGGGGAAGACAAGAAAAGATCTTCCTCTAGAGCCTTCAGAGAGTGTATGACCCTGCCAACACCCTAAATTTAGACTTCCAGCCTCCAGAACTTTGAGACAATTCATTTCTGTTGTTTTAAGCCACATAATCAGTTGTTGTCAAGTTGACTCTGACTCATGACAACTCCATGTGTGTTAGAGTAGAACTGTGCTCCATAGGATTTTCAATGACTAATTTTTTGGAAGTAGATCACCAGGTGTTTCTTCTGAGGCATCTGTGGGTGGACACAAAATTTCAACTTTTCAGTTAGCAGTGAGTGTATTAACCATTTGCACCAACCAGGGACTCCTTAAGGTCACATAGTTTGTGCTAATTTGTTACAGCAGTCTTAGGAAACTAATACAGACAGGCTGTTGGAACTGAGAAGTAAGAAAGAGACAGTCCTGAATGAGACATGATAGATAACGGAGGGTTACCAATCTAAGTCCACCTGATTCCAAAGTTTATATTCTTTCTTTTATGCAGTGACTGATAAGTCAGTTAAAAATGAGAATTTTGAGTCTGGTGGTGATTTTTGCTAAATATTCTTCTGTGTTTATCATATTACAAAAGTTAAGTAGTCTTCTCTGACTCTGTTAAGATATTCTATGCTGTTTATTTTGTCTTAGAATCAAATGACACAAGTGGATATATTAAATTACTTTTTTAAACATAGAAAATAAAGAACAATTTAATAATTTTAAAAATCCAAAAGAAAAATAAGGATTTAAAATATTTGTTTTAATACTGAGTGAAAAGCTTATAAAGATTTATTTAATGATAATTTGACATTATATGCAGTTATGTATCGCCTTTGCTTTGGATGTATGATTTCTTTTGATTTTCCCCAAAATTCCCCAGAGGACCAGATTTTAACTCAGTGATGGTAAACTGAGATAAACAAAACAATGGTGAAGTGCCAGTAGCCCCCTTTGATAAGCCACATTTTGATTGCGGGAGCTGCTTCAAGTGCAACCTCTGGACAAGTGAAGCAGAACCAGACACTGTGCAGGCTGGTGAAGGAGCCCTCTGGGGAGTGAGGAGAGGTGCTGCAGAGGGTAGTCTTGGACTTGTTGTGTGAGACAATGTGGAAAAGTCTGTTGTTATGGACTGAATTGCACCCTCCCAAAAGATATTTTAAGGTCATAACCCAGGTATCTGTGAATATGATCTTGTTTGGAAATAGGGTCTTTGAAGACGTTACCAGTTAAGTTAACTTGAGGTCAAACTGGAATAGTTGTTGTTGGGGGCCATTGAGTGGATGCTGACTTATACCAACCCCATGTGACAGAACAGAACTTCCCCATAGAGTTTTCTTGGCTGTAATCTTTTCTGAAGCAAATCACCAGATCTTTCTCCCACAGAGCACCTGGGTGGGTTCAAACTGCCAACCTTTCGGTTAGCAGCCAAGAGCTAAACCATTGCACCATCATGGCTCCTTTACTGGAGTGGAGTGGGTCCTAATCCCATCTTAGTGGTTTCCTTATAAAACAGAAGAGACACAGAGAGAGAGGACCGTCGTGTGACGATGGAAGCAGAGGTTGGACTTATGCTGCCATGAGACAAGGAGAACCTACAGCTCCCAGAAGCCAGAAGAGACAAGATCGGTTCTTCCCCTAGAGCCTTCAGAGAGAACACAATCTTACTGACTCCCTGAATCCAGACTTCCAGCCTCCAAAACTGTGAAACAATTAATTTCTGTGTTTAAAGCCACTCATTTTGAAGTATTTTGTTATGGAAACCCTAGGAAACTAATACACCTATCAAGCAGCTGGTCCTAAAATCAGGGTTTGGTTGGTTGGTTGGTTGGGTTTTTTGTGTTTTAATTTGGCAGGCATCTTGCCATTCTGGACGGCCTTGACTTGACACAGACGTCAAAATGTTTCGTGAGTCTCATATGATTAATAAAAATAATGAAAGAAAAAAAAATGGGGAAGTGGATGAAATTATTTATACTCCTCTGGAAAAAATCCTTAGGGAGGCCCCCATTATCTTTTCTGGCTTTCTCTCCCAGGGATCCTACATGCCTGGTGCTAATTGACCACAGGAGGCTGAATCCCAGGGGACTGCAAAATAAAGCAGAGGCTTCTGCAACCACCAGTATCCTGCTGCTTTTCCTATCTCCTTGGATGCCCTTAAAAGCTGTCTTGTAGCCTGAGCTGAACCCTTTGGACTGGACTGACAACTCCCAGTCACCAGGTAGGATCTAAAGTTTTTATTTCTTCAGTACAACTTCTGTGGTGGGTCCCTGATGCCCTTGGGGGCCTAGTGATGCTGAGTATGAGCATGAGAGACAGAGAGCTCATATATACAGAGAAAACATTTGTATAAGGATATTTAAATATAGGAGAAAGTTCTGGTGACCAATAGAATTTCATGTTATAAAATAAGAAGGACATAATATCATTTCTAGCTTTGTCATAGAAAAATAAATGGCCTCATATCTTTGGTTATAGCAATTTTACCATCTACCACTTTAGTATTCACATCTAGTGCCCACGTTTTGGTCCTTAGTACTATTCTCCACTAAAAGAAACATAAACTCCTTAGAGGGTAGTTAATTCCATGTTTTGAGGCTGGAAAAAATGTTGGATGGCAAGGAATATCCAAAGATATTTACAAGAAAATTAGGGGAAGTTCTCAAAAGACAAATAATCCACCTCAAGGGAACTGGCCAAGTTGTAACAATTTGAGAAATAATAATAATAAAGATACTTTAGGTAAATTGGAACAAGACTATGGGTTCATAACGATACCCAGAGTTCATAACAATACTCAGGTTTATGTAATGCATACAAAACGATTCCATAGCAGTTGCTGTAGAGTCAGTGTGAACCTCTTGTGTTTCAGGGTAGAGCTGCACTCCATAGGGTTTTCAGTGGTTAAGATCTTTTGGAAGTAGATTGCCAGACCTTTCTTCCAAGGCACTCCTCGGTGAACTCAAACCACCAATTAGCAGCCCAGTGTTTAACCATCTGCACCATCCAGGGACTCCTACAAAAGTGTACTGTAATACAAAAGAAGGGTGGATTTCATATTAGATGTTTAATTTCTCAAGTTGATTTTAATAAGTGAGAATGTGTTGATACATATATATTCTCCATATATATCAATATATTTATACCTTCTATTAAGTAAATGTCTCTTTAGAAATATAATACTACTATCTATGTGAGTAGAAAAGAGAAAGCAAAAATAAGCAAATCCAAAAGTCCTCTAGGAATATGGAAGAGTATTAAGAATAGAAATGACCGATCATAATGTGAGACGTCATGTAATAACAGGTAGAAAGGCAGTCTGGCAGGTGACCTGCATACAAAAACAAACATAACTTTAAAAGTAGGGTTCAACAGTGTGTTCCAATATAATAAATCAGCCACATATCTCTAAAAGGAGAGCTAGCTGTGCAGACGTCTTCATTCTTCACTCAGTGAATGAAACCTCTAGTCTGTGCTATCCAGTATTCGAGCACTTGAAGTGTGGCTGGTGTGACTGAGGAACTGGATTCTATGTTTTATTTAATTTAAACTGAAATTTAAAAATTGATACTTGATTCAGCCATTGGAAAACTTTTAAGTATGTTTGGAAAACTTGAGTATATGAATCTACTCTTTCAAATGTAAATGTTATGAATTCTAAATTCAGATACAGTATTTCTGATAAAATTAACATGTTTGAATGTGTACTATGTGTAAAATGCACACAAAATTTTGAACATTTAGTATGATAAAGGAATGTAAACTGTTTCATTAATAATTTTTTTTATTTTTTTATTTTTTTTTTATATTTTATTGTACTTCAGGTGAAGGCTTACAGAACAAATAGTTTCTCATGAAACA
>NW_004444117.1:4174848-4187769 GCF_000243295.1 Trichechus manatus latirostris
GCTCTCTGTTCTCTTTCAGTATTCTTACTCCGTTTGGTGTTCGGCTGAGTTCTTTATCTCTTCATTTGATGTTCTAGGGTTTCAGGATTGTTGATTCTCAGTTTGGCTTAGTTTTTCGGATCTTTGTTGTGGAGGGACGGCGTGGTGCTTCTGCCTAGACCGCCATCTTGCCAGAGTCTCCTCCTGCTCTTTTTTGATTGTTGTTTGCTTGATATATTTTTTTCCATCCTTTGAGTTTTAGTTCATTTGCGTCTTTGAGTCTAAGGTGTGTCTCTTGTAAGCAGCGTATAGATGGATCCTGTGTTTTTATCCAATCTGCCACTCTCTCTTTATTGGTGAATTTAGGCCATTTACATTCAGCATAAATATTGATATGGTTATGAGTTTAGTGCTGTCATTTTGATGTATTTTTGTTGTGTGGTTGACAGTTTCTTTTTTCCACTTAATTTTCTGTGCTGAGTACTCGGGACCCTGATGTGGCTAGGTGAGGACCCTGCTTAATCGGCAGGGCAGTGTCAAATGTCATGAATCTGCCACTCCCTCTTAGATGTTGCAGTTGAAAATAGGCTTCAGGTATATGCCCTGTTGTAGTGTGCTAATAAGGGCCTAAGCTGTTGAAATGGGCCCACAAAGGTCCAGGCAGGGGTGAAAGGCATTCAAAGTCCATGGACCCCTTATGCCTGTGCCTAGGCAAAGGGGCTGTGCCTTCCCTGAGTTCCTGGCTTAGGGGAGCCGGCAGATTATTTTTTCACGTTTGTTAATTGCCTCCCTCTCCAAAGCTGGGAGAATGGCTCGGGATGTGCGACAGGTCCTACTTCCAGCCCGGGGGGGCAGCAATTGCTGAAGCCAGACGGGGACTAGACCAGAGTGGGGAGTGGGCTAGTAAATGGGAGAGAGGTACTTCTCAGAGGGGGGAAGGGAGTTTTTGATCCCTTGTGGTCGGTTAGACACTTGTACTTAACTTTCGCCATTTTAGTGCCACTTCTCCCTGGTTCCAGAGGCTTGAGCAGACTCTCTGCTGCTTGGTTTCTCCTGATGGAAAAATTCATCCCAAGTACTACTGCTTGCCTCAGCCCGTGCTCACCAGCCGATCCAGCATGCAGGATGCTGGCCAGGTCAGGTCTGGCGAATCCTTGCTGCTTCTGAACTGTCTCTCCCTCCTCCTGTCGCTCAGTGAGACTCCTCAACTTTGTCTTTGATGTTTAGGACTCCTAGATTGTCATATGTAATCAATTCACTTGTTTTTTTTTTTGGGCGTGGGGATCTTTGTTATAAGAGGGACCACAGGAAGCATCTGACTACTCCGCCATCTTGGCCCACCTCCCATCCTTTCATTTCTTCTACAAACATTTCCCTTTTAATTTTCTTAATATTGTTTTTTGATGTTCAAATTTTTTTAAATTTGAAGTTCAATTTATCAGTTTTTTTATTTTATAGTTAATGGTTTTGTGGCCTGTATAAGAAATATTTGTGTACCCTAAGGTCACAAATATGTTTATCTGTGTTTTATTCTAGACACTTTATAGTTTTAGCAGTTACATTTAGGTCTCTGATCAATCTTGAATCAATTTTTGTTTAGGGTGTGAGGTAGGAGTCAAGGTTCATCTTTTGTTTTATGGTTATTCAGTTGTTTCAACACTGTTGAAGAGATTCTTCTTTCCTCAATGTGTAATCTTTGCACTTATGTAAATAATCAATTGGAGGAAATGGTACAATAGAGGACTCTGGGGGCCCACCTTCCCTGAAATACAAACTGTTAGATTAACTGTATGGGAATTCTGGAAGATATTTACAGCAACCAAGTAAATGGTAAGCTGGAAAGAAGCAACTGAAACATGCTAAGATGGTTTTGGAGCCTTTTGTGTTAGGCTTGCCCCACCTCTATACCCAACTTGGCAGTGGTCTTGATGATGGAAGAATACATTCCTGTTGTGGATCCTGGTTCTAGAGTGAGAAGAGCAGATCTTGTCCTCAAAGAATTGTGTCTGTCTTTTTTGACCTGTCTAGGGGCTTGGTTGAAAGTCTGATGCATGGAACTTGACTTTGTTTTACCTAAACCAGACTCTCTCAGCACATAGAAGTGGCTCTCCGATGACTTTAAGATGACTGTTTTCACCTCTGTCTAATCTTCAGGGTCAGCACAAGAAGAAGTGAAGAATAAGGCAGAGTTGTAATTTCTGCTCTGATCTTTATTATTTCCTTCCTTATGGTAGCTTTGGGTTAGTTTTCTCTTGTTCTAGTTCCTCATGTTATAAAGTTAGGTTATTGACCTGCGATCTTTCTTCTTTTATGTAGTGGTTTACTGCTAGAAATTTACCTCTGAGCACTGCCTTCACTGCATCCCTTAAGTTTTGGTATGTTGTGCTTTCGTTTTCATGAGATTCAAGTATTTTCTGATTTCTCTCTCGATTACTTCCTTGACCCATTGGTTGTTTAATAGTGTGCTATTTAAATCCACATATTTGTGTATTTTCCAGTTACTGTCTGTATTAAATTCTGGTTTTGTTCTGTCTTGGCCAGAGAATATACTTTGTATGATTTCAATCTTTTCAAATTTATTGATACTTGTTTTGTGACTTAACATATGGCGTAACCTCGAAAATGATCCATGTGAACTGGAGAAGAAGGTCCATTGTGATGTTGTTGGGTGGAGTATTCTATGTATGTTAGGTTTAGTTGATTTATAGTGTTCATACCTTCTATTTCCTTATTGATCTTCTTTCTAGATGTTTTGTCCATTATTGAAAGTGCTGTATTAAAGTCTCCAAATATTATTGTAAAACTGTCTATTGCTTCCTTCAATTTTATTAGTGTTTTCTTCATGTATTTTGGGGCTCTGATGTAGGTTCATGTATACTTATAACTGTTTTATCTTCTCTATGAATTAACACTCTTATTGTTGTATAATGTACTTCTTTGTCTCTAAAGTCTGTTTTGTCTGGGATTAATATAGCCACCCCAACTCTCTTTTGGTACTACTTGCATGAAGTATTTCTTGCATCCTTTCACTTTCAGCATATTTTTGTCTTTGGGCCTAAGCTGTATCTCTTGTAGAAAGCATACAGATGAATCTTAAAAAAAAAAAAAAATCCATTCTACCAGTCTCTGCTTTTACAGGTGAGTTTAATCCATCTACATTAGTTACCATGGACTGCCAGAAGAATGAACAAATCTGTCTGGGAAGAAGTACAGCTAGAATGCTCCTTAGAAGCAAGGATGACAAGACTTTGTCTCACATACTTTGGACATGTTATCAGGAGGGATCAGTCCCTGGAAAAGGACATCATGCTTGATAAAGTAGAGGGTCAGCAAAAAAGAGGAAGACCCTCAACAAGATGGATAAACACAGTGGCTGTAACAATAGGCTCTAGCATAACAGCAATAGTGAGGATGGTGCAGGACCAGGCAGTATTTTGTTCTGTTGTCTATGGGGTCTCTGTGAGTCAGAACTGACTCGAGGGCACCTAACAACTAACAATAACACATTAGTTACCAATAAAAAAGGATATATTTCTGCCATTTTGCTATTTGCTTTTTGTGTATCTTATAACTTCTTTGACCCTCATTTCTTCCAATACTGCCACCATTTGAATTAATTGCTATTTTATAGTTAACCATTTTGTTTCCCTTCTCTTTTCATTTTGTATGTATTTTTAAGATATTTTCTTTGTGGTTACCATGAGGATTACATTAAAGATTTTAAATTTGTAACAACCTAAGTAAATTGATAACCAACTTTACTTCAATAGCATACAAAAACTCTCTTCATATACCACTCCACATGGAGTTGATATGATAAATTACTCCTTTATATATTACGTGTTAAATAGCATAAATTTATATTTTATGTAATTGTATTTTGGAGTCAAGTAGAACATAACTCCTAAAGTTACAAACCAAAAATACCATAAAGCTGGTTCTTATATTTGCTCATGAGATTACCTTTATCAGAGATCTTTTCTACATACATCTTCAAGTTATTGTCTAGTGTCTTTTCTGTTTTGAAGAACTCTCTTTAGCATTTCTTGTAGCGTAGGCCTAGCTGTCACACACTCTCAGCTTTTGTTTATCTGGGAATGTCTTAATTTTGCCCTCATTTTTGAAAGACATCTTTGCCAGACATAGAATTTGTGCTTAACAGCTCTTCCCCCTCCCCCCACTTTAAATATGTCATCCCAGTACCTTCTGGCCTCCAAGGTTTCTGAGGAGAAATTGGTACTTAATCTTCTGTGACATTTTGCTTCTCTCTTGCAGTTTTCAGAATTGTCTCTGTTTTTATTTATTTATTTGAGAGCTTGACTGTGGGTCAGTATGGATTTGTCAACTCTGGGGGAACGTCCTTCTCTCTTTTCAGCTTCTGTTCCTTGGTTCCTTGGCAATTTTCATATGACTTGGCATCTATCTTCCCCTTCTTGCTTCCTGGCTCTGTGCCTAATCTGCTCTTTTTATATCTCAAAAGTGACTGGCTTTAGACACATCCTATACTGATATGGGCACAGAGACAGAAAGCCTTCTCCTAGAGCCGGTGCCCTGAATTTAAACTTCTAACCTCTTAAACTGTGAGAAGATAAATTTCTGTTCATTAAAGCCACATATTTGTGTTTTTCTGTTATAGCAGCACTAAGAAACTACGATAGAATTTAGTAACAGAGAGTGGGGTGCTTCTCTCAAATACTTAAACTGTGGAAATGGTTTTGCCATCATGAACAGAATGTTGCTAGAAATGTGGATATTAAATGTGCTTCTGGTGAGACCTTAAAAGGAAATGATGAACATGTGATTGGACACTGGAGGGATGGTGATATTTTTTATGTGGTGGCAAAGAACTTGTCTAAACTATGTTCAAATGTTTTGTGACAGAACTTCTAAGAGATTAACTTGGATATCTGGCTAAGGAAATTTCTAAGCAAGATCTTAAAGGAGAAGCATGGTTTCTCCTTGCCACTTAACAGTGGAATGTGGGAGGAAAGAGACGGACTTAAAAATGAAGTGTGCAAAATGATGCCAGAACTTAAAGATTTCGAAAATTCTGTCATACAAACTCAGGACATGTCACATGTCCTAGAACTCTCACCAAGGATGTGGCTACTCAATCTTTTGTTAAAGAACTTAAGGCTGTGACTGACGGATCTATTCAACTGCTGAAGCAAAAATTCCATCAGCTTAGACTGAAAGGGGCAGAGACAGTAGTAAATGAAGGAAAGCTGCCTGCCTCCTGGAACTCCATAGACAGGAAATGCGCCCATGGAGAGACTTGTTTGCGAACATCTATTTTCCTCCAGGAAAGAAAAGGACCATTCTGGGAGCAGTTTGAAGATCAGCAGAACTGTTGGGAGGGAACGTGGCAGGCAGGGCTGCCTCCATTTCAAAGAATGGAACCACTGTCTCAATTTGAAATGGTGAAGAAACGGCCTCCTAGTTTCAGATCAGAGCTCCACCAATGCAGTTCCGGAGTGTGGGGCTGCCACTCAGGTGGGCCAAGAGGATGAGCTCACTGCCCAAAGCTGAGGGGCCAGAGCTGTGATGCCCAAAGGGCAGAACGAAGCCTACCGAGCTGAGGAGATAGGTCACACTCAGATGGACTAGGAGAATGGGACTGCCCAAAGATAAGAGACCAATGGGTCTGAAAGGAGGGCTGATGTTTACTTAGGGCCAAGGTGCTTGCACCTAGAGTCTGGAAAGTGTGGCTAACACCCAGAGTTTGGAAGCTGGGGTAATTGCCTGGAACAGAGGATTATTTTCAAGCCTTAGAGCTAATGAAATTTTCTCTGCTGGGTTTTGGACTTGCTTGGTGCCCGTGAACGCTTCCTTCCCTCCAATTTCTCCTATTTGCAATGGAAATTTCTACCCTGTATTTGTTCTACCATTGTACTTTGGAAGCAGATAACTTGTATTCTAGGTTTTACAGTTCCACTTGATGGAGAGGAATTTTGCCCCAGGATGGAACACATCCAGAGTCATACTTTATCTAGATGATTCAGATGAGATTTTGGACTTAGAGTTGATGCTGGAATGCGAAAAGCCTTTCGGGATGATGTGATGGGGATGTGTTTTGCATGTGGGAAGGACATGAATTTTGGGGGGACAAACGGTTGAATGTTGTGGATTGAATTTTGTCCCCCCAAAATGTTGTAAATCCTAACTCCTATACATGTGGATGTAATCCAACCTGGGAATAGGGTCTTCTTTCTTATTTAGTGACACTACATTAATGTAGGGTATGTCTTCAGCCAGTCACTTCTGAGACATAAAAAGAGCAGATTAGGCACAGAGCAAGCAAGAAGGAATGGGGGAAGATAGATGCCAGACCACATGAACATTACCAAGGAAGAGAAACTAAGGAAAGACAAGGACCTTCCTCCACAGTCAACAGAGAGAGCCTTCCCCTAGAGCTGGTGGTGACCTGAATTTAGACTTCTAGCCTCTTAAACTGTGAGAAAATAAATTTCTGTTCATTAATGCCACCACTTGTATTTCTATTATAACAGCACTAAGAAACTAAGACGTTGTGCCTATCTCTTTATTAATATTCCTGTTTTGTTCATGTATTATTTTCCTGATTTCCTTTAGTACTTTGTCTGTGTTCTCCTTTAGTTCTTTGAGCATGTTTAATACAGGCATACCTTGGAGATATTGTGGCTTCAGTTTCAGATCACTGCAATAAAGCAAGTCACACAAACTTTTTGTTTTCCCAGTGCATATAAAAGTTATGTTTACACTACATTGTTGTTAGGTGCCTTCAAGTCAGTTCTAGCATAGTGACCCTATGTACAACAGAACAAAACAATGCCCAGTCCTGCACCATCCTCTCAATCATTATTATGCTTGAGCCTACTGTTGCAGCCACTGTGTCAATCCACCTCATTAATGGTCTTCCTCTTTTTTGCCGACCTTCTACTTTACCAAGCATGATGTCCTTCACCAGGGACTGGTCCCTCCTGATAACATGTCCAAGTATGTGAGACAAAATCTTGCCATCCTTGCTTCTAAGGAGCATTCTGGTTGTACTTCTTCCAAGACAGATTTGTTGGTTCTTCTGGCAGTCCATGGTATATTCAGTATTCTTTGCCAACACCATAATTCAAAGGCATCAACACTATAGTCTATTAACTGTGCAATAGAATTATGTCTAAAAAACAAGTATGTACCTTTATTAAAAATACTTTATTGCTAAAAAACGCTAACCAACATCTGGGTCTTCAGCGAGTTGTAATCTTTTTGCTGGTGGAGGGTCATGCCTTGATGTTGATGGCTGCTGATTGATCAGGGTGGCGGTTGCTGAAGGTTGGGGTGGCTGTGGCAATTACTTAAAATAAGACAACAGTGAAGTTTGCCACATTGATTGACTCTTCCTTTCACAAAAATTTCTCTGTAGCATGCGATGCTGTTTAATACCATTTTACCCACAGTAGAACTTCCTTCAAAATTGGAGTCAATCCTCTCAAATCCTGCCACTGCTTTATCAGCTAAGTTCACGTAACAGTCTAAATCCTTTGTTGTCATTTCAACAATGTTCACAGCATCTTCACCAGGAGTAGATTCCATCTCAAGAAATCACTCTTTGCTCATCTATAAGAAGCAAATCCTTATCTGTTCAAGTTTTATGATGAGATTGCAGCAATTCAGTCACATCTTCAGGTTCCACTTCTAATTCTAGTTCTCTTGCTATTTCCACCACATCTGCAGTTACTTTCTCCACAGAAGTCTTGAACCCCTCAAAGTTATCCAAGAGGGTTGGAATCAACTTCCAAACTCCTGTTAATGTTGACATTTTGACCTCCTCCCACGAATCATGAATGTTCTTAATGGCACAGAGAATGGTGAATCCTTTACAGAAGGTTTTCAACTTACTTTACCCAGATCCATCACAGGAATCACTATCTATGGCAGCTATAGTCTTACAAAATGTACTTCTTAATAAGACTTGAAAGTCAAAATTACTCCTTGATCCATGGGCTTCAGAATGGATGTTGTGTTAGCAGGCATGTAAACACCATTAATCTTCTTGTACATCTCTGTCAGAGCTCTTGGGTGACCAGATGCTTCATCAATAAGCAGTAATACTTTGAAAGAAATATTTTTTCTGAGCAGTAAGTTTCAACAGTGGGCTCAAAATATTCAGTAAACCATGTTGTAAACAGATGTGCTGTCATCCAGGCTTTGCTGTTGCATTTATAGAGCACAGGCAGAGTAGATTTAGCATAATTCTTAAGGGCCCTAGTATTTTCTGAATGGTAAATGAGCACCGGTTTCAACTTAAAACCACCAGCTGTGTTAGCCCCTAACAAGAGAGTCAGCCCTTCCTCTGAAGCTCTGAAGCCAGGCATTGTCTTCTCTCTAGCTATGAAAGTCCTAGATGGCATCTTCTTCCAATATAAGGCTGTTTTGTCTACATTGCAAATCGGTTGTTTAGAGTAGCCACCTTCATCAGTTATCTTATCTAGATCTTCTGGATAACCTACTGCAGTTTCTACATCAGCACTTGCTGATTCACCTTACATTTTTATGTTATGAAAACGGCTTCTCTCTTTAAACCTCATGAATTAACCTCTGCTAACTTCAAACTTTTCTTCTGAGCTTTGTCACCTCTCTCAGCCTGCATATAATTGAAGATAGTTAGGGCCTTGCTCTGGATTAGGTTTTGGCTTAAGGGAATGTTGTGGCAGACTGGTCTTCTATTCAGACCACTAAAACTTTCTCCATATCAGCAACAAGGCTGTTTTGCTCTCTTACCACTCATGGGTTCACTGGAGTAGCACTTTTAATTTCTTTCATGAACTTTTCCTTTGCATTCACAACTTAGCTAAATGTTTGGCACAAGAGGCCCAGCTTTCAGCCTGTCTTGGCTTTTGATATGCCTTCCTTACTAGGCTGAATCATTTCCAGCTTTTAATTTACAGCGAGAGACATATAACTCTTCCTTTCACTTGAATAGTTAGAGGCCACTGTAGGGTTATTAACTGGCCTAATTTCAATACTGTTGTGTCTCAGGTAGGAGGTCCAAGGAGGGGGAGAAAGATGGGGGAACAGCCAGTCAGTGGAGTAGTCAGGACACACACAACATTTATCAACTAAGTTTGCCATCTTATATGGGTTCGAATAATAGTGCCCCAAAACAATTACAGTTGTAACATCAAAGATAATTCATCACAGATCACCATAACAGATAAAATAATAATGTAAAAGTTTGAAATATTGTGAGAATTTCCAAAATATGACACAGAGACACGAAGTAAGCACATGCTGTTGGAAAAATAGTGCCAAAAGATTTGCTCAATGCAGGGTTGCCACAAACCTTCAATTTGTAAAAGCACAGTATTTGCAAAGTGCAATAAGGCAAAGTACAATAAAATCAGGTATGCTCGTACTGTTCTTTTAAAATATTCTGATTTGTTCATTATCTGGGCTTCCATAGAGATGATTTCTCTCAGCCTTGTTATTTTCAATGGGCCATCATTTCTAGATTCTTAGTATAACTTGCGAATTTTTGTTGAAGCTGGGACATTAGAATATTACACTGTGTTAGCTTTCTGAGTTCTCCCATATACACTGTTCCTTTGAATGCACCGATTTGTGCAAGCATCTCTCAGGAGGGCACATCCTTGAGTCTTGGTCACTGCTCTCTACCCTGTCCTGTGAGAGCTCCGATTTAGGCTCAACTGATTGTTCAGTACTTCAAGTAGCTACCAGACAGATCAGAACAGACCCACTAATCAGTCTGCCTGCAAAATAAGCCCCAGAGATTGGGGCCCCTTCTTTGTTAACATGAGATCTGTGGTTTACCTTTGCTGCAGCCACCTGGCTGCAGCACTTGGAAGTGGATAGGTGGGAAGAGTAGAGAAAATTTTCCTACCGCTTATATCACCTTCTTCTTGTTTCATTTCTTGCCGTGTGTTTAGTTTCTGCAATCTTCCCCTACTTTTCAGAGTTCTTACAGAGTTAAAATTACAGAGTTCTAGTTGCTTTTCTTGGTGCTTGTCTCAGTTATCTAGTGCTGCTATAACAGAAATACCACAAGTGATGGCTTTAACAAAGAGAAATTTATCCTCTCACAGTCTGGAAGGCTAGAAGTCTGAATTCAGGACACCAGCTCCAGGGGAAGACTTTCTCTCTCTGTTGGTGTCATGGATTGAATTGTGTCCCCCCAAAATATCTGTCAACTTGGCTGGGTCATGATTCCCAGTATTGTATGATTGTGTACCATTTTGTAATCTGATGTGATTTCCTTATGTGTTGTCAACTCTATCACTATGATGTGATAAAATGGATTAACAGCATTATACTGATGAGGTCTACAAGATCAGATAGTGTCTGAAGCCAATCTCTTTTGAGATATAAAAGAGAGAAGCAAGCAGGGACACAAGGGAACCTCATACCACCAAGAAAGCAGTGCTGGGAGCAGAGTACGTCCTTTGGACCTGAGGTTCCTGCACTGAGATACTCCCAGACCAAGGGAAGACTTATGACAAGGACCTACCTCTGAGCCGACAGAGACAGAAAGTCTTCTCGTGGAGCTGATGCCCTGAATTTGGACTTGTAGCCTACTCAAATGTGAGAAAATAAATTTGTCTTTGTTAAAGCCATCCACTTGTGGTATTTCTATTAAAGCAGCACTAGATGACTAAAACAGTTGGCTATGGGGGAAAGTCTTTGTCATCCATCTTCCCCTGGTCAAGGAGCCTCTCAGCGCAGGGATCCTAGGTCCAAAGGACACATTATTTATCCCGGTGCTTCTTTCTTGGTGGTATGAGGTTCCCCTGTCACTCTGCTTACTTTTTTTACATCTCAAAAGAGATTGACTTAAGACACAACCTAATCTTGTAGATTGAGTCCTACGTCATTAACATAACTGCCTCTAATCCTGCCTCATTAATGTCATAGAGGTAGGATTTACAACACCTAGGAAAATCACATAAAATGACAAAATGGTGAACAATCACACAATACTAGTAATCATGGCCTAGCCAAGTTGACACACATTTTTGGGGAACACAATTCAATCCATAACAGTGCTCATGTGAAGGGTCAGGATCTTAGAAGTGCTCATGCTACCATCTTCCTAGAATTCCTCCAAACTATTCTATTTTGATAATTTCACCTTGAAATCAACTTGCATTAATTGTGCCTTCTATTTGAATATTGACAACATACGATAATCAACAATGAACTAACAAGAACTTGACCCAGATGACAGGGATGTACACTATGCAGGAAAAAAAGACTCAATCATACTGATTTTATAATCATTCAATGCAATTAAAAACCCAAAACCAAACCTGTTGCCGACGAGTCGATTCCAACTCATAGCAACCCTATAGGGCAGAGTAGAACTGCCCCATAGGGTTTCCAAGGAGCAGCTGGTGGATTCGAACTGCCAGCTTTTTGGTTAGCAACTGAACTGTTAACCACTGTGCCACCAGGGCTCCAATCAATGCAATTAGTGAATGTTATAGTTATGAAGATTTTTGTGTTCCTACAAAGTCTTGAAATTGTGGACGTTAGATAATATTAACCCAATTAATAATTACCTTCTCTAATTCAATTTCAGAAGGCCTGGTGGTACAATGGTTAGGTGCACAGATGCAAACTGAAAAGTCGGCAGTTCAAACCCACCAGCGGCTCTGTGGGAAAAGAGAACTGGCAATCTGCTCCTGTAAAGTTTGTTGTTGTTAGGTGCCATCAAGTCGGTTCTGACTCATAGCGACTTTATGTACAACAGAACCAATCACTGCCCTCTCCTAGAGCCCATTGTTGCAGCCACTGTGTCAATCTATCTCATCAAGGGTCTTCCTCTTTTTTGCTAACTCTCTACTTTACAAACATGATGTCCTTCTCCAGGAACTGGTCCCTCCTGATAACATGTCCAAAGTATGTGAGAAGAAGTCTCACCATCTTTGCTTCTAAGGAGCATTCTGGCTGTACTTCCAAGACAGATTTGTTGGTTCTTCTGGAAGTCCATGGTATAGTCAATATTTTTCACCAACACCATAATTCAAATACATCAATTCTTCTTTGGTCTTTCTTATTCATTATCCAGCTTTCGCATGCATATAAGCTGATTGAAAATACCATGGCTTGGGTCAGGCGCACCTTAGTCCTCAAAGTGACATCTTTGCTTTTTTTTTTTAACACATTAAAGAAGTCTTTTGCAGCAGATCTGCCCACTTGCCTGTACAGATTACAGCCTGGGAAACCCTACGGGGCAGTTCTACTCTGTCCTATAGGGTCGCTATAAGTTTGAATTGACTCGACGGCACACAACAACTATTCAATTTAAAGAACATGTATTTGCTTTTCATTTTGTACCTAGGATTATTACATCTAGTCCAAATGTGATTAAATCAGTCACTGTTTAAACAGGAAACAACTGCATGAAACCATTACCACCCAAGGACTGGAGAAGCCAAAGGGTAAAATGCCCAACCCAGAGCCCAGGTCACTGCTGAGGTCCCTGCTCTTGGGGCTGAGCTGCCCAAGCAGGAACCCAGGAGCCTACTCTCTCAATTTTCCACAACTGCCGACACCGACTCTGCTGCCCTGTCACCACTGCCACTTCTGCTACCCCTGCTGCCCGAGGTGCTACTAGCAATAAGAATAAGGTAGATTTCCCCCTTCTTCCATTTTCCATTGGATGAACCTAACCAGAATTGAGTGGGATGGGGGTAAAAATGTAATTTGTATTATTCTGGGTCCTGTAACAGAGAACACATGGAGACAAGAATGAAACTGACAGTAAACTAGTAAAATATTTCTCTGGTCAGAGTTCCGGCAAAATGGCGCTCTAGGCAGAAGCACCACACCGTCCCTCCACAGCAAAGATCCGAAAAACTAAGCTGAACAGAGAATACAACAATCCTGAAATCCTAAAACATCAAATGAAGAGATAAAGAACTCAGCCAAGCACCAAATGGAGTGAGAAAA
>NW_004444117.1:4196398-4198006 GCF_000243295.1 Trichechus manatus latirostris
GTAGCCACCTTCATCAATTATCTTAGCTAGATCTTCTGGATAACTTGCCGCAGCTTCTACATCAGCATTTGCTGCTTCACCTTGCATTTTTATGTTTGGAGATGGCTTCTTTCCTTAAACCTCATGAACCAACCTGTGATAGCTTCTAACTTTTCTTCTGCAGCTTCCTCACCTCTTTCAGCCTTCATAAAATTCAAGAGAGTTAGGGTCTTGCTCTGGCTTAGATTTTGGCTTAAGGGAATATCGTGGCTGGTTTGAGCTTCTATCCAGACCACTAAAACTTTCTCCATATCAGCAATAATGCTATTTCACTTTCTTATCATCTGTGTGTTCCCTAGAGTAGCACTTTTAATTTCCTCCAAGAACTTTTCCTTTCCATTCACAACTTGGCTAACTGTTAGGTGCAAGAGGCCTAGCTTTCGACCTCACTCGGCTTTTGATGTGCCTTCCTCACTAAACTTAATCATTTCTAGCTTTTGATTTAAAGTGAAAGATGTTTGATTCTTCCTTTCATTTGAACACTTAGAGGCCATTGTAGGGTTATTAATTGGCCTAATTTCAATATTGTCATGTCTGAGGGAAATAGGGTGGCCTGAGGAGAGGGACAGAGACGGGGGAAAGCCGGTCAGTGGAGCAGTCAGAACATGCACAACATTTATCAATTAATGTTGCTGTTTTATATGGGAACATCTTGTGACACCTCAAAACAGTTACAATTGTAACATGAAAGATCACTGATCACAGATCACCATAACACCATTATTTTTCATAATGATGAAAAAGTTTGAAATAATGCAAGATTTACCAAAATGGGACACACTGACACGAAGTTAGCACATTGGTGTTGGAAAAATGGCGCTGATAGACTTGCTCGATGCAGGGTTCCCACAAACCTTCAATTTGTAAAAAACACATTATTTGCAAAGACAGTAAAGTGAAGCACGATAAAATAAGGTATGCTATGAGTTGGAATCAACTTGACGGCAGTGGGTTTGGTTTTTTGGTTTTTGGCCTGTATAAGCAAACCCCTTATCAATTTCAAGGCATGGCCCTCCAACCAAGACCACAAACTGAACAATGCCCTCAGTGGACTGCAAGTTACTCAATTTGCATGGTAAACTCACCAGTCCCTTGTAAGATTGTCACCCAGCCAATCACTTTGGGGGAGTTACAAGTAGGGCTAGGTGGAAGGGCCAGAAGGAGAACTGAATTCTTTTTTTAAATTTTATTTTATTTTATTGTACTTCAGGTGAAGGCTTACAGAACAAATAGTTTCTCATGAAACAGTAGTACACATGTTGTTCCATGACATTGGCCAACAACCCCACAACATATCAACGCTCTGAATTCTCAACCCTCTTTCCTTTTTTTTTATGGTGAAAATACACATAGCCAAAGATACACGACCTCAAAAATCTCTACATACACAGTTCAGCGACATCGACCACGCTCCTCCAACTGCGCTGCCACTCTCACCCAAGATGAAGGCCCACAGAACAAAATAGCCTCTCACCTAACAGTTACTACAAATGTTGCCCTATGACAATGGTTAACAATCTCACAACACATCAACAATATCCTTACTCAACCTTGGGTTCCCTATCACCA
>NW_004444117.1:4198106-4199570 GCF_000243295.1 Trichechus manatus latirostris
GGGGCATTCAGTAGTTATTTCACTCGTTTATTGATTGTAGATTTGTTTGTTTCGTCCCTTTTTTAAAAAAGAAAAAATTTGGAGTAAGTCTGAGCAAGCGGACTGCGTGCTCTTTGTTGTTTGCTCGTCTGTGCACTCAATACTTTTCGCCTCCTTCTCCAACTGGCAGGTTCAGTCACTCAGATATGGTGCAGCAGGGCCGGTCTAGCTGAAGAGGAGCCACTGGGACGGGTTGTTTGTGGCACTCACTACAGCCACCAGGGTGGGTCGGTAATCAGTGCTGGGCAGGTTCCAGTAGGCCGTGCCTGCACTGCTTGGTGGTGTGATGTCAAGTGCACGGTGCAGGTAGGCAGGATGCAGCAGGGAGATGGTTATGTGTGGAGCTAAGCTGGATATGGGAGAGAGGAGAGAGGAACAGGAGCCAAAAAACATACAAACAAACAAAAAAGAATGCTAGGGGATCTTGCCATTGGAATGGAGAGATGAGAGACTATGAAATGGAGAGAAACAGAAAGGAGAAGAGGAACAAAAGAATGAACAAATAAAAATCAGAAAGGTTAAAGAACCACACAGTTCGCAGGGATCCCACCGATGCAGCTATGAGGTCTGGGGAAGTCGCTCTCAGGTGTCGCAGCACAGCCTGGCCAGAAGGCGCAGAGGCATACAACGCCTGGTATTCAGGGATAAGAAAGAGAAGGAAGATATAGAGAGACAAGAAACTGAGCAATGAAGAAAGACAGAAGGGAAAAAGATGGAAAAGAAAACAAAAATAATAAAAAAAAGAACAAGAAAGGCCCCCCCAAAAAACAGGAAAAAAACAAAAACCAACGATAAAAGAAATGTCCTCAGGGATCCCTCCGCACATCTGTGGAAGCTGAAGGGGAGTTCCTTGCCACGCAGCTCCGCCTGGCCAGAAAGGGCTCCCAACTCAAGAAAAGGAAAAGAAAACAAACAAAGAATTCAAAACGAACAAATGAACAAAAGCTCCGGGATCCCACCAGCGCGGCAGCCCAGACCGGAAAGCAGCTGCACACTCGAGTGGAGCCCCGCAGTCCCTCAGGAAGAAGCAAAGATGGCGCTCGGAGCCAGGCACTTGAGCAAAAGGAGGGGGAGGCGGCGAGAGGCAAACAAGAAATCGAAAGAAGCAGAAAAAAAAAAAAAAAGCAACACCAGCAGCCAACAAATGACACTCAGAGAGCCAGCCAGTGCGGACTGGTGTTTCTGGACAAGAGACTGTGTCCGCGGGAAGCAGAGGAGGCCGAGTGTGGTTGAAGGAGGGTGGAGAGTGGGAAAGCGTATATCACAAATTGCCAGTGCTCTGGATCCCCTCAGGAAGAAGCAAAGATGGCGCACGGAGCCAGGCACTTGAGTGAAAGGAGGGGGAGGTGGCGAGAGGCAAGTGAGACATCAAAAGAAGCAGAAAAAAAAAGCAACACTAGCAGCCAACAAATGGCACCCAGAGAG
>NW_004444117.1:4200205-4210433 GCF_000243295.1 Trichechus manatus latirostris
CTCGGCTGAGTTCTTTATCTCTTCATTTGATGTTCTAGGGTTTCAGGACTGTTGCATTCTCTGTTTGGCTTAGTTTTTCGGATCTTTGCTGTGGAAGGATGGTGTGGTGCTTCTGCCTAGAGCACCATCTTGCTGGAACTCTCCGAGAACTGAATTCTTAAGCTTTGTATACTTCTACATTTATGGTTTCTTTGCAAAATTAAGGTATTATTTGTATTATTAAAGTAAGGAAATCTGATAACTTAAATCAATTTCTTTAAAAATGTCTTTTGACTTTTGTGCAAAGAAGACTTAACAGGCCTGACTGCTTATCCTTAGAAAGGCCTGCTTACACAGATTGGCCCTTGGCTAGTGTCTGGGAGCTTAGATTTAAGGAGGGTTTCCACCATTCCCAGAACTGATAAGAGTGGCTCACTGTGCCTAAACTGTTTGTACAAACAATATGGTTTATACTGAGCACATGCTTTCCTTCTGAGAGTCTGGAATTTGTGTATATGCCAGGCAGAGGGTGCCTACATGACCAGCCCCCCAATAAAAATCCTGGGCAGAGTCTCTGATGAGCCTCATTGATTGGCAACATATCACCTGTGTTGTCATAATTTGGTTAAGCACGTCCCATGTGACTCCATTGGAAAAGGACTCTTGGAAGCTTGTGCCTGGTTTCCCCAGACATCACCCCGTGTGTCTTTTCTCTTGGCTGATTTTGCTTGATATCCTTTCACTGTAATTAATCATAACTGTGAGTATGACATATGCTGAGTTCTCTGAATCCTCCTAGTGAATCATTGAACCTGAGGTGGTCTTG
The DNA here is from genome assembly GCF_000243295.1 of Trichechus manatus latirostris. Lineage (NCBI taxonomy): Eukaryota > Metazoa > Chordata > Mammalia > Sirenia > Trichechidae > Trichechus > Trichechus manatus. Next base: position 4,201,011 of record NW_004444117.1, read on the forward strand.
GGGATGCCCAACCCAAATTTTTTATGTAAGATTTGCAATTTCATTCCTTTTCTTCCTTGACTGCTCTACATTGGACAGCATTCATGAGTTTAATCTTAAATATAACTTCAGTATTTTAAAATTAATAATTCTTCTGGCTAGTTTTTGCCTTCTAATTTAATGATCATAACCACTTGATAATTTTCGTGCTTAATCTTTCAGGTTTCATTGGCTCTTGTTTTCACTGTCCTAATTAGCTCATTAAAAATTCGTACTTTTTTTCACTTTTTATAATGAAGATTTTTCAAGCATGCAGAAAAAGCAGAAAGAATAGTATGTACACTCCTTATAACTCTTGCCTTGATTTAACAATTGTTTTGCCAAGCTTGTTTTATCTAACTTTTGTTTTTGCATAAAAATCGTAATTTTTATTATGGAACATTTTCAAACATATGAAAAAGATAGATTAGAATAATGAACCCCCATGTCCACACCACTCAACTTTTAAAATTTATCATCTTCTGACCAACATTGTTTCATTTATCCTGACCTGCTTTATTTTCTGGAATGTTTAAAGCAAATCTTTGGTATCATTTTCATGAATATATCCTTCAGTATGTATCTCTAACAGATAAGGACTTGTAAATAAAAAGAAAAACAGAATCACAGTACCATTTTTACACTTAACAAAAATAATAATGATTCTTTAAAATCATCTAACATCTAATCAGTATTCATATTTCCCTAATCCGCCCCCAAATGCCTTTTTATGTATGTTTTGTTGCAATCATGATCCAAACAGGTACCACGCATTTCATTTGGTTGATGGGTCACTTAAGCCTCTTTGTTTCATAACTGTTCCCCCTCCTTTTTCTCCCATGCAGTCAACTTTGTTAAATGCTAAAGTATTGTAAAATAATTATGGGCATAACATCAATTCACTCCTAAATACTTCATCATCCTTAATAAAGACAGTTCTTTTCCTTTATCATTGAAATACCATGTTTGTATTTAACACAATTAACACTAAATTAATCATCCAATATCTTCCCCGCATTAAGATGTCTCCCAAATGTCTTTTGCAGCTGATTTTTGTGAAGTAGGACCCAGTCAGGGCCTACTCATGGAGTTTGGGCAAATCTCTTTAAGTTTCTGGGTTTAGAACAGTCTCCCTTTACCTGCTCAAACATATCTTCATGAAATTGAGGAGTTGAGTATTAAGTGCCACATTCCTAAATTCCAAGTGGACTTGAAATCTTGGGCATATAAAGGGCATTGCATCTGGGGTCATTCTGATGAGAGACGTTCCTAGGACAAAGCCCCTATCTGCCTCCCTTGACCTCTACCTCAAAGACTACACTGCCCAGAGACTACTGCAGCTGCATCTGCTGCCTATCACCCTGATCCCACCCCTTGGCACATGGACTTGTGTAGCAGAAGTACTTGTGGTATGAGTGGTTAGTCCATGTGCTCATGTTGGCTGGAGGACATGGCTTCTGAGCCTTTCCCCAAGTTCCTCCAGGCTTCAGCCTCAGGTTTGGTAACATGCATCCCTCATTCTGACAGCACTGTGTCAGCATGATGTTGGTCCATTGACATGCCTCTGTGGTGGGCATTTAACACACAGGGAAATAGCCTGGGAGAGGCAAAGCAATTTCCCTGAGGTCTCACAGCCAGTACACAGTAGACTTGGGACTCTGAATCCACCCCTTTAATTTGAGGCCTTTTTTCTCATTCCTCAAAAAAATCAAACCTGTTGCCACTGAGCCGATTCTGACTCATGGCAACTCCATGTGTTACAGAATAGAACTGCTTCATAAGGTTTTCTTGACTGTAATCTTTATGGAAGCAGATTGCCCATCCTTTCTTCTGCAGTGCTGTTGAGTGTGTTTGAACTGCCAACCTTTAAGTTAGTAGTCAAGCGCAAACCATTTGTGCCACCCAGAGGTCTCTTTCTTCATTAGAGTATTGAAATTTAGTGACAAATTCACATTGTTGTTGGCAGATGGGGTCTTCACTCTTTGGCCAGAACTTGGAGTGGAACTCATAGATGTCCTAGCTCTCTGGGCCTTTTTTCCAGGGTCCTGGTGGAAAACTGTCCTGCATCAGTGCCCTTTGCAACCTTCCCACTCCCAGCTGTGGGCTGGAGATGGGGCTTGTTTCAGTTCATGGGGAGAGCATTTCCACTCAGGCATCTCTCGTTTTCCTTTTATGTTCCCAGATCTGCCTTTGGGGCTTTTCCGTTTTCCAGGGAGACCACCCACAAGAGAAGGAAATGGACAGAGGACCTCTGAGAGTCTGTGGTGAAGTGAGTATTTCCTGAAATTCCATTCCCATCTCTTTCCTTGGAAGTTGGCTTGGTGGTAATGAGATGTCTTGGAGGAGTTACTTGTCTTACCTGGAGCCTCTCTCGGCATCTCTGTCTATTCCACCCATTACTTAGCCATTCATGAGCAGCTAACTATGACCAATAAAGTTTTAAAATGTGGAGTTTCCATCTTAATTTCCCAATGATGATATAGTTAAGGTCAGACACAGCAACAGACACCACTGATCTTCAGGGAAGTGTTCTAGTAAACGAGGCTATCTGAGAGGCTCCTGAAGGAGACTGCAAGATGGAGCGTTGGAGGGAAGAGGGAATGTCAGTGGAAAGAAGACAAAAAGCATAGTAAGAGACTGATAGGCTGAACCATTGGGTGGATTATCCTGGTCACAGTGCTGAAGTTTGTAGTGGCCAAAGGTCTTGCATAAGTTTGATTATTTTATAGAGAAAGAGGAGAATGCTCACCAGCTGTCCACCTGTGGCACACATGGTTGGTGTGGCATGATGCATGTTTTATATTTGCATGAGTTTTCAGCATTTAGTTTCCAAATATTTAAGGATTTTCCAAAGATACCTTTCTGGTATTGATTTCTAATTTTATCTCACTGTGGCCACTGAACATATTTTATATGATTCACATCCTTGTAAATTTATTGACAATTGTTTTATTACCCAGAATATGGTCTATCTTGCTAAACGTTCTGTGTGTACTTGGAAGGAATGTGTATTTGGCCATTGTTGTGTGGAATATTCTGCAGATGTCAGATCAAATTGCTCAATAGTGTATCCTTATTGTGTTTCTGTCTACTTGTTTTATCAGTTATTGAGAGAGGAGTGTTGAAATCTCTGACTGTAATTTTTGACTTGTCCTTGCAGTTCTATCTGTTTTAGCTTTATGTATTTTGGAACTCTTATGTTAGGTGCATAAACATTTAGGATTGTTATTTCCTTTTGATGAATCAACGCCTTTTTATCATCATGAAGTGACCCTCTTTATTCTTGGTAATAGTCCTTGCTTTGAAATCTGCTTTATCTTGATATGACTATAGCTACTCCATGGTTGGTTTTTCCATGGTATGTTTTTTCTGTTCTTTTACTTTTGACCTCTCTGTTTCTTTATACATAAAGTGCTTTGTAGGCAGAATTTAGTTGGGTCTTTTTTTTATCCAGTCTGACAATCTCTGGCTTTAAATTGGAATGTTTAGAGAGATCATTGTTATTGTTATGGTTAGGTTTAAGTCTATTATCTTGCTGTTTTGTTTTGTGTTGTGTTTTCTATTTGCTCCATTGATCTTCCCCTTTTCTGCCTTCTTTTGGGTTGAATATTTTTTTATTATTTAATTTAATCTACTTTATTAGCTGTAGGCACACTGTTCCATACTCATACCCACCTTTAAGTTAGTCTTAGATATATGTTGTTGTTGTTGTTAGTTTCTGTTGTTAAGTGCTGTTGAGTCGATTCCAACTCATAACAACCCCGTGTGTGCAGAGTAGAACTGCTCTATAGGGTTTTCTTGGCTGTAATCTTTATAGAAGCAGGTCACCAGGTCTACTCTCAATGAGTCTACTTGCTGGATTTACTCCAGTTATGTCTTGATTGTATGAATCTCATCCTGTAGTATATCCTCAATTGTGGCTCATGAGTACAGAATTCACTGAGTTCTTTCATATTCAAAGTGATTTTTTGGTTTATTTTTTTAGTAGCCTTGATAACTGAAGGACAGCTTGGCTGGATATAAAATTTGTGGTTCATACTTCCTTTCCTTGTGTTCTTTAAAAATGCCCAAAAACCCCCACCAAACTCATTGCCATGGAGTCTATTCCAACTCATAACAACCCTATAGGACAGAGGAGAACTGCCCCATATGGTTTCCACAGAGTGGCTAGTGGATTCGAACTGCCAGCCTTTTAGTTAGCGGCCGTTGGTCTTAACCACTGCGCCACCAGGGCTCCTCTTTAAAAACACTGCTTTGTTATTGGCTTGCTTTGTGTATTGCTGTTGAAAAGTCATATGTCAGCCTTGTTTTCTGATTTTTTTGTTTGTTTGTTTGAGGACAGTCATACTTTGATTTATTTCTTTAAATATGATTTGCTTTAGTTCTTTAACATATTTATAAACAGCAGTTTTGAAGTCTTTTTCTGGTAAGTCCAACATCTGGGCTCCCTGAGAGAATTTCTGTTGACTGCTTTTTCCTGAGTATGGGTCACATTTTACTGCTTTTTTTTTTTTTTCATGTTTCATAATATTTTGTTGAACACTGGACATTTTAGATAATATGGTGACTTTGGAATCTATTTTTTCCCTTTGAAGATTGTTGCTCTTGTTGCTGTTTTATTTTTTTATAACTTTCCTGGAGTATATCTATATTTGTTTCCCCTGCAGTATGCAGCTGCTGGTATCTCTGCTGAACTTTTTTGTTTATTTTTGCTTTTATTTTTAAGCCTGGCTTCCTCAGGGTGGCCACTGTGCCTACATCACTTAGAGGTCATCCAATGATTAGTCAGAGGTTGTGCTAAAGCATCATGAGCCAGGAAGGTTGCCAGCCTCTGCTAATGTATCTATTTATTGTGGGAAGCACGTTCCAAATTCATGCAGCTTTTACTTTCTGCCATGTCATCTGCCTCTCTTCTTCACATACATGCTGGCTCGTATTCAGCCTGGAATGTGTGTATGTTTTGGAAACTCTGTGGTCTCTCCAGTATAGATGTGTGGAAAGCTTATCAAGACCTGTTATGGCTGTCTCATTTCCTGGATCTGTCTTTGAAATTTCTGACTAGTCTGCAGTCCACTGCTTACCTTTACTAGGATCACAGTGTCAATCTAGCTGAGCTGCTGGTCTCCCCTATTCCTTTGCCAACAAGATTGCTACTATTACTGAAGATGCCCCTGTGTGTGGATTTTTTTTTATGATCCATTTCAAATTAAATCAGTCCTCCTCTAGCATCTAAATCATTGCTTTTCACACCAAGTTGGGTGGAGGATGGAAGAAGCCCTCAGCAAGAATGCCACAGACTTCCATTCTCCTTGCCTGGAATGTAATAGTTTCTTCATGAATAACTACTTATCAATTTTATATATGTCTTTGGTTGATTTCCAGAACCTATAATGGTTGTATTATCTTCGTAATTTTTCTGTAAATCTAAAAGCATTCTAAAATAAAAAGTTTACTTTAAAAAAATGTGAAAAAGTCATAAATCTATACCATCAGTCCAGCTGCACAACTTCTCCACATTTTGCCCTAAAGGCTAATATCTGTTTTTCATCACCAACATAGTAAATCCATAAAACATCAAAAATAAACAAACAAAAACCAAAATATCAAGACAAATGATTTTAAGTAGTTTACCTTTGCTTTTTTTCATTTTATTTATTATTATTATTATTACTTTTGGTGAAAATATACACAGCAAAAGATGCACCATTTCAACAAATTCTACATGTACAATTCAGTGACATTGTTTACATTCTTCAAGTTGTATAACCATTATTGCTATTCTTTTCCAAGTTGTTCCACCACCATTAACATAAAGTCATTGCCCCCAAGCTTGTCATCTAACCTTTTGAGATGCTGTTGTCATTTGATCCTATATAAATAAATCTTTGAAAGAGCACAGTGCTCAAGGCAGACATATTTTACTAATTAAGCTAAAGTGTTGTTGGGTTCAAAGCAGACTTCTGGGAAAAGTTTTGGTTTGAGGTATGAGGTTTAAAGATTATCTCAGGGCAATAGTTTCAAGTCTTTATCCATCCTCAGTGGCTCCAAGTCTGGATTCCATTGAAAATATAAAGTTCTGTTCTGTTTGTGCCCCCCTTTGGATCAGGGTTCTTCTATAAAATTTTAGATGAAAACATTCAGTGATAATAGCTGGGCATCATCCGGTTCTTCTGGTCTCATGGCACAGAAGGCAGATGTTGGTGGTGGTACCTTGGCTTTTTTTTTTATTATTGTTGTAAAATACACAGATTTTACCATTTTAACTTGTTTTTAATTATTTGGGGTATACACCTAGGAGGAGGATTACTGGATCGTATGGTAATTCTGTGTTCAATTTACTGAAGACCTGCCAAACTATTCTGCACAGTGGCCACACCCTTTTTTATTCCCACCAGCAGTGTATGAGGATTCCACTTTTTTGACATCCTCAGCAATACTTTTTACATACTTGATCACAGCTAAAAGGCAGAGAAGCAATTATCTGACTTACGGATTCTCAACATCTTAGTGAGTGTGAAGTGGTGTCTCATGGTTTTAACTTACAATTCCCTGATAATTAATGATGTTGAGCATCTTTTCATGTGCTTATTAGCTATTTGTGATCAATCTGTAATGTAATGACATGCTAAAAAGGCAAATATATCAACAGATGAATCTCATGGAATTCTCTAAATTCTTTCCAAGGTATGAATATGCTCGATTAAAACTCTCTGTGTATGTGGACTGATACCAGTATTTGGCAGCAAATTTTAGAATTTGCTAAATTTTGTGAAAAAGACATCTGTGAAGATGAAATGCATTACTGCTTGTTACAGATCAGCATTAACAGCTGAATATTTGTAATCATTTTGATGATGGGGAACACTAACTTTGAATTCCAGTTGAGTGAAATATCCCCCCCCAAAAAATTTCATTCTTCTTATTAATAGACCTGTGTTACAAAAAACATTGTCCTCAATAAAAAATTGTGAAAATTTATTTCTTCTTTTATTGTGCAAGTACCTACACAATATCCTTGATTTTGCTTCTGTAAAGTCTAAAATATTACTATTAGTCTCTTTACAGAAAATGTGTGCCAACTCCTGATTTAGATTCCTAAAAACATTAGGTTTTCCTTTTTTTAGTGTGGTAATATTGTGAATTATATTAATTGATTTTGAATACTAAATCAACTTTGTATTTTTGGTAATGATATATTATCCTTTTTATGTATTGTTGGATTTGAATTGCCAGAATTTTAAGGATTTTCACATCTATGTTCATAAGGGATATTGGTCTGTAGTTTTATTGTAATGTTGCCTCTCTTTTGGGTAACAAGTTAATGATGACCTCATAAAATGAGTTAAAAATATTTTCTTAATTTCTTTGATAGATACAGTGAACCTTGTGAGCACTGGAGCTCGATGGACTGCCTTGTTTTTCCAGGTCTTGCAAATTTTCTGCCTTTGACAGGATGCAGTCTTAGCCACTTTTCTATTGCTCTCTATTACTAGAAAATATTTGAGTTTTCCTTCTCTGACAGGTTCTGGCTTTCACAGGTTTTACCATTGTCTTAGGCTGGGTTCTCTAGAGAAGCAAAACCAGTAAAGTGTATAAATATATATAGAGAGAGATTTATATCAAGGAAACAGCTCATTCTATGTCCGTGAATCAGGTAGAGGCCTCTGCCAATTCATGCAGCCACAGACACTGGTGAACCCAAGGTCGGTAGGTTGGAGAGCAGGGCTCCCATTCACAGGCTGTGAAGGTCGACGAATTCCAAGGTCAGCAGGCAAGACCACATGGTTTCTCCTGATTCACATAACTGCAGGGGCTGGCAAACCCAAGATCAGTAGGTCGGGGAGCAGGACTCTTGCTCGCAGGCTCGAAGATCAGTGAATCCCAAGATTGACAGGTAAGCTGCTAGCTCAAGTCCCAAGAACTGGAGGTGAGATGACAAGAGGCAGCTGCTGGGTCCAGAAAAAGCCAAAAACCTTAGCAAGGCGAGCAGGAAGGAAGTAGCTGGCGGAGGGCAGAGAGATGAAGGTTGAGGGGGTGGTGAGCCGCCACAGGCCCCACCCCCCATTAGTACCACTGAGCAGATTCCATCATCAGGGTGATCACATGTCAGATTTCAACAGGGAAGTGATCACAACATTATACAACTGCCAAAACACTGAGAATCATGGCCTAGCCAAGTTGGCATACAATCTTAACCATCACAACTGTATATGGCTATTCAGATTATCTATTTCTTCTTGAGTGAGCTTTGGTAGTTTTTGTTTTTCATGGAATTTGTTCATTTTATCTATCAGTTTGAAATTTTTTGATATAAATTATAGTATTCTTTCTTGAGGGGCATTGTTGGTTCAGTGGTAGAATTCTCACCTTCTGCGAGGGAGACTTGGTTAGATTCCTTGCCAGTGCACCTCATGTGCAGCCACCACTCATCTGTTAGTGGAGGCTTGCGTGTTGCTGTGATGCTGAACAGCTTTCAGTGGAGCTTCCAGACTTAGGTGGACTCGAAAGAAAGGCCTGGTGATCAACTTCTGAAAATCAGCCAGTGAAAACCCAATGGATCCCAACAGTACACTCTGCAACTGATTATGGGAATGGTGAGGACCAGGCAGTTTTCATTCTGTTGTGCATGGGGTCGCCATGAATCGGGCGCTGATTTTACATCAGCTAGCAACTGACGTAAAGGTTTGTAGGATATATAGTAATGTGTCTTAACAAATATATTTTGATGACATTTGTCCTCTGTCTTTCTTTTACCTGATCAGTCTGGTCAGGTTTTTATCAAATATCTTGTTCTTTTCACAGATACAGCTTTTGATTTTGATTTTCTTTATTTTTTGTTTTATTTTCTATTTCATTGATTCTTTTTATTTATTTATTTTTATTGTACTTCAGGTGAAGGTTTATAGAACAAATAGTTTTTCATTAAACAGTAAACATATTGTTTTATGGCATTGGTTAACAGCCCTACGACATGTCAACCCTCTCCCTTCTTGACGTTTTTTTTTTGGGTGAAAATATACATAGCCGAAGATACACCATTTTAAAAATTTCTACATGCATGTTTCAGTGACATCAATTACGTTCTTCCAGTTGTGCTGCTATTCTCACTGTAGATGAAGGTTGACAGAACAAAATAGTTTCTCGTTAAACAGTTAGTACACATGTTGCCCTATGACAATGGTTAACAACCCCACTACATGTCATCACTGTCCTTACTCAACCTTGGTTTCCCTATCACCAGCTTTCCTGTCCCCTTCTGCCTTCTAGTCCTTGTCGTTGGACTGCTATGCCTCATTAGACCCATTTTGTTTTATGCGTCTGTCCAATCCCCGGCTGAACAGCGAACCTCTGAAGCAACTTCACCACTGAGCTAAAAGGGTGTCTGGGGGCCATACTCTCGGGGTT
>NW_004444117.1:4210908-4212244 GCF_000243295.1 Trichechus manatus latirostris
GCAATTCAGTCCCTCAGGGAGTTTGGATGTGTCTATGGAGCTTCCATGACCTTTCCTTGTGCAAGTTGTGCTGGTTACCCCAGTATTGTATACTGTCTCACCCTTCACCAAAGATACCACGTATCTATTGCCTATTTAGTATTTCACCCACCCCTCCCAACCCTGGTAACCGACAAAGATTGTTACTTTTTGTGTGTAAACTTTTTCATGGGTTTTTACAATAGAGGTCTCCTACAATATTTGTCCTTTTGTAATTGACTTATTTCAGTCAGCATAGTGTCCTCCAGTTTCATCCATGTTATGAGATGCTTCACAGATTCATCATTGTTCTTTATCGTTGCATAGTACTCCATTGTGTGTATGTACCATAGTTTATCCATTCGTCTATTGATGGACGTCTAGATTGTTTCCATCTTTTTGCTATTGTGAACAATGCTGCCATGAACGTGGATGTGCGTATGTCTATTCGAGTGACGACTGTTATTCTCTAGGATATATTCATAGGAGTGGGATTGCTGGATCATATGGTATTTCTCTTTCTAGCTTTCTAAGGAAGTGCCATATCATTTTCCAAAATGGTTGTATCACTTTGCATTCCCACCAGCAGTGCATAAGAGTTCCGATCTCCCGGCAGCCCCTTCAGCATTTGTATTTCCAGTGTTTTTGACTCGTGCCAGTAAGCCAGGGTGAGATGGTATCTCATTGTGGTTTGAATTTGCATTTCTGTGATGGCTAATGATCAAGAGCATTTCCTCATGTTTCTGTTGGCTGCTTGAATGTCTTCTTTGGTGAAGTGTCGGTTCATTTCCTTTGCCCATTTGTTAATTGGATTATTTGTCTTTTTGTTGTAGAGGTGTTGGATTTTCTTGTAGTTTATGGAGATTAGACCTTTGTCTGACTTGTAATGTCCAAAAACTTTTTCCAAGTCTGTAGGTTCTCTTTTTACTCTTTTGGTGAAGTCTTTTGAAGAGCATAGGTGTCTGATTTTTAGAAGAGCCCAGTTCTCTAGCTTATCTTCTGGGGTTTGTGTGTTGATGGTTATGGTTTGTATCCTGTTAATGGCGTGTATTGAGGCCTGTAGCATTGGTCCTGTTTTTTCTTCTATGAACTTTATACTTTTTCGCTGTATATCTAGGTCTTTGATCCATTTTGAATTAGTTTTTTGTATATGGTGTGAGGTATGGGTCCTGGTTCATTTTTTTGCAGATGGAAATCCAGTTTTGCCAGCACCATTTGTTAAAAAGGCCGTCTTTTCCCCATTTGATGGACTTTGGGCCCTTGTCAATCAGGTGACCGTAAGTGGATGGATTTACATCTAGGTTCTCAATTCTGTTCC
>NW_004444117.1:4212344-4246032 GCF_000243295.1 Trichechus manatus latirostris
AGTTGGCTGATTGTGCCCTTTAGGTCTTCTGTATTTTTGCTGAGTTTCTTTTTAGTCGTTCTGTTCTTTGCTGAGAGTGGTGTGTTGAAGTCTCCTACTGTTATTGTGGAAGTGTCAGTTTCTCTTTTCAGTGCTGTTAGAGTTTGTTTTATGTATTTTAGAGCCCTGTCACTGGGTGCGTAGATGTTTGTTATGGTTATGTCTTCATGATGGATCGTCCTCTTAATCATTATATAGTGTCCTTCTTTGTCTTTTATGGTGCATTTTGTTGTAAGGTCTATTTTGTCTGAGATTAGTATTGCTACCCCTTCTCTTTTTTGGTAGTTGTAAGCTTGATATATTTTTTTCCAACCTTTGATTTTTAATAAATTCACATCTTTGTTTCTAAGGTGTGTCTCTTGTAGACAGTATATTGATGGATACTGGTTTTTTATCCCTTCTGTCACTTTCCGTCTCTTTATGGGTGCATTGAGTCCATTTACATTCAGTGTAATTATTGATAGATGTGAGTTTATTGCTGTCATTTTTTAGTGCCTTTTTTTGTGGTGCTGACGTTTTCTTTGTTTTTCTTACTCTTCTGTGCTGAATTCCTTTTGTTTGTGGATTTTTTTCATTTCTTTTGTTTTTGTAGGTTTTGTTTTTACTGAGACTTTATGTTTTTCCTCTTTGTTTTTATGAGTCGGTTTGTTAAGTGTCTTTGTGGTTACCATGAAATTTACCCTTCTCTTTCTAAGTTTGAAGCAGTCTATTATTACTTGGTATCGCCTTGCCTTCCTCTCCATTAGAAGGTTCTATACCTACACCGTTTATTCCCTCTTTTATTGTTCTGATGTTTTCATTTACAGATTAACTTCTCTGATTCCTTTTGGCTTTGGATAGTCCGTGAGAGTTCGTTTCCTAGATTGGTATCTGGCTGGTGCAATCCTTCATCCTAGATTCACTCTGTGAGCTAAAGTTGTTTGTTCTCACATCAAGGGACTTCCTTTAATAAGTCTTGTAAGTTTGGTTTGTTTTTTACATAGTCCCTTAATTTCTGTTTATCTACAGATGATCTAATTTCACCATCATATTTGAATGAGAGTTTTGCAGGAGATGTTATTCTTGGCTGGCAATTTTTTTCTTTCAATGTTTTATATATGTCATCCCATTGCCTTCTTGCCTGCATGGTTTCTGCCAAATAATCTGAGCTTAGTCTTATTGTTTCTCCTCTGTATGTGACTTCTTGTTTTTCATGAGCTGCTCTCAGGATTCTTTGTTTGTCTTTGGTTTTGGCGATTGTGATTATGATATGCCTTGGTGATTTTCTTTTGGGGTGTATCCTATTTGGGGTTCTTTGAGCTTTTTGGATGGCCAACTTTTCATCTTTCATGATATTGGGGAAGTTTTCTGTCGGCAGTTCTTCAATGATCCCCTCTGTGTTTTCTGTTTTCTCCCCTTGTTCTGGAACTCCGATTACTCGCAGATTTTTACTTTTGATTGTATGCCATATATTTCTCAGGGTCTCTTCATTTTTCTTTGACTTTTTTTCTGAGTTTTCCTCAAACAGTGTTGAATCCAAGTGTTTGTCTTCAGTTCTGCTGATCCTGTCTTCCACCATTTCAAAGCCGCTCCTCAGCTGCTCTGTAACACTGTCCATTTCTGAAATCTTTTTATCTTTTGGATTTCTAATTGTTGTTTTTGTATAATTTCTAGTTCTGAATTTGTTTTGGTGTTTTGTTCCTGCATTATTTTCCTGAATTTTTCCATTTTTTGTCTGTATTTTCCATGAATTTGTCTGCCTTTTCCATGAATATGTCTATTTTTTCCGATTTTTGTTTGCTTTTTGCTTCAACTCTTGGAGAATTCTGAGTATTAGAGATTTGAATTCCCCATCAGGTAGTTCTAGTGCCTTTTCTTCCACTGGAAAGTCATCTGGTGTTTTATTTTGGACACCTACTGGAACCATCCTGTCCCATTTTCTAAATGGTTTGATATTCTCTGCTGTCTTTGGGCATTCAGTAGTTATTTTTCTCATTTATTGATTGTAGATCTGTTTGTTTCGTCCTTTTTTTATTTGGCTATGTCTGAGCAAGCTGGGTTATGTGTTCTTTGTTGTTTGCTTGTCTGTGGGCACAATACTTTTTGCCTCCTTCTCCAATTGGCAGGTTCAGTCACTCAGATATAGTACAGCAGGGCAGGTCTAGCTGAAGAGGAGTTGCTCGGATGGGTTGTTTGTAGCACTTACTACAGCCACCAGGGCAGGTCAATAATCAGTGCAGGGTAGGTTCCAGTAGGTCGTGCCTGTGCTGCTTGGTGGTGTGATGTTAAGCACACGGTGAAGGTAGGCAGGTTGGAGGGGGGAGATTGTGATGTGTGGAGCTAAGATGGGTATGGCAGAGAGGAGAGAGGAACAGGAGACAAAAACATACATACAAGCAAAGAAGAGTGCTAAGGGAACTTGCTGTTGGAGTGGAGAGATGAGAGACTATGAAATGGAGAATAACAAAAAGGGGGGGGGGAGAAAAGAATTAATAAATAAAAATTAGAAAGAAAAAAGAACAGCAAAGCTCCCAGGGGTCCCGCCGGTGTGGCTACGAGGTCTGGGGATCTTGTTCCCAGGTGTTCAAGTACAGCCAGACTAGAAGGTATAGAGGTATTCAGCAGCAGGTATTCAGGGGACAGGAAGAGAAGGAAGGTATAGAGAGATGAGAAACTGAGTCATGAAGAAAGACAAAAAGGGGAAAAGAGGGAAAAGAAAACAAAACAAATTAAAAAAAAAGAACCAGAAATGCCCCCCAAAAAACAGAAAAAAAAAATAAAACAGGAAAAAAGAAATGCCCCCAGTGATCCCTCTGCACATCTGCAGAAGCTGAGGGGGTAGGTCCCAAGCCGTGTAGCACTGCCCACCCCGAACGGGCTCCCAACTCAAGAAAAGAAGAAGAAAACAAACAAACAATTCCAAACAAACTAGCAAACAAAATCCCCGGGATCCCACCAGCGTGGCAGCACAGACTGGGAAGCAGTTCCACACTTGAACGGAGCTCCGCAGCCCCTTAGGAAGAAGCAGAGATGGTGCACGGAGCCAGGTATTTGAGCGAAAGGAGGGGGAGGTGGTGAGAGGTAAGGAAGAAATCAAAAGAAGCGGAAAAAAGCAACACCAGCAGCCAACAAATGGCACTCAGGGAGTTGGCCAGTGAGGGCGTGTGGGATCCAAGCAACCGGTCCTTCCCAGCCAAAAGACTGTAGCTACAGGAAGCAGAGGAGGCCGAGTGGGGGTGAAGAAGGGTGGGGGGTGGGAAAGCATATACCGCCAATTACCAGTTGTTCTTTCTCCTGATGGAAGCTCCGTGATGCTGCCTTCTGGTACCCCCATGTGCTGGTCTCTGATAGGAGTCCAAGATGGCGGATCCACATTGCGTTAGCTGATAGGGGACCTCTGCATGAATCTCTCCTCGCTCTCCGTTCTCTGTCAGTTTCTCTCACTCCATTTGGCCCTTGGCTGAGTTCTTTATCTCTTCATTTTCTGTTTTAGGGATTCAGGATTGGATTGCTGTTTTCTCTGTTTGGCTTAGTTTTTCGAATCTTTGCTGTGGAGGGACGGTGTGGTGCTTCTGTCTAGAGCGCCATGTTGCCGGAAGTCCTATTTCATTGATTCTTAAATCTTATTTTTAATAGTTTTTTCTTCGTGCTTACTTTGGGTTGAATTTGTTGTTTTAGTTTCTTAAAGTAGAAGCTTAGACTATTGATTTGAGAATTAACTTCTAATATGTTCGTTTATTGCTCTAAATTTCCATATTGTTTGGTTTAGTTGCACCGTACAAATTTTGTTTTTTTTTGTTTGTTTGTTTGTTTCATTCATTTCAAGATATTTTCTTATGTTTCTTATGATTTTTTTCTTTGACTTGTGAGCTATTTAGAAATGTGTTAATTTCTAAATATTTAAGGATTTTTCAGTTATCTGTTACTGATTTTTAATTTATTTTTGGTGTGGTTTGAGAGCCTTCTTTGTATGACTTAAGTCTTTTTAAATTTTTTGAGACCCATTTCATGACCCCATACATTATATATTATGTTGGATGTTGTGTGTACACTTAAAAACAATGTTTATTTGCTGTTGTTGAGTAGAATATTTTATAAATGTAGGTCAAGTGATTTCTTAATGTTGTTTAACTCTTTGATATCCTTACTTATTTTTTGCTACTTATTCTGTTAGTTATTGATAGAGGAGTGTTGAAATTTAAAACTAAAATTGTGGATTTATCTATTTCTTCTTCCAGTTCTGTCACTTTTTGCTTCATGCATTTTTAATTTGTATTTGTTATTAGGTGCATACGTATTTAGTATTGTTATGGCCTCATGATGACTGAGCTATTTATCATGATGAAGCATCTCTCTTTATTGATGTTCTTGACCTAAATCTACCTTGCCTGTTATTGTTGTTGTTGTTGGGTGCTGTCGAGTTGGTTCTGACTCATAGCGACCCTGTGTTCAACAGAATGAAACACTGCCTGGTCCTGCTCCATCCTCACAGGCATTGCTATGTTTGAGCCCATTACTGCAGCTACTCTGTCAGTCTGTTTTATTGTGGGTCTTCCTCTTTTTCACTGACCCTCTGCTTTACCAAACATGATGTCCTTCTCCAAAAACTGGCCCCTCCTGATAACATGTCCAAAGTACAAGTCTCGCCATCCTGGCTTCTAAGGAGCATTCTGGCTGTACTTCTTCCAAGATAGATCTCTATTTTAGCTCCCAACACTACTCCTCCCTTTCCCCAAAGGTAATTAACAAGTGTCCTGACATTTATGTTAATCATTTTCTTGCCATTCTTAGTAGTTTTATTATGTAAGCATGTATCTCCAAACCATAGATTAGTTTTTCTTTTTTCTGGTTATAATTAAACCCATACTTTCAGCATTCTTCTAGACAATATTATGTTTGTGAGATTCATTCATGTTGTATGTAGCTACAGTTCAATATTTTCATTGCTGTGCAGTATTACATTGTACAAATATACTATTTACTGTAGTTATTTACAGTGTTTCCAATTTTGACCTAATATAAATAATTCTGCGATGAAGTCTTGGACATGACTTTTGTTGGACAAATATTTATGTTTCTATAGGATATATTCCTAGCATTGGAGTTACTGCTTCATGGGTGTACGTATCTTCAATTTAGGTAGATTTTGGTGAACAGTTTTCCAGAGTAGTTCTATGAGTTTACATACCCACTTGAGAATTCTTGTTGCTCCATATCCTCACCAATACTTGGTATTATCAGCATTTTAAATTTTAGCCATTTTGGTAGGCATGCCGTGATTTCTCATTGTGTTTTTAATCAGCATTTCCTAGTGACGAGGTTGAGCAATTTTTTATATGTTTATTAGCTACTTGGAAATCGTCTTTTGTGGCATGCCTGTTAAGTCTCTTGCACATTTTCCTATTAGTTTTTTTTTTTAATTATTTGTTTATTTTTTAGCAATTTGAAGTGTTCGTTATACATTCTGTATTTGAGCGCTTTGTTAGTTAGAAGTAAAGCAGGGAGGGGTGATAAAAATTATGTGTGTAGGGGGGCGGATTTTAGATAGAATGGCTGAGGGGTCATCTGCCCTGAACACTTACCATGTGTGGCAGATAATAGTCTAAATCACCTCCGTTAATCCTCATCACAACTGTATGAGGTAAGAACTATTATTATCCCTATTTCATAGATGAGGAAACTGAGGCACTAAGAGGTTAAACAACTTGTCCAAGGTCACATTGGTTGGCACCGTGGTTTGGGACCATGCTCTTCATCACTCCTGGCTTCTGCCTGTTGGGCCTGAGAAAAGGGATGTCACCTGAAGTGGAAGGATTTGGACCTGTGTGGAAGCTGCAGGACTGGTGATGGTTTAATCTTTGCCATTACTGAGAGATATGAACTTGGGTATGTCACTGAACCCACATGGATGGGGCTTGGATCTATTAATTATAACATCAATGGTTAGACTAAGTGATTTTTGAAGCTCTTCAGACTTGGAAAGTCTTATTTACTGTCAAGTTTTTATTCGGCATTTTCCTATTCTCCCTGACTAGATTTACAGCTCCCCAGGGTTAGAGCCTTTGTTTGTAAAGCCCGTATCAGCCAGCCTAAGGTATGACTGTGGTCAGTACACAAATGTTGTTAGCTGGATAGGTAAGAGGTTAATGATCTTGGAACACTTGGCATTACAATAACAGTTAAAGCAGGGTCTAGACATCATACCTTCTCCCTGGGCAACCTTTTTACATTCTCTCCCAGGCCATGGGCAGGATGGGCTCCTGGATGAGCAGAGATGTGTTTTATGTTACAGCATGTGTGGCATTCAAGGATGTGGCTGTGGATTTTACCCAGAAGGAGTGGCAGCTGTTGAGCACCGCCCAAAGGACCCTGCATAAGGATGTGATGCTGGAGAACTATATCAACCTGATCTCACTACGTAACATGGGTTTCTCTTAAGACGTAAAATATGCCTACTGGGCATCCTAGGAGCCCTTGTGGTGCAGTGGTTAAGAGCTTGGCTGCTAACCAAAAAGATCAGCAGTTCAAATCCATCAGCTGCTCCTTGGAAACCCTCTGGGGTGGTTCTACTTGCTATGAGCCGCAATCAACTTGACAGCAATGGGTTTTGGTTTGATTGGGCATCCTAGGCTATATGTGGATCATCTGCCTTGCTAAGGTGACTTTTGGCTTAGGTTATGGGGTGCATCAACAAAGACATTCTTTTCCTTGCTACCTCAGGGAGGATCTGGGTTTTGAATTGAAAATATGTAGATCTTTTGTGTTGTGTCGAATATTCTGAATTTCCTGTCCTATTGCCCTAGGCTGGATCTTTCTTTTCTGTCCTGGTGATGGATATGCTAGCTTCTAGATCTAGAATCACCTTCCCTTTCTCAGTCCTCCCACTGCCAAGAGCTCAGTTGTCAGAAGTCCTTTCTGTTATCATTTGGCCTTGCTACATGACTGTGGGTTCCTAAGAGGCACCTAATTTTCTTTTCTTATGAACAGTAATTTTATTTTCCAAATCAAAGCTCATCACTCAGCTAGAGAGAGGGATAGAACCCTGCAGAGAGGAGATAGAATGTCCACTGGGCCCCTGTCCAGGTGAGTGGGGAGCACAGGGCAGACAGGACACGTGGCAGATCAGCAGGCTGGAAATGAGGGAGCATTGTTGAGGTGTGCTGGGGAGGAAGCTCTTCTCTGGGCTTTCTGGACTGCTGTTCAGGCTTCCTGGTACTGCCTCCATTCTGGACCGTTGTCTTCATCAAACAGAGGGGCTCTCTGTATGTCCTTCGTCTCCTTCCCTTTTGGTTAGCTTGCCTTTCCTAGCATGCTTGGCCACTCCTCATTCATGGGCTTTGTTTTTTCAGCCTCATCTTCAGAACAGCAGTGAGCCCCCAACTCCTGCCCAGTGAGCCCCCAACTCCTGATACTTTTGTTTCTTTTATTCTTAACCTTATAAATCCTTCTTTGTCCGTATTTCTACCTCTTCATTTCCTGTAGCTATTTTCTTCTTCTTTTAACCTCTTTCATGATATTTAAGAATACAACAAAGTTTGAAGAATAATGAAATGAACACCTATTTGCTAATCCCTAAGGTTAATGTCGTAGGGTTCTTTAGAGTAACAGAACCAGTGAAAGATCTATCAATCAATCAATAGATAGAGAAATTTATTTTAAGGAATTGGCTCACAAAATTGTGGGACTGGCAAGTCCAAAATGTGTAGGTCAGGTGACAGACTGGAGATTCTTGCAGACTTGTGTCCCAAAATCCATAGGTCACACAGTGGAAGGAGTGAAGAGTGAGGGAGTTCTGGAAAGATGTCTATTTATAGTCTGGAGGCAGGACACACCATAGGGAAACTCCTTTTTTGCCCTTAAGGCCTTCCAATGGATTGGTTGAGGCCCACCCAAATTATGAAGCATTATCTGCTTTACCTAAGGCCAACTGATTTAATCACATGTAACTACTTCATAACAGTAGCTAGACTACTGTTTGACCAAACAACTGGGCACCACAGCCTAGCCATGTTGACACATAAAATTAACCATCACCTTTGAGAAATAAAATTTTAACAAAACACTTGAATCCTCCTGTATTCCTTTTTAAGGAGCCCTGATGGTACAGTGGTTAAGTGCTCAGCTGTTAACCTAAAGGTCGGCAGTTGGAACTCACCAGCTGCTTATAAGGTGAGAGGGAGGATGTGTGGCTGTCTTCTTCCGTAAAGATTGCAGCCTTGGACCCCTATACAGCATTTCTACTCTGTTCTACAGGTTCATTACAAGTCAGAATTGACCTGATGGCAGTGGGGTTTTTTTTTTTGGTTTGGTGCTCCTTTCTATAATGCATCTCTTTCTATTCTACCAGAAAAAAAATACAGATTTACTAAAGTAGGTGTTTATCATATCGTTTTCATTCATGCCTTTATTCTTTCATTTCACATACACCACACAGTGTTTTTTTTTTGCATATTTTTAGCCTTTGTATAAATGGTATCATACGCTATGCAGTCTTCTGCAACTCTTTTCACTGACATTTTGTTTTTAATGATTCCCTTTGTGCATGTATATAGCTCTGGTTTATCCATTTTTACTGCTATATAGTATTCCATTATGTGAATATACTATAATACAATTCATTTTTATTTTCTTTGTATTAGACATTTAAATTATTACCAAATTTTGGCTATTTACTGCTGCCTTGAACATCCTTGTTCACATCTTCTTAGCAACTTGTACATGAGTTTCTTTAAAATATATAGCTATGAGTGGCATAGCCTGATTATAGGTCAGAATAGCCTGGTTCATCTTTGACGTAAGTAATGCTGCATTGCTTTCCAAAGTTCAATTAGTTTATACTCCCACCAGCAGTGCATGCTATTTCCATTTATTCTGCTTCCTTGCCAACACTTGGTGTACTCAGACATTCATTTTTGCCCTTTTGCTGGGCGTGAGAGGTCATGTCATAGTAGTTTTAATTTGAATACGCATGAGCTTAAGCATCTTTTATTAAGTCAGTTGTCCACTAATATTTCCCATTCTCAGAATTGCCTGTTAAGACTTTTGTCTACTGTTTAGTACTGAATTATTTCCTTTTCTTATTGATTACTAGACATTCTTTATAAATTCTGAAAGCATATTCCTTATTAGTAGGTCAAGACGTCTCATCTTATTTTTTGAAATTGTGTTTGCCGTGACATATATATACACAGGCACACTCTCTCTCCTAGGTTTTTGTTGCAGTAATTCAGAATTTCAGTTTTAAGTTATTCGGTTACACAGTGTCTCCTGTTTCAAAAATTTCTCCCTAACAGTTGCAATACAGTTCACAAACATGTTATCTACTTTTATTTTGATTTAACTATTAACTTGCACAACATTTTTTACCCATTCCTAATTAATATATATTGAATTATTATCATTTTAAGAGATTTTATTTGGCTAGTGTATACTTTTTTATTTTTCAGAGCGATTTAGGTGTACAGAAAATGTAGAGTTCCTGTGTCCTCCCATTTCCCCCTGCACACAGTTTCTCCTATTACTAACATCTTACAATTACACGTGGTGCATTTGTTACAGTTGATGAACCAGTGTTGATACATTATTACTAACTAAAGTCCATAGCTTACATTAGGGTTCACTCTTTGTGTTGTATAGTTTTATGGGTTTTGACAAATGCGTAATGTCATGTGTCTACCATTCCAGTAGCATGCAGAATAGTTTCACTGCCCTTAAGATGCCCTGTGCTCTTCATTCCTTCCCCTACCCGTGAACCTCTGACTATCGTATACATTTGTATATATTTTTTTCTGAAATGTCTATGTGGATGAAATTATTCTGGATCTTGGGATATCTGGATATATCTGTTTCACCTTGCATATGAAGGAAGGTTTAACTGAGCAGTTCTAAGTCATTGTCTGTTTTCCTAAAATGTCTATCACAGTTATTTCTCCTCAGAACTCTGTTTTCTAGTTCCAGTTTTGTTGTAAGAAATCTGATGCTTGTCTGATTTTTTTTCCTGGGGAAAGTAATATGTTTGTCTTTTTGGAATTTTATATACTATTTTCACTTTATTTTTGGAATCCAGAATTCTGCGATTTTATTTTTGGGCACATGTGTTTTTGTAATAATCCTACCTTGATCTTTCTTCAAATGATGGAAATGTCTGTCATTACTTCCTTGATTACTGCTTCTTGTCTGTCTGCTCCTTTCCATCCTTCTGAAACACTGCTGTTGTACGTTGGATCCGTCTATCCAGTCTATTCATGCTATTTTGTTTCCATAGGGAATGTCTGCTTCACTCGATCACTTACATTAGCATCCATTCATCTGCTGATTCTCAGTACACATTCAAATTTTCTCTCTTTTTTTTTTTTTTTAAGATATTCATCGAATATCAATTGAGTACATATTATGACCAGGCTCTAGGCTTGTTCTACAATTTTGGGGGGAAAAAATAAGCAAAATTTTTGGACCTTATAAGGAGCCCTGGTGGTGCAACAGTTAAGCTCTCAGCTGCTAACTGAAAGGTTGGTAGTTAGAACCCTCCCAGTGGCTCCACAGGAGAAAGACCTGGTGATCTGCTTCTGTAAAGATTACATCCTAGGAAACCCTATGGGGAAGTTCTGCTCTGTCACATGGGGTCGCTATGAGTCAAAAATTGGCTTGATGGCACACAACAACAACAACATGTATCTATAGTCTTGTGAGGAGGACAGACATTAAATAAACAATAATGCAAAATGCTTTGAAGGGAAAGTAGAAGATTCTATGACACCATATATTTAATAGAGAGGCTTGGATTAGATATAAGTTTGGGATTATGGAAGGCATCTTTGAGGAAGTGACATTTAGCTGAGAGTCAGCATAGATTATTCAGAGGGGTATTGGGCAAAGAACATTTCAGATGGTAGAGACAGTGCATGCAAAGGTTTAAGGCAGGAAAAAGATTGCATATTTGAACATTGAAAGATGGTCCTGGCGGCAAAAGTGCACTGACTGGGCTCCCCAGGGGAGATGACAAGGCATGCAAGCGGGGATGATGCCAGATGATGCAAGGCCTTGTGCATAGGATTAGACATTTTGAATCTTGCTAGGTGCAGTAGTAAGCCATTCGTGAGTTACGTTAGGTGTTTATGTGATGAAAAATGGATTGTGAAGGTGACGGGGAGGCTTGGTGACCATGGGGGAACTTTTGCATTGTTTCAGGTGAGACACAGTGGTGGCTTGGACCAGAGTGTTAGCTCTGGAGATGAAAAGGGGTGGGGGAACTTGAGGTGTGTTTTGGAAGTAGAGTTGATAGGACTGAGAGACAGGAATTGACTGAGTTTGAGGGCAAAGGAGAGGGAGATTATAGGATGACACTAAGGTTTTTTTGTTTTGTTTTGTTTTGTTTTTTTGTGGGTAGAGGAAGATCACATTCACCCATTAGTGTGGGCATGGAGATGATGGGAGTTTGGGCTCATCCAGAGTTTGGGTTTTACTGTAAATACAAGACAGATGGAGATCAAGGCAGGGAATCAAAGAAAGTGACTGTAGGTTCATAAACTCAGCTGTATATACTTTCATATAGTCTCAGCTTGGTAAAGAGGGAAGTGAAGATAGATTGGGAGAAAGTGGATTGGAGCATTTGACAAGGTGCAGGAGCTATTGCAGACAGGGATACTGAATGAAGTGAGAAAAAGGCAAGGAAAAATGCTCTGATCAGAGAGAGGATGTTTAAGGTAGTGATGGTGAAGCTGGTACAGTTTCTGTTGACAGCGTCTGGTGTGAGGAGCTGTGGAGGCCACTGAAACTGAGAGTCCAGAGCATTAGAAGATGGACCATTTTTCTGACTAATAAAAATTATTTTAACTTTGTCATATGTACTAGTAATTGCCACCAATTTGTTTCTCTTTTAATTTTGCTTTTGTCAACATTCATGTTATATTTTTGTATGTAGTCAAAAATAAAAGTGTTATTTGTTGCAGTTTCTCCCATTCATTTACAAACACTTTAGAGATTTGATACTTATTTGCTCTTTATGGAATGGTTACCTTTAGTTTTTAAATTGGTTTTGATTGTGTGTATTTTGTTTACATTTTGTCATAAAGTTATACAATTTACAATAGCACATAGGGCTAAACAAGTTATAGTTAAAACAAACCTAAGAGTCTTCTCATACACCTCCATGCTTTCTCACCAGAGATAACCCATGTCAACTTTTTTAACTATTTTATTTCCCTCTAGAAGCCCAAACAACATGCCTATAGTATTATTCATAGAACATTCATTCATGTAGCACATTATCATTTGAGATCCTACTATAATTGGGCTCTATTCTTAGAAGTGTGACTATAGCATTGAGGTAGAAGGGCTATTAACAGAAAATAAATAATACACACACACACACACACACACACATGCATGGACACTCATTAGAGTGCATAATATTGTGAAGAAAAACAATGCAGGGAGATTGCACAGAGATTAGTGACTTGAGTAGGGGTGTGGGGGAGAGGTGTGACATAGGATGCTTAGGGAAGTTTTCCTAGAGGAGGTGACATTTGAACCATGTCTGAATAACCATATCTCTGGGAAGAGGTTGCCAGGTTGAGGGATCAACAAGTTCAAAGGCCCTGAATCAAGAAAGGACTCTGTGTTTAAGCAGTGGAATCAAGTCTCTTGAGGTTAGATGGGAACAATTCAGGCAGAGAGTTGTAAGAATGAAGATCAGAGTGATATAAAGAGCTGGGTAATATAAGACTATGCGGTCCCTGCAAAGAAATTTGTATTTTGTTCTGTATATGATGAGAAATAATTGGAGCATTTTCAACTGGGGAAGGCCATGACCTAGTTTATGTTTTAAGCTGGCGCTGTAGCTGCTGCTTGGAAAATCAGCTGTAGGGGAATTCATCTAGGAGACATTTTCAATATTCCAGGCAACAGATAATATGGGTTGGACCACAGTGTAGACACTGAGGTTGTGAGATGTGTTCTGATTGAGGGTAGGTTCTTTAATTCCATAAAGTAGGTGTTTGGATTTGATTTGGTGTATTGAGACGGAATGAGATAAATCAAGTATGAAGCTTTTGTTTACAGCCAGATATGTTGGAATACTGGATTTTTATTTTTGGATTTATAAAAAGAAGAGTCTTGGAATTGTTATGGGCATCAGGAGCCAGAATCCTCTAAGTAATAAATAGGATCCTGGACTACGTCTGTCTTGTCCACTGCTGAATTTTTACTTGACTGGTAGAGTACCTGTCCCCAGTAGTCCTCTAGAATATTGTTTGTGAGTAGGAAGGTTACATTCAGATTGTGTTGACACCTTTCTGCAACAATTCTCCTATACTGCCTGCTACATTTGGGGAGACCTCCAGACCAAGGGACTTCAAGGTCAGTCGTCTCTTTTTTTAGTAGGAAAATTCACTGTGGACATTTCCACCTAATTCATAGACTGTTATCTTTTAGTAGAAGAAAACACAAAGGATGTGTCAAATATTTGTAGCTGTAATTTCTAACTGTAATTGCAGCTATTTACACAGCTGAGGCTGCCTCTGCTGCTTACTTGGAAGGTTCCTCATCCAGGTGACACGTAGAACATGTCCTTCCTTGGTGTGGATTTTCTGCATTTCAGAAGATGTAATGGGTAAAAGGAATGAAAAATAGGTTCTGTAAAGGATATATAGGTGGGTGAGAGGACTTTTGTTGGAAACGTCTGTGTTTTGAGGGGCAAGCTTTATCGTAAGACAGGAAGAGTGGCCCAGGCCACCCTTCCTGTGACTGCTCTGATGGAAAGCTTTTTCTCCTTAGCAGAACAGAAGCCAGAAATCCATCCCTGCATTGATTGCCCTCTGGCCTTCTCCAGTCAGCCGTTCCTCAGCCAACATGTACAAAGCCATCACCTTACAACTGTCTAAATCTTAGGTGTGGAAAATCACCTCCAACCCAGGGACCTCTGCCGAGAGGACCAGCAGCCACAACAGCAACAACCTTCAGACCAAAGCTGCTGGAACAACAAAGCCAAAGGGCGAGAGGGAGAAGGCTCCAAGTCTTCATTCTGGAGGATGAGTGAAAGAAGGTGTCTTAGTCATCTAGTGCTGCTACAACAGAAATATCACAAGTGGATAGTTTTAACGAAGAGAGGTTTATTTCCTTACAGTGAAGTAGGCTAAAAGTCCAAATTCAAGGTGTCAGCTCCAGGGGAAGGCTTTCTCTCTCTTGGCCTTCTCATCAGTGTTCCCCCAGACTAGGAGCTTCTCGGCGCAGAGACCCCGGTCCAAAGGACGCACTCTGCTCCCGGCACTGCTTTCTTGATGGTATGAGGTCCCCCTGTCTCACTGCTCACTTCTGTCTTTTATATCTCAAGAGATTGCCTCGGGACACAATCCAGTCTTATAGATCAGGTCCTGCCTTACTAACACAACTGCCACCCATCCTCCCTCATTAACATCATAGAGGCAGGTTTACAACATACAGGAAAATCACACAGTACCAGGAATCATGGCCTAGCCAAATTGATACACACATTTTTGTGGGGACATAATTCAAACCATGGCAGAGGGATTGTAAGGGAATTTTTTCTTCCACCCCTAGGACAGCCACTAAACTCTAGCGAAGGAAATAGAGCAGCAGAAGTAGAGCCCAACCTGGCCAAGAGGGCAAACCCTGAGGCAGCTGACAGAGTATTGAAGGGAGTAGAAGTTTCAGAATTTGGAGCAGTCACTCGGGCGGAGTGTAAGAGAGGTTTTAGCCAAGAGTTAAGCCTTATGGGGACACACTCAGGGGAGAAGGCTTTTGTGTGCAAGGAGTTTGGGCAAAGCTCTGGCAATAGGTCACCCCTCATCAGACAGCAGTGAACACACTTGAGGGTGCAGAGATTTTTGTGCAGGGAGTGTGGGCAAGGCTTTAGTTCTAAGGAAGCCCTCTTCAGACACCAGAGGACACACTCCGGGGAGGAGCAGGAGCGCTTTTTGTGTAGGGAATGTGGGAAAGGCTTTAGCTGTAAGTCAGCCTTCATCAGACACCAGAGAACACACTCTGGAGAGAAGCCCTTTGTGTGCAAGAAATGTGGCCGAGGCTTTAGCTTCAGTTCGTACCTTATCAGACACCAAAAGATACACTCAGAGAAGAAGGCTTTTTTGTGCAGTGAGTGTGGACAAGGCTTTACTGAAAGATGAACCCTCATTGCACACCAGAGGACACACTCCTGGGAGAAGCCTTATGTGTGCCGGGAGGGTGGGCGAGGCTTTTTCCAGATGTTAGTTCTGCTCAGACACCAGAGGACACACTCAGGGCAGCTGCAACATTTGTGCTCGGAATGTGGGCAAGGCTTTTCCCGAAAGTCAGTCCTTATCCTGCACCAGAGGTCACACTCAGGGGAGAAGTCTTATGTGTGCAGGGACTGTGGGTGAGGCTTTAGCTGTAAGTCAGCCTTCATCAAACATCAGAGGACACACTCGGGAGAGAAGCCCTTGGTGTGCAGGGAGTGTGGGCGAGGCTTCAGTGTGAAATCACATCTTGTCACGCATCAGAGGACGCATTCAGAGGGGAAGCTTTTTGCATGCAGTGATTGTGGGTGAGGCTTTACAGAAAAGTTAACCCTAATGTGCACCAGAGGACACACTCTAGGAAAAAGCTTTTATGTTGAGGGAAAGTCAGTGAGGCTTTAGATGTAAGTCAGCCTTTGTCAGACATAGGACATGCTCAGGGGAGAAGCAGTTTTGTGCAGGAAGTGTGGACAGGTCTTTAGTGGGAAGTCACATCTCAGTGTACGTGGGAGGACAAAATTTGGCCACCACTACCCCACTCCAGCATAGAGGGACTTCAGGAATAATCTCCTGGCCCTTTACACACCTTATGAATGTAAAAACGGCATGGAAAGCAGTGGAAAAATGGGATTTTCTTTAAGTTAAAGAGATAGTCAAATTGTGGTCTAATTTCTCCACACCAGTCCCTCTCCTTGGATTATTTGTTAAAACTTGACTTGTTTAAAAAGCTGTAAACATCTACCTCATTTGTCAGTGTGGGCAGAGGAGGTCAGGACTGGTACAGAGAACTCAAACTCTCAGCCTCTGCTTCCCCAAGAAATTGAACTCCTGAGAAAAATAAGTCCAGAGTCACATTTGTATGTTTGTTATAGAGCCTAAACCTGTGGACAGAGATAAGAGAGTTCTATGCATTGGGAAACAGTTCTCCATGGCCTCCTGTTTCTGCAAGTCTTGTGAACAGAGGCACTGACAATGTTTGATTTGGACTGTCTTCCCAAGGGTGTTTAGATAGCAAGCAGCCTTGTCAGATACAGTATCTTCTTCCAGGGCAAAAGACAAATTTGTTTGCTGTCTAGGATAATGAAGATAATGTCTTTCTTCAGGGCAAAGGTTGGGTAGGTTTGCTTGAAGCCCTTTTAAAAAGATTGGGGTTTCCTAAGCTTAGGGCTCCTCACCTGTGACACATACCAATTGTATGTGTGGCATCTACCTGGGTCCATCTCCCTGTTACCCCCGTGGGACTTGGGGGCAAAGGAGAACCAACATAAACAGAAAGCTTATCCTGTCTGTTTTGCCATGAGTAATAAAGTCTTTTGTCTATGACCTGGAAGTCTTGTGCCTTCTGCTAGTATCCATGAAACTAGGAAGCTAGAGTAAAATCTCAGACTTTCAAAAATTTTGTCTGCTATGATTAACTTTTAACAGCTTTATTGAGATAAAATTCACATACCATGCAATACACCCTTTAAAGTACACAATTCAATGGCTTTTAGTATAGTCATAGGGTTGTGCATCCATCACCACAGTCAATTTTAGAACATTTTCATCACCCCCAAAAAACAACTGCACCCTTTATCTGTCACCCTCAAGTTCCCACATCCCCCAGCCCTAGGTAACCACTAATCTACTTTTTGTTGCTTTAGATTTTCCTATTCTGAGCATTTCATATCAATGGAATCCCACAATATATGGTCCCTTGTGACTGGATTCTTTCACTTAGCATAGTGTTTTCAAGGTTCAGCATTGTTGTAGCATGTATCAGTACTTCATTCCTTTTTATGGCTGAATAATATTCCATTATATGGATATAATACATTTTATTTATTCATTCATCAGTTAATGGACATGGGTTGTCCTCTTTTTGACTATTATGAATAATGCTGCTATGAACATTCATGTACAAGTTATTGTGTGAACGTATGTTTTCATTTCTCTTGAGTATATACCTAAGAGTGGAATTGCTGATTATATATTAAGATTATAAAGATAAAAACAAATCAGTGGAGTAGAAAACAAAAACAGTAGAGAAAAATCAATGAAGCAAAAGCTTGTCTTTTACCAGATTGATCAGGGGGAATAAAAGAGAAGCCATAAATTAGCAATATCAGGAATGATACACATGACATCACTACAGATTATGAAGATATTAAGAGAATAATAAGAGAATATTATAATCAGCTATTTATATGAAATAGACAAATTCCTTAGAAAACACTACGAAAGCTCAGTTAAGAAATAGATAACCTGAATAGCCCTATATCTATTAAAGAAATTGAAATCCCATCAAGTAAAATCCAGACTCAGATGGCTGAATTCTATCAAACATCTGAAAAAGAAATTATACCAGTTCTATATAACTGGGGGAAATCAGGTGACTGGAATTCGGATAGGGAGGCACACAGGGTCATGTCCTCCTCCAGATAATAAGGTCCACAATCCACAAGAGGAGGCACGTTCACTTGGAGGATGACATCAGCCTCATAGAGTGAAGTGTTCCTGGCATCCATCATAGAGTTCTAGGCCAACCAAATCATTCCTGGGTCAGCCTCCCTCTAACCCCTTCTTTTCCTCCTCTCCTGCCCACCCCAGTGGTTATGGAAAGTTTATGGCTGCAGGTATATATGACACCTACAGGATCCCAGGGCTGTGATCAGGGTTTATCTCATGCTCTTTTAATACCTGGGGCATCCATCACTGCATTTTGTGATTGTATTTATAGATTTTTCTTGCACTGTTGGTCTCCTCAACTGGACTGTGTGGTCCACATGGGAAAATACCCATATGTCACTTCTCATTTTCATAGAACTAGGCCTTGTGGCTGACACTGAAAAGAAGCCCAGATAATGTTTTCTGAATAAAGCAGTTGTGGGAATGAGTGAGCATCCCCCTAGCAGATGTGACCAGAACATCTGGGCCCCACACAATAGGACATACAGCCACTTCTCCCCTCCTAGGATCAACACAGGTATTGCTTAAAGGAGTCCCAGCATGGTCACCCTCTTTTTCCTCTCCCACCAGGACTCTGATGACACAAATGTTAGATCTTTTGTGATAGTCCTTCGGGTCCCTGAGACTGTTTTTTTTTTTTTTTAGTCTATTTTCTCTCTGTGGTTCATGTTGGGTAATTTCTATTGTTCCAACTTCCTGTTCACTGATTCTTTCCTTTGTCTCCTCTGTTCTGCTGTTGAGTCTATCCACTAAGCTTTTTATTTCAATTATTGTATATTTCACTTACAAAATTTCCTTTTAGTTGTCCTTTATATCTTTTATTTATTTTATTTTATTTCAAGTGTGTTCATAATTTTTCTTTGAAGCATTTTTATCATGGCAGCTTTACCATCTTTGTCAGAGAATTTGTTGTCTCAGTGGTGGCATAAATTGATTGTCCTGCTCATTCAGTCTGAGATCTTCCTGGTTCCTGGTATGATGAGTGGTTTTAGATTGAAACTTGGACATTTTTGTATTATGGTATGAGACTCTGGATGTTATTTAGACCTTCTGTTTAAAATGGCTTTCTCTGATACCACATCAGCTGGGGAAGGAGGCAGCCACCAGTTATTGCCAGATGGAGGTAGAAGTCCAGGCTCCCCACTTCTCCACTGACACCCTAGGTGGGGGCTGTTTGTTACTCCTGGCAACAACGTGGACTTCTGGCTCCCAACGTAGTCTCCACTGATACTGTGATGGGGGTGACTGTGCTTGCTGTAGCTCTAGGTGCCAGAAGTACAGTTTCCTCTGGTGTCCTTGTTTTTGTCTCGCCTGTTGTCTTTGGGTTTCCTAGAGAGCCCTTAAATAGGGCTGTAGCCTTGCAGTTCTCTTCAGCTGTAAACCCTGTTATTGTACAGGAGCCCTACTGATGTGATTGTAAGATGTGGGGGGATGGGAAGTGTCCCTTGATTCCGTTACTAGGACTCAGTCTTTTAGTGAGCCTGTGCCCCTTCGCACGTGGATCTCAGCCCTT
Source organism: Trichechus manatus latirostris (assembly GCF_000243295.1). Lineage (NCBI taxonomy): Eukaryota > Metazoa > Chordata > Mammalia > Sirenia > Trichechidae > Trichechus > Trichechus manatus. The sequence continues at coordinate 4,231,554 of NW_004444117.1, forward strand.
TTTTTTTTTTTTTTTTGCTCTCAGGTGAGATAGGAGCCCTGGTGGTACAGTGGTTAAGCATTCCGCTGCTAACCAAAAGGTCAGCACTTTGAATCTACCAGCCACTCTTTGTAAACGTATGGGGCAATGCTCCTCTGTCCTATAGGGTCGCTATGAGTCGGGATCAACTCAACTGTAAGAGGTTTGGTGTTTTGGTAGGTAAGATAGGAAGGCTAGAGCAGGCTGGAATTGGGTATTTCCATTTCACTAAATCAGTTAGAAGGGACTCCGGTGGCACAGTGATTTAACGCTGGGCTGCTAACTGAAAGGTCAGTGGTTGGAACCCACCAGCTGCTCTGTGGGAAAAAAATGTGCCAGTCTGCTTCCATAAAGATTACAGCCTTGGAAACTCTATGGGGCAGTTCTGTTCAGTCCTATAGGGTCGCTATGAATCGGAATTGACTCAACGGCAATGGTAGTCTTAATTCAGGGGACCTGGTTGTGCAATGGTTGAAGCCCTTGGCTGCCTGAAGTTGGCAGTTGAAACCCACAGCTGCTCCATGGGAGAAAAGACCTGATGATCTGCTCCCATAAAGATTACAGCTTAGGAAACCCTATAGGGCAGTTCTACTCTCTCATATAGGGTTGCTGTGAGTTGGAATTGACTCCACAGCACACAACTCTTAATCCAAGGAGCCCTGAAGGCACAAATGGTTAAGTGCAGCCTGACTGCTAACGGAAAGGTTGGTGATCCAAACTCAACCAGCAGCTCCGCAAGAGAAAGACCTGGTCATCTGCTTCCATGAAGATTACAGTGAACTGGTTATATGAGCATGAAAAGTATGCTGATTTTCAGTGGATAAATTAAATGACATACCAGAAAATGTATGCAATTTTGCGACCTAGCTTTTATATGTTTTAGTGTTTTCCCCCTAAACTATCTTATAAATTTAGCCGGTATTCACTGCTATAAATATCATGCATCCTATTATTATTATTAAATACAAAAAAAAAAAACCTCTCCTGAAACCAATTCCAAATATGCACTCTGTCTTTTATTTTTGGTTATTCTTTGCCTCTGTTCCCCAACAGTGTCTAGTGTATTACTCTTCTATTTTAATTCATAAAATGCTGGTGACCATTTAAAAACTATTTGGCTACTAACCAAAAGGTCAACAGTTCGAATCCACCAGCCACTCCTTGGAAACCCTATGGGGCAGTTCTACCCTGTCCTAGAAGGTAGCTATGAGTCGGAATTGACTCAATAGCAACAGGTTTGGAAGCGTTTAATAAAACACTTACTTGCCTGGAAATTATAATAGTTCAGGGCAAGTGTGGAGAAACAGGCGTTAATGCTTCAGCTACTTCATCCCCCTTGCAACCTACCTCTTCTCCCTGGGGTCCTTCACTTTCTGCACTAACTGATCACTTTGGGGCGCTTCTTTCAGAGCGGTTTCTGTAAACAAGTAATGGCTGCTTGTAGATTAGACATGTGGGATCAACTTTCTTACAACATTCTGGATGCTTATTATAAAAGCTGCCTGCAGTGATAAACTCAGTCTTTTAGACTGGCAGAAAGAACTCCCAGCCACTCAGTTAAATCAAAGTCTTCTGGGCCTTTGGGCACAGTGGATGAGTTTCAACTGAAAGGTACCAGAAATTGACTTATCTAGTAGAAATCCTGGATGTACTAGATATAAAACTCCCTGTGATCCATTACAGATATATTTTTAAAGAATCTAGGGTGATGTCTTGTGTCTGCCTCTGGGGAGGGAAATGAGGGAAGAGGATAAGGTCACCATCTCAGTGCTCAAAAGCATTTCTGAAAGCAGGACAAAGCAAAACAGTCTGCAGGTCGAAGCAGGAAGAGTAATAGGAAGCAAAGGAAGGCACTGGCAGTTTTGCTGTATCCAAGTTTGTTTCCCTGGTGCATGCTGTTGTGGCAAATAGGTTTTACACAACGTGAAGGCTTGATAAACAATCTTGGCAATTAGAGAACACAGTCTGGGTCTTGACTGCTTTGGAAGTGGTTTTGTTTAAAAGAGGGAGATGAGATCCGTGAGTCTTTTCTTCTCCTCTCCTCAAGGATTCAGATCTCTCACCCTATACTAGGACTTTAAATAGATCACAAATAGCATGACAAGAATTTGAGTTTTAACACATCAGACTGAAAAATGTATGTGAAGGTGAGTTGTGTTCTTTTGCTTTTAATCTCTTTAGATGCCAGGTTTTCACTGGAAGGCTCCAAAAAGCAGAGGCACAGTTCTGCTCATAAGTATCCCTACATTGGCGTGAAACTGGGTTTTAATGCTTTCAAGTTTCCAGGAATTTTTTTTTAATTAAAAAGACATTTCAGTATATAAAGCTGGCCTTGGGGATGAACACTTGATCTTCCCTCCTCTCTTTCCACAAGCCTGAGTGATCAGGATTGGCAGTGGTTTTGTTGAATGACTAAACTCTGACAGCTATGCCTCTTCCCTTCACTTTGCAAACCCTGAATGCTTGCTATGTGCCAGACACTGGGAGACATAAACTACAAATGGCTTATATGCAGAGCCACCTAAAATAATATCTTCCATATCAACAGGCAATATGGTAAGGTTTAGGGAGAATAAGCTTTGGAACCAGTTCTGGATTTGAGTCCTAGTTCTACTATATACTGGGAATGTGGCCTTGGCCTTCAAATTAAGTGTCCATAAAAGACTTACAATTTTCTACTCCGTAAAATGGGGCAGTGATAATAATAACATATTAAATGACATCAGACACGTAAAGCACTTTGTACATTACTAAGTTTATAGTGTGCACTAGGAAATATTACCACCATTATTATTCTTATGGATTATCTAGTAAATAACAGTTTAAATTTACTTTCACATATATGATACTTTATAATTTTCAAAATAATCCTATGGAAGGAATTATACTATTATTATTATTATATTACAGGTAAGTAAACTAAAACCCAGTAAGGTTAAAGCTCTTCCCAAGTTTGCACATGTAGTAAGTGGTTGAGTCAGGATTTAAACAGAGGCTTCTTGACTTCATGTTCAACATCTAGACTCTATAGCATTACCAAGGTTCTCCCACTGAGTTAATTAATCCAAACAAGAATCATATAGTAAACTTACTGATCAGGACAAGTTTACTATAATCATTGATTCTGTGTTTTACCTAATTTCAACAACATCTCTCAACTCTTCTGAAGAATTAACTCCTTTTATTCCAATTAATCCCTTTTCTCTTCACCACTACCACTTTTGTCTCATCTCCATATTCTCCCAGTGGAGAGTATGAACAGTTCCTGTAGGGAAGAGACTGTGTGGTAGAAAATGCAAGGAAACTATAGCTAGATGAACTGTAGTCTCCATCATTATGTGCTATCTGACATAATACAAGCTACTTAGTCATTTCCTCAGTTATAGTATGAGAATGTTAATATCTTTTCTAACTACCTCCCAGTATCATTGTGAGGTTCAGTTTATCACAAGATAAAAAAGAGGAAGTCAGATTTTTTTTTTATCACAGCTGATTCTTATACTATTTAAAGGCTAAAGTGGTTAAAAGAAATGAAGAATTGAGTTTTCTTCTCCACCTGTCTGTGGGGTTTTGACACCATGCCTGTTTGCCAAGTTCATGTTACTCAGGTTTATAATATATGCCAGGGTTACTTCCAGGAAGAACATGAAGTAGCTTGCAACAAAAAACAAAAGAAACTTGCAGAGTCTTTGTGGGCCTGGCTGGAGTCATCTGGAGTTGAAGGAGCAAAAGAATCATATGACGGCAAGACAGTTCAGGCAGTAGACACAGGGAATTCAATCTCAAATGCCCACAGACTGTAGACAGGTAAGGTAGACATGTGAGATGGGCATGGTGGGGGTGGAGGGGAGTGAAGGGGTAGGCAGAGACAAGATTTACTCAAATGGACTGAATTTGTTGCCTGCTTTTTTGCTCTCCTTTTGGTGCTTTGTTTGCAATTCTTATTGAAAATAAGCATCTAAATTCCCTGACTCTCTTGCTCATTTATTTGACATCTTCTGCCTTGTTATGACTCATTTTTAACCAGAGGCACAGGAAGAAGTTATTCCAAAAAAAGTTCTGATTGATCTACCCACCACCCTTGGTACATAATAACCAACATCTGAAATGCATCTCTCTCTGCCCTGTACTTGACTCAACTGAGTGTGAAAGAGACAGCCATATGCAGAATTTACATTTTTAAAATGACTTAATAAAAGCAGTTTAATGATTCTCGGGCTACTCACCAAGAGTTAGCTTCATTCACTTGAAAAATTAAACAGGATCAAGAGAGTGGATGAGGGAGAGAGTTGTGAAGACTGATTTGGAATAAGCAGTAGTGTAAGTGTAAAACCATTCCCTCCCCCACAGGAAAGGGCGTTTTGAGGTAGGTGGCCCCCTTACCTCAAGAGGCCTCAAGTTGGTAGATGTCAATAGAGCTGTTTGGAGACTTTAATACTGCCTATCATAGTTAAGAGTGTACAGAGTGAACCAGGTCTGACTCTGGTGTAAAAATTCTAGGGGATGAGAAAAGGACCAACAACTATTATGGTGGTAAAGCCAGGAAAGTCTTAGATGCTGCAATGGTTTTGAGAAAAAAAGATCAAAGAGGGTTGCCTATGTACCAAAGAAGGGCCACAGTGAAGATAGAGCTGGTACAGGGTTGTCCCAAGTCTTATTCAATAGGACCATCAGAGGGACAAAGGGTCCAAGCAGCATGATGCTGGCAGAGGACACTGGATCCCCAGAGGCTTAAGGTGGTGTAAGCTGCCTCCAGAGGAGATGCATCAGCCCAGACTGGGGACCTGTAGGTCTATGGGTTCTCTGAAGAACCCACACATTTCCCATGAGAGAAGAGTCAGCTCTTTAAACACCTGCCAGACTCAGAGGGCATGAAGCTATCTTGGGACAGTAAGAGCTTCCTTGTATCCCTTTCTCTTCCTCTGTCTATGGCCCAAACAGGAGGAACCTGTAGTCACTGCTGACATACTGGCAAAGAAAGGTCAGGAAGAGAGAGAAGCTGCCCATAGTCTTTTCTCAAGCACAAGGGTTTATGTGAAAGGAATCCTAGCTGGGGCGAGGAGAAGACTGAATGTTAAATGAGGTTCTGAGATTTTAGTATTCATGGGACTGGAATTTCAAATTAGTCATTTTAGATTCTGTTTATAATGGAAAGTGGTTGCAATACTTTTATAACTATAAACGTCATGAGTCTTCTGGAGTTTTCATTCAATGACGGGAGAATAAGTTTGAAGGGACAGGAGGAAACAAAAATAAAGTAGAATTTAGGTCACATCCATGAGTCGTGCTTCTCCAAAAAAATCCATTACATGTATTAATTACCCAACTTTTACCCTTAAATCCCACTCCAGATGGTATGAGATCTCCCTCAATGGTAGGTGCTGAAGAGGAGATGGAAACAACCAATGACAATGCTGGCGGGGATTTCACCTTAGTGGGCTTCTCTGAGCGACCTGAGTTGGAGCTGATTCTCTCCCTCTTTGTCCTAACATTCTACACCATAACCCTAGTGGGTAATGTGACCATCATCCTACTCTCCATCCTGGACACTCGACTCCACATGCCCATGTACTTCTTCCTCAGAAACCTCTCTGTGCTCGACCTCTGCTTCATCACCAGCATTGTGCCCCAGATGCTGGTGAACATGTGGGGAGGCAACAAGAAGATCAGCTATGCTGGCTGCGTGGTCCAGTACTGGGTGGCCTTGGCACTTGGCTCCACCGAGTGTGTGCTCCTTGCAGTAATGGCGGTGGACCACTATGTTGCAGTGTGCTGACCTCTGCGCTATGCCTTAATCATGCACCCCAGGCTGTGCCACCTCCTGGCAGCAGCTTCCTGGTCCTCAGGCTTTGCCAACTCCTTTCTAAAGTCCTCAATGGCCATGATGCTTCCTAAATGTGGAAACCGGCGTGTGGACCATTTCTTCTGTGAGCCGCTGATTATTGTTAAACTCTCCTGCATGGCTACTGGCCCAACAGAGTCCAGAATGTTTATTGCCAGACTAATCATTTTAGGGATGCCTGTCTCCATCATCCTGACCTCTTATGTGTGCATTGCCAGGGCAGTAGTGAAAATGCGCTCAGCAGAGGGAAGGAAAAAGGCCTTTGGGACTTGTGCCTCCCACCTGATGGTGGTTTCACTCTTCTATGGGACAATCATGTTTTTGTATCTGCAGCCAAAGGACAACTATTCCCAGGACCAGAGCAAAGCACTCGCAGTGCTCTACATGATCCTTGCACCTACCCTCAACCCCCTGATCTATACTCTGAGGAACAAGGATGTGAAGAAAGCAGTCATGAAGGTGATGGGGAAGGAGCAGATATGGGGAGATCAAGAGCTGGAAGAAGAACAGGTGAGGCAATCGCAGGAGACACAATTTGGTGTGTACTTGTTTCAAGTGCACTTGTTCTACTTTTCTATGGGATGGAATGGAATGTCTGCCGAGTCCTATCATCTGGCTATTTCTGGGGTCCTTTTAGGGTGGAAATTCACCAGAAGGAAATTAGCCATCCTTTAACCTCTAGTCAAGGAATTTCTCACTGACAAGTAATTCTGGAATCCACTGCTAATGCTTTTCTATACTCAATATATATATCACTAACTTATTCAAATGCCACCAAATATACACCCAAGTATTATAATAACATAGATGGTATCTTTACTACATTTATTAAACAGCTACACGACTGTAACAGCTTCATCATCATCCTTGTCTCACCACTATCAATACGGTTAGGACACAGTGAACTGCAGAGGATTTTGTCGCTAATTTCTGATGGAATGCATGTTTATTGTGGATAAATACATGTAAAACAAGAACAAAAAATAAAAAACAATGAATAGACAGAGACTATATACTATATCAAGGATTCCTCCTTTTTGGAACTGAAAGGAATCCCATGATCATTCAGGGCAAGACTGTAGAATGCCAAATTCCATCTAGTTTAGAACGTATTTCTAGAGGAGCTATTTGATTAATAGGAAAAAATCTTGTTGGGCGTGTAAGACAGTTTATAAATTTCAAGATTATAAAAATGATAACTGAACAAACATAATTTAAATAGACAAAAGATAACTGATATCAATGAACCTCTAAACAGAGTTCACTACTCTACTTCCACAGAAGAGAAGTGAAAAATAAAAAAGCACTATTTTCAGTAGAGAAATGAAAGCAAAGTAAGTCAGTTGGCTTGATTTATACTGTTAACATCTAGATAGTTTTCATATAACAATCTCTGGTTCCAAGGTCCACATTGGCATTAACAGATTTCCCAGTCATTCTGTGTCCTAGTATGGAATTTGAGTCTATTCTGATTGCCTGAGGCATGGTTCAGAATACAATGACATACACTTTTAAGGGAGAGTCTCTATTGATTATCATCCGGCTTGAGAAAACCATCTCCTCTCATTCCTAAAAGAGCACAGTCTTTTCTCATGTGCATCTGGATGTCATGCTATTATACCCAGTTATGATGGACTCAGAGAATTACTTTTATCCTCCTTAAAGTGCTCATCCATGTGCTTAGAAAGAAAGGAGCTTAACACTTTGAAAATACTCAGTAGATGTTAGTTGAATAAATGAATGGATATGGCAAGGTGTTCATGCAATATGGCAGCACAAGATTTGGAATGGCTCTGAAACATCTTTGTGGTGTTGTATATATTTCATTCATATAGGATGGCCATTTTGTATTGGTAAGTGACTGAAAGTGTACATTGAAAAATAAAGTTATCATACATATGACTGGCTGCAGCCATCTCTATTGAACTAGATCACAATAACCATACTGAAACACAATAGGCAAGGATTAGTTCAAATATAAATCATTGCTTAAAAGGAGAAAAAACTGTAATGTTTTTATCAGCTTTTCGATCAGAGCAGTGGTTTTCAATAGAGGACAATTTTACCACCCAGGGGACATTTGACAATGGAGACATTTTTTTGGTTGTTATAATGGGGGAAGAGGTATGCTACTGGAATCTATCGAGTAGAGGCAAGGGATACTGATAAAAAATGTACAATACACAGAACAATCTCCTACAAGAAAGAATTATTCAGCCCAAAATTTCAAAAGTGCTAAAGTCAAGAAGCCCTGAATTAGAGAAATATAGTACAGTTTGTCTTATTCTTCTAGTGTTGCTTTAACAGAAATACTACAAGTGGATGGCTTTAACAAAGATAAATTTATTCTCTCACAGTCTAGTAGGCTACAAGTCCAAATTCAGGGAATCAGCTCCAGGGAAAGGCTTTCTCTGTCGGCTCTGGAGGAAGGTTCATGTCGTCAATCTTCCCTTGGTCTGAGAGCGTCTCTGCACAGGAACCTCAGGTCCAAAGGATGTGCTCCGCTCCCAGCACACTGCTTTCTTGGTGGTATGAGGTTCCCATGTGTCTCTGCTCACTTCTCTCTTTTATATCTCAAAAGAGATTGGCTTCAGACAGTGTCTAATCTTGTAGACCTCATCAGTATAACTGCCACTAATCCATCTTATTACATCATAGTGATAGAGTTTACAACACATAAGGAAATCACATCAGATTACAAAATGGTACACAATCATACAATACTGGGAATCATGACCCAGCCAAGTTGACAGATATTTTTGAGGGACACAATTAAATCCATGCCATAGATGTTCTGAAGAAAGGCATAAAATTTACAAAGGCAGCTTATTCATGACAGTAGGGTGAGTTGATGACTTCTGAGTTATTATGAGTATAATGTGTATCCTGTGTCAGATAGGATCTAACTAGAAAAACAGAAATCACTTTAACTATTTTTACAACAGGGGTTATTTAGTGCAGGGAATTGGTGACACAGGTGATGAAAGGGCTGAGAAGCCAAATGGGATCTGTTGAGGAAAGCCTGAGATTAGCAACAACATGATGCTACTAACAACCCTAGACTGAGTGATAAAAGGGTAAGGTGGTGTTATTGGATCCCAAAGGGTAGGATCACCTGGAAGAAACTGCAACCAGCATGGCAGGAGCTGGTGCCGGCTGAAGCAGAGTGGGAGGAGCGATATTCTGCCTTCTCCCTTTATCCTGTCCTCCAATATTCTGTGGATATGAGAACCTGGAGAATGCAGCCTGCACCTCACCACAAAATAGAGCAGATCAGGGGAAGGACAAGAAATACATTTGGGGACAAACAGGCTCAGGACTGGCACCATTCACTCAGCTTCATTCTCATCTTCTATGCATATTTAACTCTCATACAAAATTCAGACTTTGACCTAACATAAGGCAACACTCCACCTCTCTCAAGAAAGGGGGCCACAAGTCATATCAGTCATTGTGTCCATTTCAAGTCTATGGTAATTGTGTCCATCTCAACTCCAGGCAATACTCAATCCTTTTCACCTAGTCTAAGAGTAACTTATCAGGGTCTGATGGTCTATGAATGAGATTGAAAATAATTGGTTATTATTTACCTTAAAATATCCATAACAGCCACAGTCTTCATTTCTATAATTGGCCGTGAGGCCACTGTTGGTATTGATTTCAATCATACCATTCTTCTATGATCCAGTTCATGTTACCTTTGCTTTAAACCACCACTTAAGTTGGTTGTAGCTTGTGAGTTGATCCAAACCTTTATTTCTGGAAGGTATGAAACCTTTGCGACTGCCTTTATTGGGCTGCTGTAGTCTTCCAGTGATGTTAACTATCAAACATGGCAGTACTGAAAAATAACCCCAGAGAATTTCGTGGATTCAAAACATAGTCTTCCTTGTCCCCATTGTAGCAACAAGCTGTTTCCCCTTGGTAATCGGAATTATTCACCTCAGACAATAAATTAATACTCTTAATGAATCGTTAGCCCAGTAGCATCATGGTATGAGAGGTCTACCATAGCCACGAAAAGTCACAACTGTCATTGTGTCCCCTGGTGAACACATTTATCTTTTGGGAATTAAGACCTCAAGATCAGCAGAGTCCAAGGTTGTGGGGCTTGGAAGAAAAACTTGAGTGAATTATTAGATAAAATAGTGAGGGGTTCACATTTGTTTCTGCTTCTTAGTTCCTGGACCCATGTATTCTGGCCTTGGCAAAAAAAAAAAAAAATAGCACACCGGATATATAAAGCATATACTGCTTGATATACAAAAATGCTCCAACTTCATAGAACGTTGACACCAAGCTAGTGATACAGCTTATTTTTCAGTAGCTATCCCAATATTCTATCAGGTCACCTGCTTTTAGGTGACATGGAAACTACAATATTTTTTATGGTCATAAACTTATTGCCACATTTTTCTTATGCTGAAATGAGTTTTGTGGTTGGAGTAAGGCTATATGGGATACCATGATTGTAAATAAGGCATTTCATAAGTCCACATTTAATGGTGCAGATGCATAACAGAGAGGGAAGGCAAATTCATATCTAGAATAAGTTCTATTATAGTGATGACAATTTTATGCCCCCTGTATGATGGAAGTGGTCCAGGGTAATAAGGCTGCCCCCAGAAAGCTAGCTTTCTTCTCCAGGGAATGCTGCATACAAAAGGCTCAATTTTGACCTCAGTGTTTTGGCAGTTAAGACACTCAGTTTTAGTGGTAGGCAGATCATCTTGGAGAGGAAAGGTCCATGCCATTGAGTCTTTGTATAGCTTCCATTCCAGCACTGTTGCCAATTTATTCGCAGGCGTATTGAATGAGCCCTGAGATGACGAGGAAAGATACTGACATCCACAGGATAAGTTTTCTTGTCCACCTAAGTATTGAGATCCTTCCTTGAAGTAGGTGAAATTTAGTCACATGGCTAAAAATATTCTCACCTGCTGTGCACATCTGAGAGATTCATCTATGTAGGCCTTCTCCAGACTTTTACAAGTCTCTATCAACGGTAACAACACACATCTGTCAGTTTGTCATACTGTGGTGGCTTGTGTGTTGCTGTGATGCTAGAAGCTATGCCGCTGGTATTTCAAATACCAGCAGGGTCACCCATGGTGGACAGGTTTCAGCTGAGCTTTTAGACTAAGACTGCCTAGGAAGAAGGACCTGGCAGTCTACTTCTGAAAAAAATTGGCCAGTGAAAACCTTATGAATAGCAGAGCAACATTGTCTGGTATAGTGCTGGAAGATGAGCCCCCTAGGTTGGAAGGCACTCGGAATATGACTGAGGAAGAATCGCTTCCTCAAAGTAGAGTCAAGCTTAATGATGTGGATGGAGTCAAGCTTTCAGGACCTTCATTTGCCGATGTGGCACTACTCAAAATGAGAAGAAACACATGCAAACATCCATTAATAATCAGAACATGGAATGTATGAAGGATGAATCTAGGAAAATTGGAAGTCATCAAAAATGAAATGGAACACATAAACATCAATATCCTAGGCATTAGTGAGCTGAAATGGGCTGGTACTGGCCATTTTGTATCAGACAATCATGTGGTATACTATGCTGGGAATGACAAAGAAGAATGGTGTCACATTCATCTTCAAAAAGAACATTTCAAGATATATCCTGAAATACAATGTGTCAGTGATAGGTTAATATCCATACTAGGAAGATCAGTTATTACAATTATTCTTCAAATTTACACACCAACCACTAAGGCTAAAGATGAGAAAATTGAAGATTTTTACCAACTTCTGCAGTCTGAAATTGATCAAACATGCAATCAAGATGCATTGATGATTACTGGTGCCTGGAATGCAAAAGATGGAAACAAAGAAGGAACAGTAGTTGGGGAAAACATGGCCTTGGTGATAGAAATAAATGACGCCAGAGATCGCATGACAGAATTTCGCAAGAACGATGACTTCTTCGTTGCAAATACCTTTTTTCAACAACATAAACAGCGACTGTACATGTGGACCTCGCCAGATGGAATTCACAGGAATCAAATTGATTACATCTGTGGAAAGAGACCATGGAAAAGCTCAATATCATCAGTCAGAACAAGGCCAGGGGCTGACTGTGGAACAGGCAATCAATTGTTCATTTGCAAGTTCAAATTGAAGCTGAAGAAAAATAGAGCAAGTCCACGAGAGCCAAAGTATGACCTTGAGTATATTCCACCTGAATTTAAAGTCCATCTTGATAATAGATTTGATTCATTAAACAATAATGACTGAAGATCAGATGAGTTATGGAATGACATCAAGGACATCATACATGAAGAAAGCAAGAGGTCATTAAAAAGACAAAAGAAAGAAAAGACCAAAGTGGATGTCAGAAGAGACCCTGAAAGTTGCTCTTGAACATAGAGTAGCTAAAGCAAAAGGAAGAAATGATGAAGTAAAAGAACTGAAGATTTCAAAGGCGACTTGAGAAGACAAAGTATTATAATGAAATGTGTAAAGACTTGGAGTTAGAAAACTAGAAGGGAAGAACACTTCTCAAGCTGAAGGAACTGAAGAAAAAATTCAAGCCTCGAGTTGCAATATTGAAGGATTTTATGGGGAAAATGTTAAACGATGCAGGAAGCGTCAAAAGAAGGAATACATGGAGTCACTGCACCAAAAAGAGTTGGTTGATGTTCAACCATTTCAGGAGGTAGCATATAATAAAGAACCGATGGTACTGAAGGAAGAGTCCAAACTGCACTAGAGACACTGGAGAAAAACAAGCCTCCAGGAATTGACAGTATAGCAATTGAGATGTTTCAACAAATGGATGCAGCGCTAGAAGCACTCACTCATCTATGTCAAGAAATTTGGAAGACTCAACCTGGCCAACCGTCTGGAAGAGATCTATATTTGTGCCCATTTCAAAGAAAGGTGATCTAACAGAATGTGGAAATTATGCAACAATATCATTGATATCACATGCAAGTAAAATTTTGCTGAAGATTATTCAAAGGTGGTTGCAGCAGTATATTGACAGGGAACTGCCAGAAATTCAAAAAGGATTCAGAAGAGGATGTGGAAAGAGGGATATCATTGCTAAAGTCAGACGGATCTTAGCTGAAAGCAGAAAATACCAGAAAGATGTTTACCTGTGTTTTATTGACTATGCAAGGCATTCGACTGTGTGGTTCATAACAAATTATGTGGCCCTTTCTGTCTCTTGGGTTAATACTTTCCTTGTGTCTTTGGTGTTCTTCATTCTCCTTTACTCAGGGTGGTGGGGACCAATTGATGCATCTTAGATGGCTGCTTGCAAGCTTTTAAGACCCCAGAAGCCACTCACCAAAGTAGGATGCAGAACATTTTCTCAATAAGCTTTGTCATGCCAGTTGACCTAGATGTCCCCTGAAAGCATGGTCCCCAGACCCGTACACCTGCTACTCTGTCCCTCAAAGTGTTTGACCATATTCAGGAAACTTCTTAGCTTTGGTTTAGTGCAGTTGTGCTGACTTCCCCTGTAGCGTGTGCTGTCCTTCACTTCACCTAAGACAATTCTTATCTACTATCTAGTTAGTAAATAACCTTTACTGTCCCTCCCCACCCTCGTAACCATCAAAGAATGTTTTCTTCTGTATTTATACCTTTTCTTCAGTTCTTATAATACTGGTCTTATACAGTATTAGACACTGATCGGATTTGTTGTAGCCAAAAATTTTTTCCCAGTCTGTAGGTTGTCTTTTTACTCTTTTGGTGAATTTTCTTGATGAGCATAACGGTTTGATTTTTAGGGGCTCCCATTTATCTACTCTTTCTTCTGGTGCTTGTGCATTGTTACTTATGGTTCATATTGTGTTTATGCCATGTATTAGGGCTCTTAGCATTGTCCCTATTTTTCTTCCATGATCTTTATCGTTTTTGATTTTATATTTAGTCTTTGATCCATTTTGAGTTAGTTTTTGTGCATAGTGTGAGGTATGAGTCTTGTTTCAGTTTTTTGCAATGGATATCGAGTTATGCCAGCACTGTTTGTTAAAGAGACTGTCTTTTCCCCAATTAATGGACTTTGGGCCTTTGTCAAATATCAGCTGCTTATAGGTGGGTGAATTTATGTCTGGATTCTCAATTCTATTCCATTGGTCTATGTATCTGTTCTTGTACCAGTACCAGGCTGTTTTGACTACCATGGTGGTATAACAAGTTCTAAAATCAGGTAGTGTGAGGCCTCCCACGTTGTTCTTCTTCTTGTGTAATGCTGTACTTATTCGGGGCCTCTACTCTTTCCATGTGAAGTTGGTGATTTGTTTCTCCATCTCATTAAAAAATGCTGTTGGAATTTGGATAAAGATTGCATTGTATCTGTAGATCTCTTTGGGTAGCATTGACATTTTCACAATGTTCAGTATACCTATCCATGAGCAAGGTATGTTTTTCCACTTATGCAGGCCTCTTTTGGTTTCTTGCAGTAGTGTCTTGTAGTTTTCATTGTATAGATCTTTATGTCTCTGGTTAGATTTATTCCTAAGTATTTTATCTTTTGGGGGGCTATTGTAAATGGTATTTGATTTGGTGATTTCCTCTTCGAGGTTCTCTTTGTTGGTGTAAAGGAATCCAACTGATTTTTGTATGTTTATCTTGTATCCTGAAACTTTGCTGAAATCTTCT
>NW_004444117.1:4247410-4248537 GCF_000243295.1 Trichechus manatus latirostris
CAATCTGCCATTCTCTGTCTCTTTATTGGTGTGTTTAGTCCATTTACATTCAGCGTAATTATTTGATGTCTTTTTTTCTGTGTTGTTCACAGTTTCTTTGTTCTACTTAATTTTCTGTGCTGAGTCATTTTTCTTTATGTATTTTCTTTTCATCTTTTTCATTGTTGTTGATTTTGTGTTTGCTGAGTATATTTTTCTAGTTTTCTATTTTGACTTGTAGGATTGTTACTTTGCTTTGTGGTTACCTTAATATTTACCCCTATTTTTATGTTTATATCAGTCTTTTGTTTCTTTATATCACCTTGACTTCCTCTCCATATGAAAAATCTGTCTGAATTTTTTAAGTCCCTCTTTGTTTTAATGTGGTCATCTTTTACATATTGACACCTGTTTCCCTATTTTCAGTATTTTAGCTTTGATTTACTCCTGTGACTTCCCTATCTGTGTTGATATCTGGTTGCTCTGTCCTATGTTCTAGTCTTGGGTTGTTATCTGATGTTACAGATTTTCTAACTGGAGGACTCCCTTTAGTATTTCTTGTAATTTTGGTTTGGTTTTTGCAAATTCTCTAAACTTCTGTTTATCTGGAAATGCGCTAATTTCACCAGCATATTTGAGAGACAGTTTTGCTGGGTATATAATTATTGGCTGGCAGTTTTTTTCCTTCAGGGCTTTCTATATGTCATCCAATTGCCTTCTTGCCTGCATGGTTTCTGCTGATGAGTCCGAGCTTATTCTTATTGATGCTCCTTTGTAGATGACTTTTCGTTTATCCCTAGCCACTCTTAAAATTCTCTTTATCCTTGGTTTTGGCCAGTTTGATTATAATATATCTTGGTGACTTTCTTTTGGGATCCACCTTATGTGGGTTTCGATGAGTGTCTTGGATAGATATCTTGTCATCTTTCACGATATCAGGGAAATTTTCTGCCAACAAATCTTCAACAATTCTCTCTGTATTTGTTATTCCCCCGTGTCTGGTACTTCAGTCACTCATAGGTTATTCCTCTTGATAGAGTCCTACATAATTCTTAGGGTTTCTTCATTTTTTTAAATCCTTTTATCTGAGTTTTCCTCAAATAAGTTGGTGTCAAGTGCTTTATCTTCAATCTCACTAATTCTGACTT
>NW_004444117.1:4248637-4266131 GCF_000243295.1 Trichechus manatus latirostris
CTTTCTATTGAGTTGTCTAATTCTGAAATTTTATTGTTAATATTCTGGATTTCTGATTGCTGTCCCTCTATGGATTCTTGCAGCCTGTTAAATTTGTCATTATGCTCTTCTCTAATCTTTTTAATTTCCTGTATTGTGTGCTCTGTGTTTTGATTAATTTCCTTCCTAATTTCTTGAAGAGTTCTGTATATTAATCTTTTTTATTCTGCTTCTGGTAATTCCAAGAAATTTTCCTCCTCTGGAAAATTTCTAGATTCTTTATTTGGGAGCTTGCTGAAGCCATCATGGATTGCCTCTTTATGTGATTTAATATTGACTGTTGTCTCCGAGCCCATCAGTAAGTTATTATATTGATTTATTTTATGTTTGTTCACTGTGTCTTAGCTTCTTGTTTTGTTATGCCCAAATAGGCTGTTCATGTGAGCTAGTTTGATTATTGGCACCTTTGAAGCTCTAATGTCCTGTCACCAGGTGGAGATCTGTTACTATGTGTTTGAGCTCAGAAGTCCGCCCACTCCTTCTGTATGGATTCAGCTCAGGTGTCCAGGTAGATAGCCACCAAGTGTGTGGTGTAGGCTCTCGCTTACCGTCCTAGACAGGCATGGGTGATTGGTGTAGGCACAGGCATCTGGCTGTAGCAGGAGGACACACTCTGAGCAAGGCAGGGGGCTGACAGCCGCCCCCGAGTGTCCAGGAGGAAAGAGTGTCCCTGTTCCCTAGAGCAAGTAGATGGGTGGGTTTTGCAGCCAGACTGAACACCTAATGCTGTTGGCTGTAAGGACCGGGGGGCATCTCTTATTCCTGGGCCCCTATCGCAGGAGGCTAGGTGGTGTGGGTAGAGCCACCAGTCCTCAGGCCCTTGATGTATGTAGGTGAAGACCCTGCTTAATGGGCAGAGCAGTGTCAGATATCAAGAACCTGTCACTTCACAGCTGAAACAGTTGAAGTTAGAGTTCCAGTATATACCCTGTTGTACTGCGGTAATGAGGGCCTACGCTGTTGAGATGTGCCCACACAAGTCTATGCGGGGGAAAGGTACTCAAAGTCCATGGATCTGCTATGCCTGTGCCTAGGCAAAGGAGCTGTGCCTACCCTGGGTTCATGGCTTAGGGGAGCCGGCAGTTTATTTTTTCCCGTTTGTTAATTTGTTCACTCTCCAAGGCAAGGAGAATGGCTCTGGGCATGTGACAGATCCTACTTGTGGCCCAGGGAACTCGGCAATTGCTGAGGCCAGTCCAGGACCCGGTGCAGAGCAGGGAGCAGGGAGGTAAATGGGAGAGAGATTTTTTTCCTACGGGGTGTGTTTTTGATCCGCACAGTAAGCTGTACTCAAGTACTTACCTTTCGCCGATGAGGGCTGCTTCTCACTGGTTCTCAGCAGCTGTGTAGACTCTCTGGTGCTGGGTCTCTCCTGGTGTGGAAAACGCACTTCCTGAGCACTGCCACTTGCCTGCCTAACTGCTCACCCACAAGCTGCTCAGGCCTGAGGGGCTCAGGCTCTCGCCGGGTCAGGTCTGGGAACTCCTCGCTGCTTCCGAACCGTCTCTCCCTCCCCCACCACTCAGTCTGGTTCCTCAACTCTGCCTGTGATGTTCAGGGCTCCCAGATTACCATACATAATTGAATTACTTGTTTTTTTGGGTCTTTGTTGTAAGAGGGTCCACCAGAAGCGTCTGAGTTCTCTGCCATCTTGGCCTTGCCTCTGAATATATTTATAATGCCTAAAATAAATTTCATGAATTGTTAGTAAATTGATGATGATTTATCAGTATTTGACTTAAGTATAGTTTTTGTTAGGAATGGACACTAAACATTTCCTATTAACATGCTCACTCACTCTAAAATAAATCACTACAAAGACTCCTTAAGGCAGTTGTCTTAGGCTGGGTTCTCTAGAGAAGCAAAACCAGTGAAGTATATGTATATATATAAATATAAAGCTATTGCTGTTGAGTCGACTCATAGCAATCCTATAAGACAGAGTAGAACTGTCCCATAGAGTTTTCAAGGAGCATCTGGTGGATTTGAACTGCCAACCTTTTGGTTAGCAGCTGTAGCACTTAACTACTATGTCACCAGCATTTTCATATATATATATATATACATAAATATATATATATAGAGAGAGAGAGAGAGAGGGAGAGAGATTTATATTAAAGAAATGGCTCACACGGTTGTAGAGGCTGTAAAGTCCTAAGTCCGTGGGTCAGGATGGAGGCTTCTCCTGACTCACATAACTGTGGGGGCTGACGAACCCAAGAGTGGAAAGTCAGACAACAGGCTGCTGACTCACAGGCTGTGGAGGCTGATGAACCCCAAGATTGGCAGGTAAGCTGCTAGCTCAGGTCCCAAGAACCAGAGGTCAGATGTCGAGCCAGATGCAGGATCCAGATGAGCAAAAGCGAGTGAGATTTGCCAAAAAGTCCACATATATTGGATTCAGGCCTCACCCGCAAGGAAACTCCCTTTCAACTTATTGGTTGCTCATAGCAGACCTCATCGTGGAGGTGATTACATCATTATATAACTGCCAAACTACATCATAACTGCCAAACCACTGAGAATCATGGCCTAGCCAAGTTTACACACAACCTTAACCATCATAGCAGTAGAAGTCCACGAGCATTCAATCAATAACTCTTTCTTAGAATGGAAAATTCTCATCTTTAAAAAGGTACAAGTCCACTTAAGCATTCTGCTCTTAGTGTTAATCAACTAGCCGGGGCAAATGTTGGGATAGCCCAATGAATGAACACCAAAGATCCTCTCCAGTGTTTGGATTTTCTCATGCTCATAAGCTAAATATATTGAAATGTAGCAGTCAGTTCAATGAAAGAAAACAGGACAGCTCTCCAGTACCAGGGTGATGTGGGGGGCCTTCTCAGGAGTATTTTGTGAATAGAGGTAGACCTATGGACAGCCTGAACTGACTTGTGATGTCTAAGCAGGAGAATCCCCATATAAACACTGGTCCAGATTAAGAGATGACACAGGGGAAATCTCATAGACACATGGTACTTTGGAGCACCTCTGCATGCTGATAATCATGCATCCAAGGCCAATCTCATCAGCCAAAATGTGTTCTAGTCAACTTTACCCTACTCAGGACATGGTTACAGCATTTCTCCTCTTCAACTCATTTATTCTTCTCTATTGCATCTTTTCCATGAATTTATAAACAAGTCTTGATTAAACCTTCATCTCCAGATGCCAGCCCACATGTTGGCTTCCCTTTACAAACAGCATCTCTTACTGTTGTCTCTACTCCACTCTATTCCTCACATTCCACTCTTTGTAAGCCTGCAATAGCAGAATATTAGCATCATTACAAAGCTGCCATTGTCATAATCATTGTGACCTCCATGTTGTAAACCCAATAATTCTCACCTTTATTCTTATTTTCCTTTCATACTTTTCCTTTGTTTACTGTGGCTCACTGCACACTCTAAGGTTGACTCAGCAGCCTGAGTAATTCTGTGCAAATATAAGTGCATCGTGTCACACTCTGCAAAAGCTATGTGATGTCCACCAATATCTCTCAGAATAAAAGCTAAACACCTTGGAGTGGCTTACTAAGCCTGGCATAATCTGGCCCCTCACTGCCTGCTGACCTGTTCCGACTGCTCCCCGCATCACTCGCTTTGCCCACACAGGCTGCTGTCCCCCTTCCGTCTGCCTAGAATGCTCCTCTCCCAGATTTCCATAAGGCTTACTTCCTTACTTCCTTCAAGTCTGCTGAAATCTCACCTCTTCAACAGGACCTTTCCTGATCACTCCAATAAAAATACAAATTTTGCTTCCACCACCAAATGTGCTCGTCTCACAATTATCATTTTCCAACATGGTAAATATTATACTTATTCCGCTGAAAAATATAAGCTCAATTAAAGCATAGTTTGTGTCTCTTCTGTTCTTGGATGATGGTCAAGAGCTGAAGAGTGCCAGCTTATGGATGATATCTATCACGTGAATTATCAATGGTTGTTAAAACCATGAAACTTGAAAATTACGTACTGGATAAATTCTTGTCAAATGATTAGTTGAGAGAGAAGATAATACCTCCATTTAGAATGTATTGGGGTTTGATGCCTATGTGGGTTAAAGAAGAGAGCATAGGGAGAGATATTACTAGGACAGAGCCTCTATTTTGCCCATAAATTGTAGGATTCACATGGCACCAAAACCTTAAACTCATGTCTGGAATAGGAATTCATTTACTCTGTAGATATTTTTGCAGAAAGGAATCTGAATCCAGCACTTATTTCATTGATCTGGGCACTAAATGAGTTTCAGCTTTGTTTTGTTTTTCAGGCTGATTGGTTTATTACAAAATACAGCATTTTTACAACTGTGCTAAATTTCAAAAGGAAAATAAATCCCATAGAGAAAGTCCCTTAAATTACCAGGTTGTACTGTTTAAAGACTTAATATGCTTTAAATATTCAATTAATATTCAATTTTTGTTTATTGACCCCTTCCTTGCAGTAATATGTCAAAGTGTATTATAGAAAATTGAAGAAGTAATATAAAAACTGTGTTAAAATAATATGAATAAATGATAGAACATAATAAAATGTATATTTTATGATAATAGAATGTTGGCACAAAAGAAAGGGAGTATGAAAATGGAGGATGAGAGGAAAATAGGAGAGAATGCAAGAGAAGTTAGAAATAGAGTTTTTAAAGTAATAAATAAAGGGCCAGGAAATGAGAACTAAACTGATAGAGATTCGGGTACTTCAACATGAATTACAGATCCTTAGAGGCCTCAGAATGAAGAAATTGCTCTCCAGATTGCTATACTTTGAGCAAAGCAGGACTTTTTTTTTTTTTCCCCCAGCAATTGAAAACAATTAACACCCTGAGTTTACTTTCTTCCATACTATTGTAGAACTCTGGAGAATTACTTATTGCAAAGTTTAGGAAGGAATTTTTGTGATCTCAGGTGGTGACTTTAATTAAAAAAACAAAAAAATTACCTCTAAATTTATCAAGAGAACCCTCTGCTTCTCCGAGAGTAATTTGTTATTTCTCTGGACGTTTCACAAAGTTCCACTTTAGACAAACTCAATTACAGTCAGGTGGGGGATGTCTCCTCCTATAACCCTGGATCCAGCTCTGGCCTATTAGAGGTGTCCCGTTGAAGTGGAGGTGGCCCAGCTTCAGTAAGTACCTCTGTGTCTGCAGCTCTGATATGAAGGGAGAGATCTGGTCATTCTTGGGAGAACTTAACTCTACGAGTACTTTTTACTTAAAATTCTTATGTTACATATTCAGTGGGAGTCTTCTCTCTCTGAGTTCACACACCTACACTCCTGTATTCTATTTGGTTTGCGTTTTTTTCTATTCCATTTCTCTCATGACTTTCTTCTGTAATTCTTTTTATTCTGCTGTCTTTTCCCATTCTTTTCTTATTATCTATAATTCTTATTGATCTAATTAAATTATTCTTCTTTCACTTCATGATATTTAAACTCACTTCTTTTTATTGATATTTTTTCCTATTTTAATGTCTCAGATTTCTTGTAATTATTTATATCCTTAATAATAAGGTGGAGACCTTTTGTGATTGTTCTCATCAGTTCTCATTTCCTGGCCCTTTATTACTTTAAAAACCCTGTTTCTAATTTCTCTTGCCTTTTCTCTTATTTTCCTGTTATCCTTCATTTTCATATTCCCTTTTTCCTCTTGTGCCACCATTCTATTATAAAATATGCACTTTATTATATTCTATTATTCCTTTACATTATTTTAACATAGTTTTTATAATATTTTCAATCATCTGTAATTCACTTTGACATATTACTGATAATTTTTAATGCTACTCATATACAGTCTGTTTACTCTTACATGTATTATAATTTTTTAAAGTTCAAAATTTTTAGTAAGTTCATTTTTACTCTAATTCCTTCCTATAGTTTTTTTCCTTTCTTCTGAATTTCTTTACAAAACTTAATTAATAAATCATTAAAAATAATTTTGTGGACAAATGTGTAGCTATTTATATTGTGTGTGGAGTTTGCAAACAGCTAAAAGAATCAAAGAAATTTACTGAAAATTTTCGTTTTATTCCAAAATCTCTCTCTCTCTAAAATGTATGTGAACATTTTCTATATAACATAGTATTCCAAAAACCAGATTTATAAACTGATTTAAAAAATAAGCAGCTGCTTGTCTTTCTGGTTGCATTTCCAATAAAAATTACTGCTTTTCTGATTCACATTTATTTCTATAACTTTGTATAACCATATTGTTTCATCAATTGTGTGTTATAAACAATATCAACGAGGAGGAATTTCAGAAGCAATTGCTTAACTGTTAGTGTCATAGACAAATAAAAATTACATATATACACATGTATGTGTATATATAGAGAGAGATCAATACTGAATTTCATGTTTAACATATACTAGATTAAGTCACTCTTATATTTGAGATAAGGAATAATAATAATATGGGTTCAACAAGTAAAAGGAATGATATAAAATATTTTATTTAAATTTCACAAGATTGAATTATGAAAGACATGAAAATATTTTGTGTAAAAAGTGAATAATTACACCTTGTCTGAATGAACATTCTTTACAACCATTTAAAACAATAATAAAGCATTTATGTCAATCTAAATAATCCATGAAGGATCATTTCTTTTGTTTTAATGTGTTATATGAAAACTTTAGGTAACTGGGATGATGTCATAACATGACTTTAAGGAGGGAAGAAACTGATTTGAGCATGGATGAGAGGAGCCTGGAGAGGGCTTCCTCCCCAACTCTAGGGCCTTATTTGTCAGGTGATGAAAGAACCAACCGCCCAATGAGAGATGGGAAAAAAGCAGTTGGTGGCACAGTAGTTAGGAGCTACAGCTGCTAACCAAAACGGCCCCAGTTCAAACCCACCAGCTGCTTCGCAGTAGAAAGATATGGCAGTCTGCTTCCCTAAAGATTTACAGCCTTGGAAACACTATGAGGAAGTTCCACTCTGTCCCATAGAGTTGCTATAATGACGGGTTTGGTTTTGGGTGTAGGCAGAGCAGGAAGATTCTGGGAATAAGCAAGGAAGCTTGAGGACCTAGGAGTTTTGCTGTTGACTGGTAGCTCAGCCCAGGGAGCTGTATCTTTACTGGTGGTGATTGTGTTTCATTGTTTTACCTGTTGTTTCATTGTACTACTCTATCTTCACAATTAGATATTTAAGTCATGCTCTTTCCTCTTCCTCTCTTCATGTCTAACGTGTATGTTTTTATCTCCGCTATAATCTTATTGTTGTATTTGTAAGATGCCTTATATTTCTTAACATAGTCATTCATTATTTATTCAGTTTGCCATTTTTCTTTCAGTATTTCAGTCCTTTTTGCCACTCTTTCCAAATTAACTGCTTTTACAGATTTATCCATTAATGTTTTCAGTTGGAAAATATTTAGAAAAATTTCTTTTTCAATCATTTTCAAGTGTATTCTTTTTTTCTCTCATTTCAATTTTCCTTCTACTTTTTAAAAAATCTATTATCTAGTATATTTCTTCTTTTTCTATTTCTATTGTGCCCAGTACTGTTTTTTTCTCCTCACCTTTGTTTTCTCACATCTCTTACGTTGATTTGGAATTTTAATTTTTAATTGATTTCTCCATTTATTTCCACATGCTGTGAGAACTTTCCCTCCCTTTATTTTCTCCTTTTTTGTTTCTCTATTGCTCATTGCTTTACAGTTCTTATTCCTCTGGCTTGTTAGTGCTTTATGATATCTAAGTTATACTATTAACCTCCTTTGAGTCTTTAAGATTTCCTTTTGGTCCTATCTAAATTCTCTCATAGCAATTGCTTGGCTATAAGACAAATATTTATGAAAATTTTTCCTTTTTCTTGCTTTCCTAAAGTCCCCCATGTCATGTCTTCTAATTCATCCCGACAGGAATATATCCTAATTTTTTTTCTATTTCTTGTTACTCTTCACTCTTTCCATAATTATATGTTTGCTTCTGCACCTTTTTATTTGCATGATTTTCTTTGTCTTATTGCTCCCTCTTGTGTTTTTTCTCTTTTTTCCTTTCATTCTGTTTAGCTGATTTCCTGAGTGGTTTGATACTACATTCATCCTCCCATTTCATTTCTGGTTTAACTAGTGTTTTCATATTTTTTGTTGTTGTTTTTTCTTTCTTCTTAAATGTTCCCCGATTTTAATTCTCTTTTTCATTTATTTCTCTTTAACCTCACCCTTGTCCATTCAGTTATTAATTTTAAGCCAGAATTCTCTCCACATAACTCTCATTTTTCTTCTTCAAATATATCTTGATGCTTCATGGTCCTTTTATCTAACATGCTAAATTTTAGAAACAACTTACCAAATTCAATGTAATGAATGGGTTTGGATTTTGTTGGAAATTGCATCAAAATTTTAATATTCCTGAGAATTGGCACTTTATGATATCAAGTATTTTAATTTATAAATGTTCTGTATAGTAGCACTTACTTCTCTCTTCCTTAGTATCTTTCAGTTGAGTTATATAACTTTATCCAAGAAACACTTGCATAAATTTGAGGTAATCTCAAATTGTTATTGTAAACCTTTTCTAAAGTTTCATTGTCTACCTAAGGAATTCATTGGTTTTTATGGTAATCTTACATCCAGCAAATATGCTGAACTGTATTACCTACTTTAATAATTTTCTTTTTTGATCTTATTCTTGAATAATGACAATTTGGAATGCTTATATTTCAATTCTTTTTTTTTTACCACGTGTTAGGAGTTAAAACACAATGAAAATGGAGACAATTAGCAGTTGTTATGATTGTTACAGGAGCCCTGGTGGCGCAACGGTTAAGCACTTGGCTGCTAACCAAAAGGTGGGTGATTTGAACCCACCAGCTGCTCCAAGGGAGAAAAGACCTGGTGATCTGCTCCTGTAAAGATTACAGCCTAGGAAACCCTATGGGGGCAGTTCTACTCTACACTATAGGGTTGCTATGAGTTGAAATTGACTCGATGGCACCTAACAACAACAGTATAATTAATTAAGATATTTTTGTATGTTTATATTAGATACTTTATATAAAGTTTAAAATTTTCCATTATATTTCCAATATAATAAGCAGTTTTATTTTTTTGTTATGAACGAATGCTAAATAAATTTTAATGTACCTTTGGCATTTACTGAGGAGGTTTTGTATCTTTCTTCTTTCAGATATTAATATGGAGAAAGATTAATATGTAAGCATGTCAAAAGATTTCCTGAAGTTAAAAACTCTAGCAGTTCTAGGATAATCCAAACTTCTCATGACATACAATTCTTGTTTATAGTTTGGTGTATATAGTTTGCAATTATATATATATTTTTTTTCCTTTTTAATTTTATCATGGTAAAAGATACATATAACCAAAAGTTAGCCATTTCAACCTTTTTTAAGTGTACAATTCAGTGACATTAATTGCAATCACCTTGTTGGGTTACCATGATCACTATCTATCCAAAGTTTTTCATCACTCCAAACAGAAACTTAGTACTCCTTCAGCTGTAACTTCCATACCTCCTCCTCTCAGCCCCTAGTAAACACAGGTAAACATGTTCTCTGTGCACATACCTATTCTAGATATTTCATAGAAGTGGTATCATATGACATTTGTCCTTTTGTGACTGACTTATTGCACTCAGCATAATGTTTTCAAGGTTCATCCATGTCATAACTTGTATGAGAACTTAATTTCTCTTTATTGCTGAATTGCAATTATATTTTGAATCAATATTCTTATATTTAATTATCTTGTCATCTTTATTTTCTCATTATTCCAGTAAGTAATCTTACTATTAAACTTATGCTACCCTCATTACATGAATTGGGGAGTGTTCTCTGTCTTCTGTATTTTTGGATGACTCTATTAAACATTGTAATGATTTGTTCTTTAATGCTGATAGATTTCATTAGTGTAACTCTGGGCCAATTGTTCTGGAGCGGTTTTCTGTTTCCTTTTTTGCCTATGTATTCTCCCCCCAGTGGATTCATTTTGCTTTTAGTTTTTCTCTGTTTTAATAAAGTATGTAATAAGTAAATTGTACTTGATATATTATTGTAAAAAAATATGTTGCGAACTTTTAAATTTATTAGCACGATGTAGCTTATATTTTTTTCTTATTGTGTTTGAAATATCTTCTGTATCTGTATTAATGTTTATAATGTTATTCCTTGTCTTTTTATTTTATTTTCCTTTGTGAATCTTGTTAAATTTTTCTGTTCTGTCATATTAATCTTTCTTCAAAAATCTGGCTTTGTTCATCCTCTTTATATTGTCTTTTCTTAATTTTATTAATTCTGCTATTATCTTTACATTGCATTCTTTCTCCTTTCTTTGCATTTGTACAAATACCAGCAGTGGCTACAACTTTGAATTGAAAATCAACTAAGATGGTACATTAACCCAACACATCTGTAATTATCTTAACCTCACATAATCCAGCTATACAAAAGAATAAGCCTATCAAAATGGATAAAAATGAAACATAGCTATATGCTACATGGGAGAGCTACACTAAAAATATTAGGATTCAGAAATGCTAAAAGAAAAAGTTTGGAAATCATACATTCATTCATAGGACACTGTCAGCAGCATTCCGTAACACTCTTAGACTTGGGCAAGCGGGATCTCTGCCTTGTACAAATTGAAAACAAGCAGATACTAGATAAGAAAAATATGTTTGAATTCCTTTATAACATGGCAGAGGGGGAATGTTTCTAACTGTGACTCAAAATATATATTAATAGCAAATATTAATATTAATAGCAAAATGCACCATAAACAAAGTAAATATACAATTGATAACTAGGAAAAGCATTTTCAATTGATTAGGCTTGTACACCTAATATCTAAAGAGATTCTACATTTGAAAAGAAGAAGTTTAACTGGCCCAATTGTCAGCTGTGTATTACTGAAAAAACAGACCATTATAAAACTCTGTGGTTTGATACAACAGCCATTATATTCTGCTCAGGCTTTCAAGAGTTGGCTGGGCCATACACAGGTATAGTGCAGAGTGGCTCATCTTTGCTGGGCTCTCTCGTGCCAGTGTGGTCGTGCTGGTAGTTGGCTGGAAGATGGCTGCACTCCCATGTGGGTCTGGAATTTGCTTGGAGTGGAATGGCATCACATACAGTCCTGTAAGTTGGCTGGAGAGACTCAGATTCACTCCATGTGTCCTCTTGTTCTCTTAAATAGGCTACGAGTCTGCATTGTGGTCTTAGGGCTCCAAAGGAAATGAGAGAGCAAGATCCTGTGTATGGCACTTATCAAGACTCTGCTGTGTGTAATATTTGCTGTACTTTGGTTGTCCAAAGTCAGTCAAAAGAAAACTCTTATTCAAGGAGTAGAGAAAGAAGGTATTTCTTCAGAGTTACCACAACGTCCCATTATAATGGATATGGAGAAGGGAAGAATTTATAGGGTTTTTTTTGGCCATCTACTACATCCTGGGATCAAGAAAAAATGAGATATGAAAAACTGGGGACAGAAGTAAAATGATTACTTAGAAGGGTATTGCTCAAAAAGGATGAAAAGATATCTCTGAAGAAATGAGGTAGAAATACAGTGTACTTGTATGTTAATGGGGGAAATTTTGATAATGCATGAAAAAGAGAAGAATAACAGAAGACAGGTTCTTGAGTAGAAAAGAGAGTTCCAGATTTATTGCACAAATAGATGGGTGGGCTTTAAAAAGTAGCATGGACAATTCATCCACAATACCAGGAGAGAAAGAAGATATTCTGAGCAGATACAGAAAGGGAGATAGATGCAGTGGTAGGAGTCTTGGAAATAATCTTTTTGGTAATTTATTTTTCTTATTGAATTATGAAGTTTGCCATCAACTGAACATGAGATTGGGAGAGGATATACTGGTGGTTTTTAAAATAGAGAAGTGATGACACAGTCACAAAGGACAATGAGAGAGTAAATAGATACAAAAATTTAGTGGGATTGTCATCCAGAATTAAAACCTCACTGGTGCTTAGTGGTGAGGAATTTGATAATTTCAGTTAACATGGATTGGTATATTTCCCCAGCTTTGTTTATCTCAGCAGGATGGGATGAAGTAGGCAGAAAATTAGATGTAACTGGGATTGCTTATTTTTATGATCAGGACTAGGAAGTAGGAAAAGAGCAATGGATCAGGTGTTTTTGTTTATCAAGGAGCAATTGTAATGCTAGATTGTGGAAATCTGGATAAAGAGAGTGGACAGTGAAGATATCAATGTTTTCCACAACTTGATGGTGTCAGAGTAACTTTGGAGTCAGGCAATCAGATACAGTAGACTGGAAATAGGTGGTAATGGCAGAATGGGGTGCAGAAAGTGAAAAATGATGAGATTACAATTATGGATAATGACAAATCCTAGTGTGTGAGCAGGAGAAAAAGTTGATGAGGTGAGTGGAGGCAGGAGGGTTGAAAGAGAGGAGATGACAAAAGGGAGAGGCTGAGGGTATTGAGGTGGGGAGTGTCAAAATGAGTAAGGAGCTAAGGAGAGGAGTGATATGGGGTCAGCAGATCATTTCTACAGGAAAGCAATTGGTACCATACACTGATAAAATACATTTCAAAGCTGATGTTAGAGGGAATTACACAGGGGATCAAAGAGGACATTCCCACCTTCAGGCCTGGTAGTACAAGGGCACAAGCAAGAAGGCAGCTACCATTTGAGAGAGTTGCAAGGGAAGCAATGACTTCAGGGAAGAACAAATAAATGAAGTGAATTTTTAGAGGGGAGATTGAGGATATAATGGATTGACCTAAAGCTCACCTAATTTTCATCAGGTGCAGTGGAAAAAATGAGAGAAAGTATCTAGAAAAGGAATTTACAGAGCCAGTTCAGTAGGATCTTGGGAATGAGGTCTTCTTCTGGTGAATGACATTAACAGTAGTGTGCGCCATGTACTGTACAAGTATAGTAATATGTGTTAAAATACTTCAACAATTTTCTGTTGTTTATGACAGAAAGTTGGAATGCATTCACAACTGAGAATATATACCTAGAATTTAAATAGAACCTATAAAACTATGAAATAGTGCTTTTAACTGAAAAAAAAAATCACCCTCAGAACACCAACTTATTTCTTAGGAAATAGGTTTCAAATTTTTTACGTAAATAAAAGCGTGCTTTATCTCAACACTAATGTTCATCTTAAGTGACTTTAATGAACCTAGACGTGTGCTTCTAGAACTACAGGCATACCTCGGGGATATTGCGGATTCAGTTCCAGACCACCGCAATAAAACAATATTTGCAATAAAGCGAGTCAAACGAATTTTTTTGTTTCCCAGTGCATGTGAAAGTCACGTGTACACTATACTGTAGTCTATTAAGTGTGCAATAGCATTATGCCTAAAAAAAAATACATACCTTAATTAAATAATACTTTATTGCTAAAAAAAGCTAACCAGTATCTGAGCCTTCAGTAAGTCATAATCTTTTAGCAGATGGATGGTCTTGCCTCAGTGTTGATGGCTGCTGACTGATCAGGGTGGTGGTTGCTGAAGGTTGGGGTGGCTGTGGCAATTTCTTAAAATAAGACAACAATGAAGTTTGCTTCATCGATTGACTCTTCCTTTTACGAAAGATTTCTCTGTAGCATGTGAAGCTATTTGATAGCATTTTACCCACAGTAGAACTTCTTTCCAAATTGGAGTCAATCCTCTCAAACCCTGCCGCTGCTTTATCAACTAAGCTTATGTAACATTCTAAATCCTTTGTTGTCATTTCAACAATGTCTTCACAGCATCTTCACCAGTAGTGGATTCCATCTCAAGAAACCACTTTCTTTGTTCATCCATAAGAAGCAAGTCCTCATCCGTTAAAGTTTTATCATGAGATTGCAACAATTCAGTCACATCTTCAGGTTCCACTTCTAATTCTAGTTCTTACTATTTCTACCACATCTGCAGTTATTTCCTCCACTGAAGTCTTGAATAGCTCAAAGTCATCCATGAAGGTTGGAATCAACTTCTTCCGAACTCCTGTTAATGTTGATATTTTGACCTCCCCCCATGAATCATGAATGTTGTTAATGGCATCTAGAAAGGTGAATCTTTTTCAGAAGGTTTTCAATTTACTTAGCCCAGATCCATCAGAGGAATCACTATCTATGGCAGCCATAGCCTTATGAAATGTATTTCTTAAATAATAAGACTTGCAAGTCAAAATTACTTCTTGATCCATGGGCTGCAGAATGGATGTTGTATTAGCAGGCATGAAAACAACATTAATCTCCTTGTACATCTCCATTAGAGCTCTTGGGTGACCATGTGCATTGTCAATGAACAGTAATATTTTGAAAGGAATCCATTTTTCTTAGTAGTTCTCAACAGTGGGCTTATAATATTCAGTAAAACATGTTGTAAACTGATGTGCTATCATCCAGGCTTTGTTGTCCCATTTAGCATAATTCTTAAGGGCCCTAGGATTTTCAGAATGGTAAGTGAGCATTGGCTTCAACTTAAAGTCACTAGCTGCATTAGCCCCTAACAAGAGAGTCAGCCTGTCCTTTGAAGCTTTTAAGCTGGACATTGACTTCTCCTCTCTAGCTATGAAAGTTCTAGACGGCATCTTATTCCAATATAAGGCTGTTGTGTCTATATTGAAAATCTGTTGTTTAGTGTAGCCACCTTCATCAATTATCTTGATTAGATCTTCTGCATAACTTGCTGCAGCTTCTACATCAGCACTTGCTGCTTCGCCTTGCACTTTTATGTTATGGAGATGGCTTCTTTCCTTAAACCTCATGAACCAACGTGTGCTAGCTTCAAGCTTTTTTTCTCTCAACCTTGAAGAGAGTTAGGGACCTGTTCTGGATTAGGCTTTAGCTTAAGGGAATGTTGTGGCTGGTTTGATCTTCTATCCAGACCACTAAAACTTTCTCCATATCAGCAATAAGGCTATTTCACTTTCTTATCATACGTGTGTTCACTGGAGTAGCACTTTTAATTTCCTTCAAGAACTTTTCCTTTCCATTCACAAACTAGGCTAACTGTTAGGTGCAAGAGGCCTTGCCTTCAGGCTTTCTCAGCTTTTGACATGCCTTCCTCACTAAGCTTAATCATTTCTAGCTCTTGATTTAAAGTGAGAGATGTTCGACTCTTCCTTTCACTTGAACACTTAGGAGACATTGTAGGGTTATTATTTGGCCTAATTTCAATATTGTCATGTCTCAGGGAATAGGGAGGCCCAAAGAGAGGGAGAGAGATGGGAGAATGGCTGGTCGGTGGCGTAGTTAGATTAAGTTTGCTGTCTTACATGGGTGCGGTTTGTGATGCCCCAAAACAATTGTAATAGTAACATGAAAGATCACTGATCACTGAATACCATAACAGATATAATAATAACGAAAAAGTTTGAAATATTGTGAGAATTACCAAAAGGTGACACAGAAATACGAAGTGAGCACATGCTGTTGGAAAAATGGCACCTATAGACTTGCTTGACAAAGGTTTGCACAAACCTTCAATTTGTAAAAAACATAGTAAAGCAAAGCACACAATAAAGGAAGGTATGCCTGTAATACTGAAATTCGTGAATAGTATTACACAACATTTGCACATTCTGCTAAGGAGGGTCGTTATATATGATATACTCTTCATAGATTCTAGCTATTTCTATCAAGCTTATAAATCATTTGTTTTTTAAGCTCTGCAGGTGTCTATACAAAGTATAAGAAGACAATGAAAATAATAGTTTCAAACGATACTATTTTGGGAATACTCTTTCTCTCACAGACTGTGATTGGTTTTATTGGGAACACATTGCTAGTGATGTTTCACACCAGCACCTTCGTATTCCAATTCCAGCCCAAACAGAAGAAACCCATAGATTTGCTATACATCCACCTAACTTTAGCTAATGCCATGACAATTATCTTCAGTGGGGTTCCAGAGATATTGTATTACTTTGGAATGAGAAATTTTATGAATGACGTTGGTTGTAAGGCAGTGCTGTATATGTCCAGAGTCACCCGGGGTCTGTCCATCTGTTCAACATCTTTCCTGACTACATTTCAGGCCACTATTATCACTCCTAGCAACTCTAGGTGGGCATGGCTCAAACCTAAAATCACCACATACATTTTTCCCACCTTTTTTTTTCTGGATCACCAACATGCTGATCTACACCCGGGTCATCATAAATGCTGTGGCCCCCTACAATACTAGCGACATTGGACCATCTTATTCTCTGACATACTATGCTGGGAAAGAAAATGATAAGCAACATCAGGGAGCTGTCTTTCTAGGGAGCATGATTGTACGAGATTTCCTGTGTATGTTCCTCGTGATCTTGAGCAGTGTCTACATGGTGATGCTCCTCTTTAGACATCGGAGGTTAGTCCAGCACTTCCACAGTATCGCGTCAGTCCACAAACCTCTCCTGAAATCAAGGCTACGCACAACATCATGGTACTGGTGAGCTGTTTTGTGTTCTTGCATTGCACTAACTGCTGCCTTACCATTTATGTATCTTACAGACATGATGTACAGGGGCTGGAGAATATCACTATTTTTCTCTCCTCTTCTTATCCAGCAATCTGTCCTTTCGTGCTTCTCAAAAATAATAACAGATTCTCCTATCTGAACTGTGCCTTTGTAAAGATGAGAAAGTCCTCTCCACAGAATAGTCCCCTCAAAAGTTCGAATGCCCTCACAAACTTCTCTGGAACAAGGGACATGAGAGTATAATTTTCCATCACCAAATATTCGTAAGATAAAATTCTGAAAGTGCATTAATAATTTTTATTTTGACATTCCTTCATAGTATCAAGTTGAATGAACGTACTAAGATAATCGATCAGGTTCATGGAATAAAGCACGTAGGAGATAGTTTCACCTGGATGGTAGTATACGCCTTTACCTTTCTTTCACTGAATTTCAAAAACTTGTACTTGTGTTTATATGAATGCTTCCATTTTTAAGAGGTTCCCCCCTAATGTACCATACATAGCAGTTCAGTTACACTAACTACACTTACTGGATTATGCTGCACAAAGCCTTCATCACATCAAAAGATTTTGTATCTGCACTGTTGTATACATAAAACTTGGAAGTCAATGCTCAGATTTACTATATACTCTCACTTGTATCTAGTTTAATCAGAGAGAGTGGTATGAGATTCAAATATGCTTCCTCTGTTCCACAAAAAATTGTAATCAGGAGTATAAAAACAACAAATATATTATTCATCTTCATACACTTTAAGAAACCCAATTTTGGGGGACCTCATACCCATCAAGAAAGCAGTGCTGGGAACAGAGCGCGTCCTTTGGACCGGGGTCCCTGCGCAGAGAAGCTCCAAGTCCAGGGGAACACGGAAGAGAAGAAGGCCGACAGAGAGAGAAAGCCTTCCCCTGGAGCTGATGCCCTGAATTTGGACTACTTTGACTATAAGGAAACAAACTTCTGTTCATTTAAACCATCCCCTTGTGGTATTTCTGTTATAGCAGCACTAGATAACTAAGACAGAATTTGGTACC
>NW_004444117.1:4266714-4331080 GCF_000243295.1 Trichechus manatus latirostris
GGCCAATACCTAGAGTCTGGAGGACAGGGCTATTGTGTAAATTGTCTCAGAGAACAGAAGATTATTTTCAAAGCCTTGAGGGCTAATGTAATGTGTTCTGCTGAATTGCTTGGTGCCTGTTATCACTTCTTTTCCTCTAGTTTCTCCCATTTGTCATGGAAATGTCTAGCTTGGGCCTGTTCTGCAACTGTACCTTTGGAAGCAGATAACTTGTATTCTAGATTTCACAGATGAGGAGGACTTTTTGGATTTTGGACTTGGAGTTAAGACTTTTGCTACGATATGATGGGGTGAATATGTTTTCCATGTTGCAAGGATGTGGTTTTTGGGGGGCCAAAGGGTGGAATGTCATGGTTTGAATTATGCCCCCCAAAAAAAGTGTGTATCAATTTGGCTAGGCCATGATTCCTGGTACTGTGTGATTTCTTGTAGGATGGGAGGCAGTTGTGTTAGTAAGGCAGGACCTGATCTACAAGACTGGATTGTGTCCTGAGGCAATCTCTTGAGATATAAAAAACAGAAGTGAGCAGTGAGACAGGGGGACCTCATACCATCAAGAAAGCAGTGCTGGGAGCAGAGAGTGTCCTTTGGACCTGGGTCCCTGCGCAGAGAAGCTCCTAGTCCAGGGGAACACCGAAGAGAAGAGGGCCGACAGAGAAAGAAAGCCTTCCCCTGGAGCCGATGCCCTGAATTTGGACTTTTAGCCTACTTTGACTATGAGGAAATAAACTTCTCTTCATTAAAACCAAAAAAAAAGAAACCCATATTTGTTTTCCATACTTACAGTTTGTATCTATTTGCATCATTAGGGATATTTTTGAATTTCCATTCTAGTTTTTAAGTTATGTATTTGTGTGAATAGCAATTTTATTTTTGTCCTATCTTATAAAACATTATAAAGATATTTTGAAATTCCCAAATATCATACTAGGATAGATTAGAAAGCCTGAAAAATTCTGCTACATAACAACTGAAATTCTGAGTGTGGTTGCTGCCTCAGCACATTTGTGAATGTCAACAACACAAAGCTTTGTGTTTCATAACTCCTGGAGAAAAATTGGAACTTGAAACTAAAGAACAGATATTGAAGGATGGAATTTAAAAAATTAGCTACATGCTTTTTATGACAGAAACAACAAATACATGAAGGTGTTCACCACTGAAACTAAAAGAGAAAAACTTACAATAGGCAAATACTAACAGAAAATGCTGGATTAGCTATAAAATATTTTTAAGGCAAAAACTTCTACTAGTGATAGAGAGGGTATTACAATAATGAAAAAAGTTTGAGTTAATTGAGAACAAGTATCAGCCCTACACTTTGTAGAATTAACAGAATAACTGCAGATGTATAAGGGAAGAAATTATAAACAGAAGTGAACATATATGTGATTTACTGGGAGATTAAAACACCCTTCTCTCAACAAATGATACATCAATCAAACACAAATTGTAAGAGTACATATAACCTGAGCAATATATATGTATATTGGCCCTGGTGAAGGACAAAATAAAAATGTCAAGAAATAATGAGAGCTTCTGTCATTCAGATCAACTCTAAAACTTCTGTGAAAACAACTTTATCATTTACTACACAAAGTGAAATGCTGCAACATTGTTAGAAATTAGGAAATGCATTTATAAAAATTTTATTGTAAGGAAATATATATAATAAAAATGACACTTGAATCATTTAAAAGGATATAATGAAACTAATTAATTCGCCATGTTGTACGACCATCACACTATTTCCAGAAATTTTTTGTCACTACAAAAAACGTCCTCAGTATCTCTTAAGCAAAACCTCTCTGTTCCCTTTAAAAGCCTGTGAGCAGCCGTCTAAGATACTCCACTGGTCTCATCCCTTTGGGAGCAAGGGAGAGTGAAGAGAACAGGATACAAGGAAAAGATTAGTCCGAAGGACTAATGGACCACAGCTACCAAGGCCTCCACCAGACTGAGTCCAGTACAGCTAGATGGTGCCTGGCTACCACCACTGACTGCTCTGACCCGGATCACAACAGAGGGTTCTGGACAGAACTGGAGAAGGATGTAGAACAAAATTCTAACCCCCCCCCAAAAAAAAGACCAGATTTACTGGCGTAAAGGAGACTGGAGACACCCCGAGAGTATGGCCCCCAGACACCCTTTAGCTCAGTGGTGAAGTCACTTCCGAGGTTCACCGTTCAGCCAGGGAGTGGACAGCCCCATAAAACCAAATGGGACTAATGAGGCACAGCAGTCCAGGGACAAGGACTATAAGGCAGAAGGAGACAGGAAAGGTGGTGATAGGGAACCCAAGTTTGAGTAAGGATAGTGTTGATATGTTGTGAGGTTGTTAACCATTGTCATAGAGCAACATGTGTACTGTTTAATGAGAAACTATTTTGTTCTGTAAACCTTCATCTAAAGTGAGAATAGCAGCACAATTGGAAGAGCGTAGTCGATGTCACTGAACTGTGCATGTAGAAATGTTTGAAATGGTGTATCTTTGGCTATGTATATTTTCACCAAAAAAAAAAAAAAGGTCGAGACAGAAGAGGATTGACATGTCGTGGGGTTGTTAACCAACATCATTAAACAATATGTGTACTACTGTTTCATGAGAAACTATTCGTTCTGTAAACCTTCACCTGAAGTACAGTAAACAAAATTTAAAAAAAAAAAAAAAAAAACTCTGTGTTCCCTCCTCACAGACTCTGGTAACCACTAATAATTATTTTTTTCTCCATGTATTTGCCTGTTCTAGGTATTTCATATAAGAGGTATCATACAATGTTTGTTCATAGTGTTTGACTTTTTTCACGCACATAATGTTTTCAAGGTTCATACATGTTGTAGGATGTATCAGAGCTTCATTTCCCTTTATGGCTTAAAATATTCCATTTTATGGATATACCATATTTTGTTAATCCATTCATCTGTTGATGGACATTTGAGTTGTTTCCACCTTTTGACTCTTGTGAATAATGCTGCCATAAAAATGGGTATACATATATCTGTTTGAGTTCCTGCTTTCAACTTTTCTGTGTATATACCTAGGAGTGGAATTGCAGTGGTTAAGAGCTGGGCTGCTGACCAAAAGGTTGGCAGTTCGAATCCACAAGCCACTCCTTGGAAACCCTATAAGGCAGTTTTACTCTGTCCTATAGGTTTGCTATGAGTTGGAATCAACTCATTGGCAATCAGTTTGGGTTTTTTGTTTTTATAGTCCCTGGATGGTGTAAATGGTTAACATGCTAGGCTGCTAACTGAAAGGTTAGATGTTGGAGTACACCCAGAGACCCCACTGTTTTCCATAGTGGCTGCACTATTTTACATTTCCACCAGAAAGCACAAGGGCTCCAATTTCTTCACATCCTTGCTAACACTTACTTTTCATTTTTCTGATAATAGCTACCCTAGTGCAGATGAAGTGGTTGTGGTTTTATTTTTTGTTTATTGTGGTGAAAATATACACACCAAAACATTCGGTAGCACAACTTCCACGTTTATAATTCAATGACATTGATTACATTTTTTATGTTGCGCCACCATTGTCCTTTTCCAAAATATTCCACCAGCATTAATATAAACTCAATGCCCCTCAAGTAAAAACTCCCACTCCCCCTCTCCCTCCTCTCCCCTTTCCTGGTAACCATTAATACTCTTTGTTTCTATGTATTTGCTTATTTTATATACGTGAGATCATACTCTATCTGTCCTTTTGCACTGACGTATTTCACTTAGCATAACGGTTTCAAGGTTAATCCATGTTATGGATGCATTAAAATTTCATATCTCATTATGGCTGCATAATTTTCCATTGTATGTATATATCACATTTTTATTCATTCATCTGTTGATGAACATTTCAGTGGTTTCTACATTTTCGCTATTAAAAAAAGTGCTGCAATGAATTTCGGTGTACAGGTTTCTGTGTTCCTGCCTTCACTTCTACTGAGTATATATGTAGGATTGGTATTGCTGGGTCATATGGTAATTCTATGTTCAATCTTTTAAGGAACCACCAAACTGTTTCCACAATGGCTCTACCATTTTAAATTCCCACCAGCAATGCATGAGGGTTCCAGTTTCTCCACAACCTCACCAACACATGTTGTTTTCCTTTTTTTGATCATTGCCATTTTAATGGAGTGAGGTGATATCTCATTGTGGTTTTAATTTGCATCTCCCTAATGTCTAATGATGTTGAGCACCTTTTCATGTGCTTGTTGGCCATTTGAATATCTTCTTTGGTGAACTGTCTGTGCAAGTCTTTTGCCCACTTTTTGATTGAGTTGTTTCTTTTTGTTGTTAAGTGGTAAAAGTTTTATGTATTTTTTTAGATATTATGCCCTTACCTGATATATAGTTCCTGAAATTTTTCTTCCAATCTGTAAGTTGTCTTTTCACTTTGTTTATAAAGTTCTTTGATGTACAAAAGTAGTTTTTATGAGGTCCCATCTATCTATTTTGTTTTTTGCTGCTTGAGCTTTTGTTATCATATCTGATAATCTATCGTTAAACACTCAGGTTCCCAATCTCACTCCTACGTTTTCTGCTAAGAATTTCATGGTTTTAATTTTCAAATTTAGGTCCTTGATCCATTTCTGAATTGGTTACTGTATATGGTGTGAGGAATCTCCTTGTGGTTTTGATTTGCATGTCCCTAAAGACTAATGACATTGAGTATCATTTTATGTGCTTATTGGTCATTCATATGTCTGTTTTGGAGAAATATGTATTCAAGTTATTTGTCC
The DNA here is from genome assembly GCF_000243295.1 of Trichechus manatus latirostris. NCBI lineage: Eukaryota > Metazoa > Chordata > Mammalia > Sirenia > Trichechidae > Trichechus > Trichechus manatus. The sequence continues at coordinate 4,271,457 of NW_004444117.1, forward strand.
ATTTTTAAATTAGTTTTTTTTTTTGTTGTTGTTGAGTTGCAGGAGTTCTTTATATATTCTGGGTATCAAACCCTTATCAGACATATGGTTCTCAAATATTTTCTCCCATTATGTAGGTAGTCTCTTCCCTTTCTTGATAAAATCCTTGGATTATACAAATGTTTTATTTTTGATGAAGTTCAATTTATCTATTTTATCTTTTGTTGCTTGTGTTGTCCTTCATTCTAGACTAAACCTTTTAGGACACAGATTAGAAATACTTATATTTAACATGTGAATCTTACCCTCTGCAAAGCCCTCTTCTCTGCTGAGACCTCAGCAATATCCAGAATTGCAACAACACTGTGTGGAAACATTGAATAGCTGAGCATTTGCTCACTTTCTGGGACAAAGTTGACAAACTTGAAATTCTCTTCCTACAACCCAATTATTTCTCAATTTTAATCTTCTAATAGATTTGTGTACCACTTTTGGGCTGCAGTGGGCTCAATCTAAAGTTGCACACAAGTCATGACAATAGTTTGTTCAAGTGATGCAATTTTGGGTATTATTTTTATCTTTCAAATTAGCTTTGGGTTCCTGGGAAATTCAATGCTTTTTTTTCTTTTAAATTGTACTTTAGACAAAGGTTTACAGAACAAATAGTTTCTCATTAAACAGTACACATATTGTTTGATACATTGGTTAACAACCCCACAACATGTCAACACTCTGCCTTCTTGACCTTAGATTCCCTCTTACCAGCTTTCCTGTCCCCTCCTGCCTTCTAGTCCTTGTCCCTGGGCTGTTGTGCCCAATTAGTCTCTTTTTGTTTTATGGGCCTGTCTAATCTTTGGTTGAATGGTGAATCTTGGGAGTGACTTCATTACTGAGTTAAAATGGTGTCCAGGGGCCAAACTCTTGGGGTTTCTCCAGTCTCTGTCAGGACAGTAAGTCTGATCTTTTTTTTGTGAGTTAGAATTTTGTTCTACATTTTTCTCCAGCTCTGTCCAGGACCCTTTGTTGTGATCCCTGTCAGAGCAGTCAGTGGTGGTAGCCAGGCACCATCTAGTTGTACTGGACTCAGTCTGGTGGAGGCCATGGTAGTTGTGGTCCATGAGTCCTTTGGACTAATCTTCCCCTTGCATCTTGTTTTCTTCATTCTACCATGCTCTCCAAGGGGTGAGGCCAGTGGAGTATCTTAGATGGCTGCTCACAGGCTTTTAAGACCCCAGACACTACTCACCAAGGTAGAATGTAGAACATTTTCTTTATAAACTATGTTATGGCAATTGAGCTAGATGTTCCCAAAGATCATGGTCCCCACAGCCCTCTGCCCAGCAATTCAGTCCTTTAGGGAGTTTGGATGTGTCTATGGAGCTTCCATTACCTTGCCTTGTACAAGTTATGCTGGCTTCCCTAGTATTGTGTACTGTCTTACCCTTCACCAAAGTTACCACTTATCTACTGTCCATTTAGTGTTTTCCCCCCACCCCTCCCCTCCCTCATCAACAGCAAAGATTGTTTCTTTTTGTGTGTAAACCTTTTCACGAGTTTTTACAGTAGTGGTCCCATACAATATTTATCTTTTTGTGATTGACTTATTTCACTCAGCATAAGGCCCTCCAGTTTCATCCATGTTATGAGATGCTTCATAGATTCATCATTGTTCTTTATCGTTGCATAATATTCCATTGTGTGTATGTACCATAGTCTGTTTATCCATTCATCTGTTAATGGGCATCTAGGTTGTTTTCATCTTTTTGCTATTGTGAACAATGTTGCAATGAACATAGGTGTGCACATGTCTATTTGTGTGATGGCTCTTATTTCTCTAAGATTTATTCTTAGGAGGGGATTGCTGGATCATATGGTATTTCTATTTCTAGCTTTCTAAGTAAGCACCATATAATTTTCCAAAATGGTTGTATCATTTTGCATTCCCACCAGCAGTGCATAAGAGTTCCAATCTCCTTGCAGCCTCTCCAGTATTTGTTATTTCCAGTTTTTTTGATTCATGCCGGTAACACCAGGGTGAGATGGTATCTCATTGTGGTTTTGATTTGCATTTCTCTAATGGCTAGTATTGCGAGCATTTCCTTATGTGTCTGTTGGCCTCTTGAATGCCTTCTTTGGTGAAGTGTCTGTTCATGTCCTTTGCCTATTTTTAATAGGATTATTTGTCTTTTTGTTGTAGAGGTGTTGGATTTTGTAGATTTTAGAGATTAGACCTTTGTCTGACTTGTAATGTCCAAAATTTTTTCCCAGTCTGTAGGTTCTCTTTTTACTCTTTTGATGAAGTCTTTTGATGAGCATAAATATATAATTTTGAAGATCCCAGTTATCCAAATTACCTTCTGGAGTTTGTGTGTTGTTGATTATGGTTTGTATCCTGTTAATGCCATGTATTACGGCCTCTGGCATTGATCCTATTTTTTCTTCTATGAACTTTATAGTTTTTGGCTTTATATTTAGGTCTTTGATCCATGTTGAATTAGTTTTTGTATATGGTGTGAGGTATGGGTCCTGTTTCATTTTTTTGCAGATGCACATACAGTTTTGCCAGCACCATTTGTTAAAACGATTGTCTGTTCCCCATTTGATGGACTTTGGGCCCTTGTCAAAGATCAGGTGACCGTAGGTGGATGGATTTACATCTGGGTTGTCAGTTCTGTTCCATTGGTAAATGTGTCTGTTGTTGTACCAGTACCAGGCTGTTTTGACTACCGTAGCTGTATAGTAGGTTCTGAGGTCAGGTAGTGTGAGTCTACCTACTTTATTCTTCCTCTTCAGTAGTGCTTTACTTATTCGGGGCTTCTTCCCTCTCCATATAAAGTTAATGATTAGTTTTTCCATCTCTTGGAAGAATGTTGTTGGTATTTGGATCGGGATTGCATTGTATTTGTAAACTGCTTTAGGTAGAATTGTCATTTTCACAATGTTGAGTCTACCTATCCATGAACATGGTATGTTTTTCCATTTATGTAGATCCCTTTGGGTTTCTAGCAGTAGCTTTCTGTAGTTTTCTTTGTATAGGTCTTTTACATCCCTGGTTAGATTTATTCCTAAGTATTTTTTTTTTTAGGGGTTATTATAAACGGTATTTTTTTCTGATTTCTTTTTCATCATTCTCTTTATTGATGTATGAGAATTCAACTGATTTTTGTATGTTTATCTTGTAGCCTGCTACTCTGCTGAATCTTGCTATTAGTTCCAGTAGTTTGCTTGTGGAGTCTTTTGGATTTTCTATGTATAGTATCATATCATCCGCAAATGGGGACAGTTTAACTTCTTCATTACCAGTTTGGATACCCTTTATTTCTTTTTCTTGCCTTATTGCTCTAGCTAGAACTTCCAGCACAATGTTAAATAGGAGTGGTGATAAAGGGCATCCTTGTCTTGTTCCTGTTCTCAAGGGGAATGTTTTCAGTCTCTCTCCATTAAGAATGATGTTGCCTATTTTTTTTATAGATGCCCTTTATTATGTTGAGAAATTTCCCTTCTATACCTATTTTATTGAGAGTTTTTATCAGAAATGGATGTTGGACTTTGTCGAAGCCTTTTCTGCATCAGTTGAGATGATTATGTGATTCTTTTCTTTCCTTTTATTTATGTGGTGGATTACGTTAATGGATTTTCTAATGTTGAACCATCCTTGCATACCTGGTATAAATCCTGCTTAGTCATGCTGTATTTTTTTTTATATGATGCTGAATTCTATTGGCTAGAATTTTGTTGAGAATTTTTGCATCTATATTCATAAGAGATATTGGTCTGTAATTTTCTGTTTTTGTGGCATCTTTGGCTAGTTTTGGTATCAGGGTTTGCTCGCTTCATAGAATAAATTTGGAAGTATCACTTCCTTTTATATGTTCTGAAATAGTTTGAGTAGTACTGGTATAAGCTTTTCTCTGAATGTTTGGTAGAATTCTCCAGTGAAGCCATCTGGGCCAGGGCTTTTTTTGTTGTTGTTGTTGGGAGTTTTTGTATTACCTTTGCAATCTCTTCTCTTGTTATGGGTCTGTTCAGATTTTCAGCATCACTTTGTGGAAGTTTGGGTAGGTAGTGTGCTTCTAGAAATATATCTATTTCCTCTTGGTTTTCAAATTTGTTGCAGTATAGTTTTTTCATAATAGTCTGTTATGAGCCTTTTTATTTCAGTTGGGTCTGTTGTAATGGCCCCCATTTCATTTCTTATTTGGGTTATTTGCATCCTCTCCTGTTTTTCTTTTTGTCAGTTTGGCCAGTGGTTTGCCAATTTTGTTGATTCTTTCAAAGACCCAACTTTTTTTTTTTTATTCTTTCTATTGTTTTTCTATTCTGTATTTCATTTATTTCTGCTCTGATCTTTATTATTTACTTATTCTTGTGGCTGTGGGCTTTTTTTGCTGTTCTCTTTCTATTTGTTTGAGTTGTGTAGTTAGTGTTTTGATTTTGTCCCTTCTTTTTTGATATGTGCATCTATTACTATAAATTTTCCTCTGAGGATTGCCTTTGCTTTGTCCCAAAGGTTTTTTTATAATGTGTAAAGTCATTGCTTTTTGTATTAACCATGCATATTTTCACAATTCATCCCCATCTAAAGAATTCCATAGATGTGATTCTCATCTGTTTAATTTTGGTAAATGTCATAACAGTCCTACCCAGGGGAATTCCAAATATAATGTTGTTCTTTGGAATTAGGTATTTTCTGAATGATAAGGGTTGTAAATCAGTGCTTTACACTCACAGGGCTACTTGGGGGTATTTCTGTCTGTACAATCTCTCTCCTGAGTACATTTCAGGCAGTTACTATCAGTCCCAGAAATCCTAAGTACGCATGGCTAAAACCCAAAATTCTCACCTTTTGCAATTATTTCTTTCCTTTTGGATCATCAAACATGCTTATTTTTACCTGGGTTGTTGAAAGCACTGTAGCCATCACCAATATCACTAGGACTTAATCTGGCTATTCTCTGACATACTAAAAAACCAGGAAGTTTCAATAACTTTGTGCAATGGCATTTAATAGTGTAATGTTCCTACATGTTTTCCAGTGTGTCTTCTGGTGATTCTCCTCTAATTACATCACAAGAAAGCCCACCATCTTCATAGCACCAGCCTCTCTCCACTAACCTCTACTGAAATCAAGGATATCTACATCATCCTGCTGCTGATTAGCTGCTTGATTTTCTTTAATTACAATAGCTATGCTACATTTATTTATCTTTAAAAAAATCACTGATATTGGAGATCATCATAGAATTTCTCTTATCTTTCTATACAACTTTCTGTCCTTGGTGCTAATAAAAATGACAATAAAATTGCCAGACTCAGCTGTGCCCTTGCAAAGATAAAATGTCCTACAAAGGGATTTCAATAATGGAGAAGTCACCCTACCATTTTCCTCTGAGCCAATAGAATCACTGTCAAAATTTTTATTAGAATAAAGAAATGCAATATTGGAAATGTTTGGAATCCAGTCACTCGCCCCTCTTCGTGTAAGATAGAATCTAGAAAAATATCTTAAAAATTTTACATTCTGTAATGCATATATGAATACTAGTATTACCTTCTGAGAGAAAACCCATGAAATATGTGAATGAAACCAACTGCTGAAGTCTTTTACTATTTCTCTAGCCCTTCCCAAATGCCTGCATCTTCCTCTTTAGGATTCACATTTTCAAATGGCCTATCCTAGAATGACACTTCTTTTATTAATTTTAAGATTTATTTATGATGGAATCTGATAGAACCTTTTCAAACAATGAAAAAGTGATAAATTTTACATCTTGGTCTATTCTGGAGCATATTTTCTTGGAGCTACTTATTGCTATAAATTTCATCTGGGGTTGATGTAAGGTTGGTATTAAGTGTCAACCAAACATCTACTTCCCAATTCATACATCCCAACACCATTCATGGTGTATCCATCCTTACCTGGTTTCTAAGTAATATAAATTTATATCTATGTTTATGTATATATAAAGTACCACTTATCTGTCAGTTTGTTGTATGTGGTGGCTTCCATGTTACTATGATGGTGGAAGCTATGCTACCAGTATTTCAAATACCAGCAGGGTCACCAGTGGTGAACAGGTTTTAGTGGGGCTTCCAGACTAGGATAGAGTAGGAAGAAAGGCCTGGTGATCTACTTCTGACCTCTTTGGTTTCTGAAGAGAATTAGGCCGTTAATCTTATCAAGGAACACTTGTACGTGATGAGTGGCTTATGTTTTGCTGCTTTCAAGATTCACTCTTTGTCTTTGTCTTTCTAAAGTTTGAGTAAATGTCTCAGTGTTGGTCACTTTGAGTTTATCCTACTTGGTGTTGGTTGAGCTTCTTGGATGTGTAAAATCAAACTGAACTCATTGCCATTGAGTTGATTCCGACTCATAAAGACCCTGTAGGGCAGAGTAGAACTGTCCTATAGGGTTTCCAAGGAGCAGCTGGTGGATTTGCACTGCTGACCTTTCAGTTAGCAGCTGAAGTCTTAACAACTGCACCACCAGGGCTCCTCTTGGATGTGTAGACACATGTATTTTATTAAACTTAAGATGTTTTTGGCCTTGATTTCTTCAAGTATTATTTCTTCCCCTTTCTCTCTTCTCTCCTTCTAGGACTCCCATTATGTATATGTTAGTATGCTTTATGATGCCTCGCATATCTTTTAGGCTCTGTTCATTTTTCCTTATTCCTTTTTCATTTCTGCTCTTTGGATTGGATAATTTCAACTGACCTGTCACTAAGTTCACTGATTATTTCCTTCTACCTGCTCATATCTGTTCTTGAGCCCCTATAGTAAATTTTTCATTGCAGTTATTGTGCTTTTCAGCTCCCAAACTTTTATTTGGTTCTGTCTTATAATTCTATCTTTTTAATGATAGTCTCTATTTCTTGAGACATCATTGTCTTGTTTCCTTTTGTTCTTTGTGCCTGGTTTCCCTTAGTTCCTTGACAATATTTAATACAGTTGATTTTAAGCTTTTGTCTGATAAGTCCAATGTTTGTGCTTCCTTAGGAATTTTTTTGTTAATTTCATTTATTCCTTTGTTGGGCCATACTGTTTCATTTGTATTCATGACTCATAAATTTTTTGTTGAAAACTGGATGTTTTGAATATTATGACAATTCTGGAAATCAGAATCTCCTTCCTCCCAGGGTGTATTGTTTTTGCTTGCTGTGGGTTGCAGGTTTTTTTGTTGTTGTTGTTAGTAAATTTCTAGAGGATTCCTGGTGTCACAATGGTTAAGAGCTTGACTGCTAACCAAAAAGTCAGCAGTTCGAACCCATCAGCCCTTTTGCTAAAGAAAAGACCTGGCTATCTGCTGCTGTAAAGATTACAGCCTTGGAAATCCTATGGGCCCATTCTACTTTGTCTTATAGGGTCACTATGAGTTGGAATTTACTAGAGGGCACTCAACAACAACAATAGTCAATTTTTAAATGGCTTATGTAAAGACTGTATTCTCTGTTGTGTGTGGTCACTGAAATCTTAGTTTCTATAGTTTAATGGGATTAAGTCAGAGTAGATTCAATGGAAATGAGATTTTTAGTGGTCAGGTAATGGTTTGACAGAAATTTCCATAAATTCTGGGAACCAGAAAGAAAAAAAAATTTTAAAAAGGAAAAATACTCTTCTGTATTTATATATTTTCTCTGTACTGGGCCGATCCTTCACCACTGAGCCAGCTTATTTGCAACTCTGCCTTATTCTTCACTTCCTGCTTGTGCTGACCTTGAAGATTAAAGACAGGTGAAAACTTAGGGTCATCTTGGGGTCATCTGAGAGCCACTTCTATGTGCTAAGAGAGTCTGATTTAAGTAAAACAAAGTCAAGTTCCATGCATCAGACCTTCAACCAAGCCCATAGACAGCTCAAAAAAGACAGACACAATTGCTTGAGGACAAGGTCTGCTCTTCTCACTCCAGAACCAGGACCCATAGCAGGAATGTACTCTTCCATCATCAAGACCACTGCCAAGCTGGGGATGGGGGTGGGGCAAGTGTAACTTAAAAGGCTACAAAACCATCTTAGCATGTTTCAGTTGCTTCTTTCCAGCTTACCATTTACTTGGTTGCTATAAACATTTGACTATCTTCCAGAGTTCCCAGAGAGTTAATTCTAATAGTTTGTATTCCAGGGGAGGCAGGCCCCTAGAGTCTTCTATTTTACCATTTCCTCCAGTTAATTATTTACAGAAGTGCAAAGATTACACATTAAGGAAAGAAGAATCCTTTCAACAAACAGTGTTGAAACAACTGCATAACCGTAAGACAAAAGATGAACCTTGAGTCCTACCTCACTCTGTAAACAAAAATTGATTTAAGATTGATCACAGACCTAAATGTAACAGCTAAAACTATAAAGTTTCTAAAATAAAACATAAATCTTTGTGACCTCAGGGTAGGCAAAGATTTCTTATTCGGGCCACAAAATCATTAAGTATAAAAGAAAAAACTGATAAATTGAAATTCAAATTTAAAAAATTTTTATCATCAAAAAACACTATTAAGGAAATGAAAAGGCAAGATATTGAGTGGTAGAAAGTATTCACCAAACACGTATCTGTCAAAGGACTTGTATCCATATTACATAAGGAACTCATATTAATCAAAAAGACAAACACCTCAATAAAAAATGTGCAAAATTTGAACAGGCAATCCATATAAAAAATATCCAAATGGCCAGTAAGCCAAAAAGCACACAGAAAGTTCTTCAACAGGGAAATTAAAATTAAAATCACAATGAGATACCATAATGGCATACGTTAAAAATACTATCCATTCCAAGGTTTGGCAAGGATGTGGAGCAATTGGAAATCTCATATATTAATGATTTGAATGTAAAATGATACAAATATTTTGGAAAAGAGTATGTTGAATAAAAATATTGAGACATATTTATACAAGGGTATCCATGCAACTATATGGATAAAAGAAAAATCAGATATAAAAGAACCCGCTAAATAATCTCAATTGTAATAAGTTCAAAAACAGACAAAAGTAATCTATGGTGATAGAAGTCAAAATAGTGGTTACCCCTGGGGATCAATGATGGCAAAAATGCATGGGAAACTTTCTGGGTTGAGGAATATGAGTGTTAGTTACATGGGTGTATACATATGTCAAAATTCATCAAGCTATATATTTAAAGGAGTTCCTGGGTGGTGCAAATGGTTAACACTTTGGCTGCTAACCAAAAGGTTGGAGGTTCAAGTGTACCCAAAGGTGCCTCAGAAGAAAGGCATGGTGATCTACTTCTGAAAAATAATCCATTGAAAACCCTAAGGAGCACAGTTTTACTCTCATGTACATGAGGTTGCCATGAACTGGAGTCAACTTGACAGCAATTGATACATACTTAAAATTTGTACAATTTACCATATGTATATTACAAACCACTTTATACCAACAATAGTAGCTAAAGTTGAAAAGACTAATAAGCTTTTATTTTTTATAAATAATAGAATTACATACAGATAAAAATCAAAAGTGTGTACAGACAGCCCAGCATAATGGCTGATTATAAGTCAAATTACAAATTCGATTACAATCCCATACAGCAACAGCAAAATTAAAGAATATGTAATTTTCATATATAAAAGAGCAATAAAATTAAAAAATCTGTTTACTAAAATATGTTTAACTCATTAAGGAAAAATTATAAATCACTTTTCAGTATGAATTAAATATGACCAAAATAAATAACTAGATATGTGAAGCTAATTTAGAGACAGAACCAATAATGGAAGATGTCAATTTTCTCCAATATTGTAATCACTATAGGCACTTTCAGTAAGTTACAAAATCAATTCTTCTGAATGAATTCATAATTTTATGCAAATCCAGTGAAAATTGCAACAGCGTTTTTAATGAACTCAACACTAAATGGACTCATTTTATATAGATGAAAAAGGGTAAAAGCTATCAAAGATAATTTTAAAGAAAATACACACTTGGTTTTCCGTACTAAATATTTAAATTAATATACAATAATTAATAGAAAATGGTATTAGTGGAAGAATAGAAAAAATAAACTGAAGAAATGAAAAGGAGCAAAAAGAAACACTTAGGCATTTGCCAACATCTGCTCAAAGACGAGAGCATTGCATTGCAAATCTGTAAGCCTGTTGACTTTTTGATAAAAGTCCCAACATCTCACATTAACTGTGCTTGTTTTGTGTAAATATTCTGTATTCCAGGGAAAACACCAGTCTTCTTTCTCAGTAGTCTTTTAAATTTATCTGTAAACTTCTGCTACATATTGGTAATTGTCTTAGTTATCTAGTGCTGCTGTAACAGAAATACCACAAATGCATGGCTTTAACAAAGAAATTTATTCTCTCACAGTCGAGGTGGCTAGAAGTCCAAATTCAGGGTTCCAGCTCCAGCAGAAGGCCTTCTCTCTCTGTTGGCTCTGGCAGAAGTTCCTTTTCATCAATTTTCCCTTGGTCTAGAAGATTCTTAGTGCAGGGACCCAGGCCCAAAGGACATATTCCCTCCCAGTTCTTCATTCTTGGTGGCATGAGTTTCCTCTCCTCTCTGCTTGATTCAATCCTTTATATCCCAAAAGAGATTGACTCAAGATACAACCTAATCTTGTAGATTGAGTCTTGCCTCATTAACATCATAGAGGTAGGATTTACAACACATAGGAAAATCACATCAGGTGACAAAAATGGTAGACAATCGCACAATACTGGGAATCGTGGCCTAGCCAAGTTGACACACATTTTTGGGGCACACAATTCAATCCATGACAGTAATGATGGGTACTACAGATTAATGCAAATTATTGAGAAGTATAATATAAACTTTTCACATGTCCTTACCTATACTATTTTCCTGTTTCCAGTGGCTGATTTAAATTCTCATGATTGTATCTCACTTCTTAATTAAAAAAACCCAAACCCATTGCCATCAAGTCTATTCCAACTCGTAGTAACTCTATAGGACAGAGTAGAACTCCCCCATAGGGTTTCCAAGGAATGGATGGTGAATTCAAACTGCCAACCTGTCGGTTAGCAGCCGAGCTCTTAACCACTGTGCCACCAGGGCTTCTTAATAGTTAGTCCCAAATTGACAATAAGGTTACATGAAACAAAATATGTAGGCTCCAGTAGCTTCTTTTTGGTTACTGAGCGGTGAGGATTCTCTCTAGCTAATTCTACTCACTGCACCAACTGTGTAAACCAATCTAGAGAGTCTAGGATTACCCACTTTTGACACTAAATTGTGTGGTGGATAACAAATCCCACTCCACATGCCAGCTCCTTCTGTAGAAATCTCAGCCTCCCTTTCCTTATCAGTCCATGCTCCATGCTCCATGAAGCCCTTCTGTCTCTCTTCCCCATTCATCCAGGGCTATGTCAGTAGCTAATGGCCCCTTTTCTTTTTCATAGCTCCAATAATTCATTGAAGCAATTCACAAACTCCAGGGAAATAGCTATCTTTAATCTAGTAGAAGAAAGGATACAAACACAAAGAGAGGGGACTCAGCACAGAATTTTCACATCCCCAGGGGACACACTTATTCTCTTAAGAGCAGATATTTGCTCTCTCTACCCAGGAAGCTCCATTGAGCCTCCATATTTCAAGGCCTTTTTTGCCCTACTACGTACCCATGATATATTACATTATGCCTCTGAAGGTTTAATCAGCATCGGGCCCACAGGCAGTCCTTCTTGGTCTGGTCAGCTCCCACTCATTAGTCTCTGGAGTGTGCCTGCTCTCAGGAACCAGAACCAAAGGCCAAGTTGTTTACTGCTGGGGATTCCACACCTCGCAGTTACTTATTAAAATTTTGCGTTATGTTTTTCTGAAGTCCATCAGCAACTTCTTTCCTATCTAGGAGTCAAAGTGGATTCCAGTCTTGCTGTTTATATATTAGCAGTTCTAAGTATAAGGTTTAATTTGGGACATTGGGGAAATGTGAAATCTTCTTTCTTGATCTGAGTGATCAAAATTTTCTTTATTCTGCTTTTGTGGGAGTGGATTCATGGCTCACTGAAACACAGATGGCTGTAAATATACATGTTTGACAGTTTTCCCATGATCTTAATTCTGTACCATGGCTGACAGCCTATTATCTGAATTTTCAACCGTGAAACTTGCATACTGAGGACTAGGTCAGATTTCACAGGAACTCCTAGGCCTTCAACTCCACTTCAGTTCCTTGAACATACTTTTCTCCAAGCTCTGGCACCATCACCACTGGATTACTCGACATAAATGCTTCATAGAATAGGGAAGCCCAATGCACTTCCTGCTCCCACCCTATATTCCCTCCTCATCATTGAAACAATCAGAACTGAAGATTTGAGGGAAAAGTGCACTGCTGCACTATCCTTAGATTCTCCTCCGGGTCACAACTTCAGTGACCATCCAGGAAGATATCAATTCTCCTAATGCCCTGATTTTCAACATTGTCCCATGCCATCCAGCCTAGACAAAATTTGTACAGACCACCATATGAGCTTCTAATTTTTTTCTTCCTGTGTTTTGAATATGAAACAATTTAATGCAAGAGAAACAATAATGATAGCAGTCATCACCATCTTTCTATATTTATGGGATTTTCTATGACAAAGCAAATAAGCGTTTAAATCTGAAAAAGCTGAAACTACAGGGAAACTCAAAGGAAACAAATTAGTATTGTCCAAAATTATAATGACTAAAGCAAATATTGCTTTCTTGTATGTATATATAATAAATATTTACAGTATATATGTATATATACTGTAAATGCAGTGTTCTTTTATGCATATGTAAACCTATCATATAGTACAAAAACTCTGTTATCATTTATTGGCATTAATAACTTGAAGTTTTTAGTTAAAGTTACCTTGAGAGCATTTTCTCTCATCAACAAATACTGTCATAACAACTTTAATGGCTAGGTATGTTCTATTGTATAGAGGAAACCATTTTCTGTTTGTTTAATCCAAAGTCCCTATTATAAGCACTTAATTTGTTTACTAATAACACTGTGATAAACATCCTCATTCATTCATATTTTTCTACATTTTTTAATGTTTCATTTAAAAAAGAATCACAATATATGGGAATTTCTAAATCATGCATTTGCACTTTTAAGAGTTTTGATACAAAACATGTTATTGTCAAAAAGTTGCATCTCCTTGTACTTCAACCAGCAGGTATGAGGGTGTTCTTTAACTCACAGAATGGGCACTCTAGAAATTAGTATTCTGAATGTGTCTCAGTGAAGAGAGTAGCATGTAACAAAAAAATGCAACACTGCGTGGCTTTATAATACTCACTTACGTATCAAAAAACTGGGTAGGAGGTGATTCCAGGGTTTCTCACCAAAGAAAGAGGATCTTTCCATCTGTCTGTGCTGTCATGGTTAGTTAGCTGACACAATGGCTGGCTCCTCTAAGAGACAATATCAAGTGTCACTTCCAGAGACCGTCTCCAGAAGAGAAAGAAGTCGTGTCTTTTCTGCAGTGAGGAAGACTTTCCCTAAGACCCTCAGTGGACTTTTCCTCACAGATGGTAGGAAACTCACCTACCTGAACATATTTGCAAAGTTAATAGGACAAGCATCACTGTTGCCACTACAAACCATGAAAATGCAAATACAGGCAGATCCCAGGTTATGAACATCCAAATTACATACAACCTGTAGTTAAGAACCACCACCGTCAAGCCTATTTTATTAAAAATTCTAGGTATGTACAATGGTTCGTAATAACAAACGGGTGCTACTTTGCGACACACATCAAAACATTATTATTATTACTACTGTATTATTATATTAAGGATGTTTTAGTGTATCTGAAAGGTTTCTTTCGTATTTTTCATGTATAGAAAGGTGCTATATGTACTAGGGCAAACATTTGAGTAACTGACATTAGATACGAATGGTACCTAACTGTTCTGATTTGACTTAAAGACATTTAAGAACAGATCTCATTCGTAATCCAGGGACTACCTGTATCGTGGCAAAGAAGTTGTCACATTCAAAAATCGGCTTTGATTCATCATGGAATCTCACAAAATCACCATTCAACAATTTCATTAGATTCCAGCAATCTTTTAAGAACCATGACTCCAACACAGTATTGGTGTATTGGTGGAACTGAAATTTACTACCCTCTCTGTGCTCGTGTTCTTCTCAGTTAACACCTTCCACATCAAAAACCAAAAGTCTTAATACAAGAAATGCTGAAACACCAAAAAGTATGAGGAACTAACACTAAAATGAATATATCATTATCAGTGGGGTCACAGACTATCTAAATGTGCATGTATACAATTCAATAAACACTAAAAAAAAAAAAGAAATGTAGGAAGAGTATAGAGGAAATGGGGATGGAGGTGGAGTTGTCCATACTACACAGATACGTGGCAGAGCCCCTGTAGTAAATTTTGAACAGACCCTTTAAAAGGCTTCTCCCAACCACACAAATCCTTTTTCTCAAATGAAATAAAATGTTTGGGTTTTCCTTTGTTAAGCCATATTCTAGACTGATACTAGGTATTTACATAGCTGACAACTTTAATAAACACGGTAAGAGCTGGTACATCTGGCCATTTTTTGACCCAGTATATCTATTACCTGGCACTTTTAAATTTACCAGCAAAGTGATACTTTATGCTCATATTGACTGTACATAACATACAGGGAACAGCAGAGGTCCAAAAGTAAGAAGATGGAACCAAATGACTCTCCAGAATCAGGAAATATCAGAGAGGCAATCTTTGATGCTAACAAGATTTACAAGACTGCAGGACTTCCATAATTTAGTTAAATTCAAGATTGCAATATCTCTACAGAAACTATCATTATAGATTATTCACTTCTGCTTTCTGTCACTGACCTCCTTTCCCACAACTGGAAATCAATATCCTTAACTCCAGCTAAAATCAATATTTATCCATAAGGTCACTAATTTTATTGGATTTGTGGTTTTACATATTAGAGACTGAAAATATATGGGTTAAGCTTAAGAACTGATTCCAGCAGGCTCAGTCAGACTGAATTGTAAAATTAATATTATTATATTAGCTGTTATTCACTAAATACCTAATAGATTTTATACCTGAAGAACAGTGGAAAGGGCATGACATTTACAGTGAAACCTACAGCCAAGAAAAAACCAAACCTGCTGCTGTCAGTTTTCCAAGGAGCAGATGATGGATTCAAACTGCCAACCTTTTGGTTAGCAGCCAAGCTCTTAACCACGGTGCCACCAGGGTCTGAAACCTCTGATGAATCCGAGATACAATATTTCAATATGCTCTCTTCCGTTATCCCCATGAATTTTAAATTTAGCCCATGTCCTTCTGGATATTTTCTTTCTTAGTAATGATCGAAAGCCACTAAGGAAGTTCCTTGTCTTTTATGTTTAGTATACAATCTCTTGTATAGGGTTTTCGTTGCCACCTGGAACATGGGAGTGGCATCAGGCAAGCATATACCTTACAGGAATTTAAACATGTAAATTTATAAAAACTCACTATACATAGTAAAATTGAATTTTGCATATATATTTTATTACATACTATCTATAAATTCACACACTATGAATTTATATTTCATGTAATTTTTAAGTGTTTATATTTTAAAAATAAGTATTATTTGTGGGTGACTTAAAGAATTTGAAAAATCATTTTAAATAAATTAAATATTTACCTACAATTGTCTTTAAACCCTAATGTTTCTGTGAGAAGTGACTTCAATCTGTGAGTTGGACTCCCAGCTTCAAATTCTGTTCAGTTCTGGGAGATAAAGTTAATCTTCCTCAACTATCATTTTACACAGGATTGAGACTGTGGGAAGGTTGAGTCTACATGGCACTAAAAACCGAATTGCAATCAATCTGATAAATTTCAGTAAACAAACGGGCTAAATACTGTCCATGGGACTGAATTTATCGATCCATTGACTCAGTGCCTATTGTTGTTAGTTGTTGTCGAGTCAGTTCTGATTCATGGAGACCCCATGTGTGCAGAGTAGAACTGCTCCATAGAGTGTTCAAGGCTGTGACCTTTTGAAAGCAAATCTCCAGGCCTGTCTTCTGAGGCATTTGTGAGTAGGTTCTAACTGCCAACTTTTGGGCTAATAGTTGAGTGCTCAACTGTTTGCAGCACCCAGGGACTCCTTAGTGACTGTAGAGACTCAAAACACATTTAGCTCTTCCTTCCTTGGCAATGACAATCTATCCTTTAAAAAAGTTCCCCACAGCTGTGTTCCTCATGGACTCTCCCCAGCTCTGCCTCCTCCGCTCTGTGCCCACCTCACAACTTCTGGGGTGACTTCCCTGTTGCTCTAAGCCCTCACACCAGCTTCTCCTTTTTGGCTCAGCATTTTTACTGAGGCTTCCATAACACCACTTGGCAGAACTTTCCCAAACAGCCAATTCTCATTTCTCCTGTGCATAGCTCCATTACAGCAGGGGTCATATTAAGTTTGCCCTTATATTTCCAATCTGTTTGCATATCTAAGTTATGATGTGTACAATAAAATTGCTGTCTTATTTATAACTGTGTCACCAGCCCTCAACACACTTTAAACACTCATCCTTGATCAAATGAAAGAATGAACATAAGAACTTAATATTGTTCTTTATATTAGTGACACACTTTCATACCTTTTCCTGATTCAGTAATGCTCTTTACCCTGTTGCCACACATATGTGCAAGTCCTAAACACCCATTTCAAGACGAAGTAAAGTATTTTGTTCTGCAGGGAATTTTCCTTGATCCAGCCAAGAAAACCCCATGGGGCAGTTCTACTCTGTCACATGTTGCTATGAGTCAAAATAGACTCAATGGCACCTAACCACAATCCAAGACACAGGACTGTATTATCTCTGATTATTTCACCTAGTTTTCTTTTGTGAAAGGTATCAATTCAAATCTTGCTTTATTTATATTTATGTCCATGTTATTTATCTTCATATGTGAGGTACTTTAGATAATTTTCCATATCTTCCATGTCTTCTTTACCTTAGAATATTCAGAATCCCCCAGAACACTATGGCTCCAATAATCTCACAAGGAAAAGAACAAATATTGCAAAATATCCAGATAACAGATTTTGATGGGAGCAAAAGTGTGAATGAATGTATATATTATACAATTTATTATAAGACAGAAATTATTAGTATTGATGACAATAATTCTACATTTAGCTTGTAGTTGGTGCTGGCTTCATTTGTTTTCCAATTAGTTTGGGCTGAAATCTGAAAAGAAAACTATCCTTCCGACCATTAATCCACCATCAAATATTTTCTATGACCCGAATTCCAGGAATCATAATTTCTTAAACTAAATCCTTCCAGATCACTTTTCTCATTGCCCTCTTTACATCTTTGTTCCTCAGGGTGTAGATTAGTAGATTCATGGTTGGGGCAACAATGGTATAAACAAGGGCCAGGGTCTTTCCCTGATTCTGAGAGTAGTTATTCTTAGGCTGAAGATACATGAGCATGATGGTTCCATAGAACAGTGAGACCACCATCAAATGTGAGGCACATGTCCCAAAGGCCTTCTGTCATCCTTCAGCAGAGTGCATCCTCACCATGGTCCCCCCAATGCAGGCATAGGAAGTAAGGATGATGCAGATCAGAATGGCAAGAATGATCAGGTGTGCAATTAACATTTTTTGATTCAGTTGGACCAGTGTCCACACAAGACAGCTTAACAATGACCAGTACCTCACAAAAGAAATTGTCCATGTGGCGGTGGCCACACAGAGGCAAAACAATGGCCAGTGATGACTGAAGGAGAAAACTGGAAAACCCAGAGAGCCAGGAAGTGGCTGCCAGAAGGTGGCAAATGTTTTGGTGCATGATTGTAGCATAGCACACGACAGCAGCGTAGCGGTCAACAGTCATCACAGCAAGAAGCACACATTCCGTGGAGCCAAGAGCCAAGGCCACTGAATATTGAACCAGGCAACCTACATAGCCGATCGTCTTGTGACCACCCCAGATGTTCACCAGCATCTGAGGGACAACGCAGGTGGTGAAACACATGTCCACAAATGATAGGTTTCTGAGGAAGAAATACATGGGGGTGTGGAGTCGGCTGTCCAGGAGGGAGACCAAGATGACTGCCGTGTTGCCTGCGAGTGTCATGGTGTAGAAGCCAGAGACAAAAAGAGAAAGGATGAACTGAGGCTTTCGATATTCTGAGAAGCCTACTAAAATGAAGTCTTCCCATGCCCTGTCATTTATTTCCATTATCTGTTCGTTTCATGTCACTTGAAATAGAATCAAGTGTTATCTATATATTACTAAAATTTTTTGAAAAAGTTAGTCAATTTTTATATAAAGTCACTATCGTTTCATAGGTTTTTCAAACAAATCTAAAAAATAGGAACTCAAATTTTCTGTTTATAAATGATTTAAATATAAATCCTGTGTCATGAAGAATGTAAAAATTAAATGGAAGTAATTTAAAAATATTTTTATAAGTTGTATATATATACACATTTTATAAATATAATATAAAATATATTCTATTTTTGTGCTTCTCCTGGTCATACTATCTAATTATTAGCAAGGCACAATATCCATATCATTTCTATTTCACTGGTATTTCCCTCTTAATATTTATACCCTTGTTTCATGGAGTAATTATGAGAGGAAGAACCAAGTGGATAAAAAGAAAAAGGAGCAGGAACCTAGCTATGGTAATTGATGTGATATACTAATTTCCCCTAACTGGGAATAAAATGATACAACGGTGGATATGATAGTAAAGGAAAGAATGAGGGTGGGACCAAATTGATCCAGCTAAAACTTAAAGACTTTTTAACATAGCTACAATTGTCTCCCTTGACACTAATAAAGTAAACAATAGTTTCATTCCCTGTGATCTTTAATGTTATGTGTCAGCTTGGCTAGCAAATGAAGTGTGGCGATGGGCCCATGCTCTTGGAATTCGCTGGTCTGACCATGTTCCCTATCATCCTGAAGCAACTGGCTTGATAGAATGATGGAATAACCTTTTAAAGACACGATTACAATGCTAACTAGATGACAATACCTTACAGGGCTGGGGCATTGTTCTCCAGGAGGCTGTATATGCTCTAAACCGGGGCCTAATATATGGTACTCTTTCTCCCATAGCCAGGATTCACAGGTCCAGGAATCAAGGAGTGGAAATGGGAGTGGCACCACTCGTTATTACCCTTAGTGGCCACTTGTAAAATTTTTGCTTCCTGTCCTGCGACCCTATGCTCTGCAGGTCTAGAGATCTTAGTTCCAAAGAGAGGAATGTTCCCACCAGGAGACACAACACTGATTCTGTTGAACTGGAGGTTAAGAAAGCCACACAGCTACTTTGGTCTTATACCTCTGGATTAACAGGCAAAGAAAGGAGTTACCATATTGGCTGGTGTGATTTGTCCTGATCACCAAGGGAAAATCAGGTTGATATTACATAATGAAGGTAAGGAAGAATATGTCTGGAATACAGGAGATCCCTTAGGGAGTCTCTTAGTACTACCATGCCCTTTGATTTAAGTCAATGGAAAACTTCAGCAACCTAATTCTGACATGACTACTAATGGTACAGACCCTTCAGGAATGAAGATTTGGGTCATCCCACCAGACAAAGAACCATGACCAGCTGAGATGCTTGCTGAGGGCAAAGGGAATACAGAATGGGTGACATAAGAAGGTAATTCTAAATACCAGCTATGACCATGTGACCAGTTGCAGAAATAAGGACTGTAATTTTTATATTTCCTCTTTGTTTTGTTACGTGTGTGTAAATAGATTTGTATATATAGTAAATATCTTTGTTTTCTTCCCTCCTTTATCCTATTACTTGTTATAAAATACAAGATGTAAACAGGGCTAGTGTGTTTTCTGTTTCACTCATGTTAGTTGTATCACGTTAGGCACAAGTATGACTCTATAATTGTCTTGATTTAGAGATTATGTATGGTTCAAAGAGATGCGTATAGATGCCAAGTTGACAAGAGGTGGACTGTGATGGTTAATATTGTGTGTCAACTTGCCTAGGCTATGATTCTCAGTGGTTTGGCAGACACTATGTATTCACCTCCCGTTTTGTGATCTGATGTGAGCAGTCAATCAGTTGGAAGAGGAGTTTCCTTGGGAGTGTGACCTACATCCGTGATATAAATGGATGTTCTGGAAAAGTTCTCTCTCAGTCCTGCATTTGTCTGGTCATCCTCTGACCTCCAGTTCTTGGGATGTGAGAAGCCTTCAGCCTGCTGCCTGACCTGCAGATTTTGGTTTCACCAGCCTCTGCAACCCCATGAGCCAGTAGCCAGGTTATGAGTGGAGTCAGGTTAAACAAATACAAGCCTTGCTGATTTGATTCATAAGCCCTTGCAACCACGTGAGTCAGGAGAAGCCTGATCTACAGATTCTGGATTCATCAGCCCCTGCAACCATCTGAGTCAGGAGAAGCCTCCAACTTGCCACCTGTCCCATGGATTTGGAACTTACCAGCCTCCACAATTTTGTGAGCCATTTCCTTGAAATAAATCTTTCTCTACGTATTTGTTTATGTTTCACTGGTTTTGCTCATCTAGAGAACTCAGCCTAAGACAATTCTCCACAAAGACTAGTTTGTTTTACACACACACACACACAAACACACACACACGGAAAACAACACTACTGAAATGGTAGAGTAAGGATTTCCAAAACTCTGCTGTTCCATAAAGGCAACAAGGACACTGACAAATATTGGGAAAATTAGCTTTTTTTTTTTTTTTAACTCTGGATATTGGCCAAAGGATTACAACAATGACAGGAGTAATTTAAAAAAAGAAAAAAAAAAAGTCTGAATTTCAGAGCTTTGTGGCCTTTTAAAGCAACTTATTTCCATCTCCCCCCGCAAGCTATGCAGTAGCCTGAAAAACTAGCCTGGACTCCACTCGTAACCTGGCTACTGGCTCATGGGGTTGCAGGAGCTGGTGAATCCAAAATCTGCAGGTCAGGCAGCAAGCTGAAGGCTTCTCACATCCTAAGAACTGGAGGTCAGAAGATGACAAGACGAATGCAGGAAGAACAAGTTTAGGTATTCCAAAAATCCCCATTTCCCAGAAAGATGTCTTTATTTGATCTGTTTAGTGGTTCCCTAAAAACCCTCATTAGGAAGGCTTGTCTCTGTTTAACTTGACTTTGCTCATTCAATGTAAACAGCCTTTTCTTCAGGGTTTTTGTTGAAAAGAATCAGTGGCTATTACTTAACATCACAGATGCCTGAGGCAGTGATAACACTTGGATCAAAAAAAGAAGCTGACCAAAAAAATTAAAAAGAAAAGATGGGGAATGAAATATCCATTGAGTGTTTGAAAAGCTCCAGAATGTTCCTAGGAAACTAAGAGGCCATGTGCATGTGCAGGTTTGTGCAAATGCCTAAGAAAGACCTGAGAAGGCCCTAAGATCTCACCTCTGGCTGACCTTGATACTCTGTGCAAGCAGGAACTGAATTCATCGCATATAAAAAGAATTATACACCATAGCCAAATAAGATTTATCCCCAAAATGCAAAGTTTGTTCAGCTACAACAATCAGTGTAATATGTTATGTAAATAGAATGAAGGTAAAAAAGAACATGATATTCTCAATAGCCGAAGAAAAACCATTTGTCAAAATCCAACACCTTTCATAACAAGAACAAAAAAGATCAAGCAAGGACAGAAACTTCCACAACTTGATAAAAAATAACAGCTAACATCATACTGAATGATGAGAGACTGAAATCTTTCCTTGTAAGAAAGCTGTAAGTTTTGACTGGAATTACACTTGTCAAATCTTATAAAATTGTACACTTATAATCTGTATATTTTACTAAAGGTAAATTACACCTTGAAAAACTACTGAGTGGAAGAAGAAATAACCAATATTTATACCACAGAATTATTCATATACATTAAAAAATGATAACCACACCAAGAACAGCATTAGACAATTTTTTAAAAAAGAATTCATCCCAACAAAGGAAAGCCCAAGACCAGATGGCTTCACTGAAAAATTTGACCAACTATTTAAAGAATTAACACCAATATTGCTAAAACTCTTAAAAAAAAAAAGAAAAGAAAAGAAAAGTAGGGAGCACTTCCTAAATAAATCATGAAGCCAGCTTTATTCTGATACAAAATCCAGATAAGACATTACAAGAAAATTACAAGCCAATATCCCTTATGAATATAGATACACAAATTCTCAAAAACACCTAACTAATTGAAAACAGCACATAAAAAGGATAATATGCCATAAGTAAGTGGGATTTATCCCAGGAATGCACGGATGATTCACCATAAGAAAATCAATCAATGTAATATACTAGAGCAATAGAATGAAGGAGAATAAATAAATAAATAAAGCAAAACAAGAAAAAAAAATGATCGTCTCAACTGATGCAGAAACGGTACTTGACACAGTCCAACACCTTTCATAATTAAAAAAACAGTTAGAAAACTGAGAATGGAAAGAAATTGCCTGAAAGTGATAAACAGTATTTATGAAAAACCCACATCTAACATCATACTCAATGGTGAAAAACTGAAAGTTTCCCTCCTAAAATCAGAAACAATACCAGGATGCCAGCTTTCACTACTGCTATTCAACATTGTACTGGAAGTTTTAGCCAGATAAATCAAGCATAAAAAGAAATTAAAAGCATACAAATTGGAAAGAAGTAAAACTATCTGTATTTGCAGATGACATGATCCTAATATAGAAAATCCCAGAGAATTCACAGGAAAGCTATGAGAGCTAATAAGAGAATTTGGTAGCATTTCAGGGAAAATACCAACACATAAAAATCAATTTGGTTTGTATACACCTGCAATGAACAATCTGAAAAGGAAATAAAGTAATTACATTTATAATAGCATCTAAAAGAATAAAAAACCTAGGAGTAACTTTAACCAAAAAAAAAAAAAAAAAAAAAAGCAAACAAACCCACTGCCATTGAGTTGATTCTGACTCATAGTGACCCTATAGGACAGAGTAGAACTGCCCCATAGGGTTTCCACGGAGTGCCTGGTGGATTCGAACAGCCAGCCTTTTGGTTAGCAGTCGTAGCTCTTAACCACATACTGAAAACTGATAATGTTGCTGAAAAAAATTGAAAGAAGATGTAAATAAATGGAAAAACATCCCATGTTCATGGATTTAAAAAAAAAAAACAAAAAACAAAATCTACTGCTGTTGAGTCAATTCCAACTCATAGCAACCATATGGGACAGACTAGAACTGCCCGATAGCATTTCCAAGACTGTAAACCTTTACCTAAGCGGACTGCCACATCTTTCTCTCTTGGGGTGGCTGGAGGGTTCAAACCAAAGGACCTCCTTTTGGTTAGCAGCTCAGCGCTTTAATTATTGCACCACCAGGGCTCCTTAGACAAGGTAAAAAAAAACAAACAAAAAAACAATCCCACTGCTGTTGAGTCAATTCTGACTCAAAGTGACCCTATCGGACAGAGTAGAACTGCCCCATAGGTCTTCCAACGCTGTAAATGTTTACGAAAACAGACTGTCATATCTCTCTCCTGCGGAGCAAATGGTGGGTTTGAACCGCCGACCTTGCTGAGTGCTTTAACCACTGCACCACCAGGGCTCCTTGTTCATGGATTGGACAACGTAGTATGTTAAAATGTCAATACTACCCAAAGTGATCTATGGATTCAATGCAATATCTATTAAAACTTCAACAACCTTTTTTGAAGAAAGGGAAAAGCTGATCCTCAAATTCATATGGAATTCAAGGGACCCAGACTCAGCAACTCTGTAGGCAGAGCAGAACTGCCTCATAGGGTTTCCAAAGCTGTAATCTTTATGGAAGCAGAATGCCACGTCTTTGTCCCACAGAGTGACTGGTAGGTTCGAACCACTGACCTCTCAGTTAGCAGTTGATAGCTTAACCATTTTGCCACCAAGGCTCAACACTGTACTCAACATTACTCTAGAGCTATATTAATCAAAACAGCCTGAAACTGGCATAAGAATAGACAAACAGAACAATGGGATATATGGAGAGTCAAGAATTAAACCTATATGTCTATGGTCAACTGATTTTTGACAGGAATGTCAAGTCCTTTCAACGGGGAAAGAATAGTCTCTTAAACAAACTGGTGCTGGGAAAACTGGATAGTGATACTGAAACAATGAGGCTGGACTCATATCCTATACAGAAACTAACTCAAAATGGAATAATTACCTAAATATAAGAGCTAAAATAATAAAACTTTTAGCAGAAAACATGGGGGTAAATCTTGCTGATCTTGGATTTAACAATGACTTTGTAGATATGGCACCAAAAGCACAAGTAACAATAGAAGAAAATGTAAGTTGGACTTCATAAAAAACAATATTTTGTGCATTAAAGGACATTATCAAAAAAATTACAAGACCACCTACAAAATGGTAGAAAATTCTTGCGAGTCATATATTTGATAAAATTTAATATCCAGATTATATAAAGAACTCCTAAAACTTAGCAACAAAAAGATTTAAAAAAAACCCTAGCTTTCTGGGAAGATGGTGATATAAGAGGAGAGACTCCTAAACTCCCACTCTATAACACTGAGAAGTTCAACTAGTATTCCCTATCAGACCCAGCAGAGACCCTTGAAGGTAGACAGAGGCTGACTGCAGAGACCAGCAGAGAAGTAAAAGGTAGGCATACCTGCATTCTCCATCTCTACACCAATCCCCGCAGATCCCCAATTCTGCTGTCTTCAGCATTACAGCTCCTGCCAAAGCTGCCTGCTGGGAGACTCAGAGGGCCTTAGATACTTGTAGCATAGGGCCCCAAACCCCCAGAGACCCCACAGCTTATCTGTACACACAAAGGGGCTCCCTGGAACACAGATCAGGCTAACTAAGGAATCTCCCTGAAGAAGCACATGGATTAGGATGGATCTCTCCTTCCCACCACCACCTTCCCACCCCCCACCCCTCAGCACTGCTCACAAGAGGTGACTGCAGCTTCAGACCACTGAACTTTGCCTGAGGAGTGGAGAGGAGCATGGTCTGTAGTGGGAGATAGGAGAGCTGTGTGCAGTGCTGGGGAAAGCCCTGGATGGGGACAGCAGGACCACTGTGAACACCCTGGAAGATTGGCAAATTAGATGTGTCATGTGTTCATTGATCTAGGGGCCCATGACCTCTCCCAGGAAGAAAGGGAGAGAGAACAAAGAATGAAATCTGTACCATTTAGTGGAAAGACTGATTATAGTGACCAGCTGAAAGAAAAAAAAAAAAAAAATCCCAAATAAAGAAGTGACAGAGGGGAAGTAACAAGCAGGCTTGAAGACTCTGCCCACCCAACAGTTTCTTAAAGAGAACAGTGCAGTAGATACAAATACTGGGAAGAACTGAATAAGATACCACCAGGCAAAAAAAGCTAATGTCTCAAAGTGAACAAAAGAGTTCAAGTATCAATCAGAAAACAAAAATGATGACTCACCCAATGAACAAGGTGAAAGCAGAGACATAATAACCGTGGAAGTCTGAATGATGAATAGAATGAAAGAATACAATACAAAGATATTAAACAAGCTCACACAACTAAAAGAAAACACAGACGAAGAACTAAACGGAATTAGGAAAACAATGAATGAACAAAATGAGAACATAAAGAAAGGTTTAGAGACTATAAAAAGAAAACAAACTGAAAATGAAAGAGACGATAACTGAAATGAGGAACTCAGGGAAATGTTTGAATAATACAGTTGAACAGACAGAAGATGGAATCAATGAAATTGAAGCTAAAATAAAATACTAGAGGTTAAAGAACAACAGGAGAGAAAGGTCAACAATCCTGAAAACAGTTTAGCGAAATTATGGAACAACATCAAATGAACCAAATTGGTGTCATGGGAATTTCAGAAGCAGAAGAACAAGAGCAAAGATTAGAAAAAAATCTTTGAAAACATTTTGGCAGAAAACTTTCTGACTCTGATAAAGGACATAAAACTAGATATTGAAGAAGATCAGTGAACTCCAAGGAAGATGGATCCAAAGAAGCACTCACCAAAGTATATCATAATCAAGTTCTCAAAGATTAAAGACAAGCAGAAGATTCTGAAATTGGTGAGAGACAAGCAAAAGGAGACATACAAAGGAGATCCCCTGAGATTAAGTGCTAATTTCTCTTTAGAAACCCTGGTGGCCAGAAGGCAATGGGGTGATATTTTTAAAGTGCTGAAAGAAACTGTCAATGGGGTGCAGAACTCAAATTCTAGTAAGAAGACCAGACTTAATGGTCTGACTGAGACTGGAGGAACCCCGGAAAGCATGGCCTCTGGATTCTCTATCAGCCCAGAACTAAAAACAATTTCCAAGGCTAACTCTTCAGACAGAGATTGAACTGGACTCTGGGACATAAAGTGATACTTGTGAGGAGTGTGCCTCTTAGCTCAAATAGATTCATGAGACCAAAGGAGCGGCTTCTGTCCGGAGGTGAGATAAGAAGGCAGAGTGGGTGAGGAGCTAGTTGAATGGACATGGGGAATCAGGGGTGGAAAGCAGGAGTGTGCTGTCACAGAAGGGGGTGAGCAATTAGGGTCACATAACAATGTATGTATAAAATTTTGTATGGGAGATTAACTTGAAATGTAAACTTCATTTAAACTACAACAATAAAGAAAATAAAGTAATATGAGATAGAAAAAAAAAAAAAGAAACTGTTAACCAAAAATATTGTATCCAGTAAAATTAACCTTCAATAACGATGGTGAAATTAAAACATTCACAGACAAACAGAAACTACAAGCATACATCTTCACAAGACCATCTCTACAAGACATAATAAAAGGAGTCCTTCAGACAGGAAAGAAAGGACATCAAAGAGAATTCTGAAGCCACAAATAGAAAGATCTCCAAAAAAGGAAATACCTTGGACAAAAATAAGGGCAAGTTTTAAGGTATTCTTAGTTGATAATTATAAGGAATATGCCATTGCTAGTTTATTATGAGAAACATAAATAAAATAAATACAAATTTAAGTTATAAGACACAAACTCCATAAAAATACAACATAAAGGGGGAGGGAGAAACAGTAGGGGTATAAGGTTTTTGTATCTTATTGAGGTTAAGTTAGTATCAATTTAACACAGGTTGTTATAAAAGAAAAATATATTAATTGTAATATTCATGGTAACCAGGAAGAAAATATCTAGAAAAAAATACACAAAAGGAATGGAGAAGTTAATCAAAATGTTTCACTTCAAATAAGCAACAAAATACAAAAGACAGAAGCATTGGCGGTAATAAAGGACAAAGAAGACAAAATCCACACAAAAAGCAAATAACAAGATGGCACAACTAAGTTCTTTCTTATTGGTAATCGCAGTGAATGTAAATGAACTAAATGCTCCAGTCAAAAGGCAGACAGTGGCAGAATGAATTAAAAAATATGACTGTTATGGGTTGAATTCTGTCCCCCCAAAATATGTGTTGTAAATCCTAACCTCTATGTCTGTGGGGGAGCCTGGTGGTGCAGCAGTTTAAGCATTTGGCTGCTAAGCAAAAGATCAGTGGTTTAAATCCACCAGCACCTCCTTGGAAACCCTATGGTGCAGTTCTACTCTGTCCTATAGGTTCGCTATGAGTCAGAATTGACTCAATAGCAACAGGTTTGGTTTTGGTTTATAACTGTGGTTATAATCCCATTTGGGAATGGGTTGTCTTTTCATGTTAATGCACAGGATTAGTGTAGGGTATATCTTGCATCAATATCATTTGAGATATAAAAGAGATTAAACAAGCAAGCTAGCAGAAGCGAGATGGAGGAAGATAGATGCCAAGCCACATGAAGACTGTCCAGGAGCAGAAGCTCAAAAGAGACAAGGACCTTCCTCCAGAGGTGACAGAGAGAGAAAGCCTTCCCTTAGAACTGGCACCCTGAATTTGAACTTCTAGCCTCCTAAACTGTGAGAAAATAAATTTCTGTTTGTTAAAGCCACCCACTTGTGGTATATAGCAGCACTAGATAACTAAGACAATGACCCTTCTCTATGCTGCCTACAAGAGACTCATCTTAGTCCCAAAGACACAAATAGATTGAAAGTGAAATAATGGAAGAATATTCTTTGAAAGTAATAATGAAAAGAGAGTGGGGGTGGTGATGTTAATTTCAGACAAAATAGATTTCAAGGCAAATTCTGTTATAAAAGACAAACAAGGACATTATATGATGATAAAAGGATTAATCCATCAAGAGAGAAATATATATGCACCTAATACAGGAGCACTCAAATACATAATCCAAACACTGAAATAATTAAAAGAAGAAATAGACAATGGGAGACTTCAACACACCAGTCTCAATAATGGACAGGACGTCTAGAAAGATTAACTAGATTTGAATTACATGATAAATTAACTAGAGCTAACAGACATATATAGATCACTCCACCCAACAACAGCACAATACACATTCTACTCCAGCTCATATGGATCATTCTCTGGGACACACCACATATTAGGTCACAAAACAAGTCTGAATGAATCTAAGAAAAATGAAATCATACAACGTGTCTTCTCTGACCACAATGGCATGAAACTAGAAATTAATAACAGAAAGAAAATGAAAATACACACTATTAACAAACCAATGGTCAAGGAAGAAATCAAAAGTGAAATGGACAAATTCCTAGAAATGCACAAACTTCCTATACCAACACAAGAAGAAATGGAGGTCCTCAACAGATCTATGACAAGTAAAGAGATCAAAGAAGTAATAAACAATCTCCCAAAAAAGAAAAGTCCAGGTCCAGATACCTTCACTGGGGAATTCTATCAAACATTTCAAGAAGTGACACAAATTCTTCTTAAACTCTTCCAAAAACTGGAAAAGGAGAGAATTCTCCCTAACTCATTCTGTGAGGTAGCATCAGCCTGATACCAAATGCAGACAAAGACACCACAAAAAAGAAAACCACGGATCAATAACTCTGATGAATATTGATCGAAAAACTCCTCAACAAAATATTAACAAACTGAACAAAGTATATTAAAAAGATTATACATCATAACCAAGTGAGATTCATCCCAGAAATGCAAGCATGGCTCAAATCAGAAAATCAATCAACTCAGAACAAAGGAAAAGAACCACATCTCAATCAATGTAGAGAAGGTTTTTGATAAAACTCAAGTCCCTTTCATGATAAAAGCACCCAACAAAAAAGAAATAGAAGGAAATTCCTCAATATGATAAAGGGCATTTATGAAAAACTTGCAGCAACATCATCCTCAATGGAGAAAGACTGAAAACATTCCCCATAATATCAGGAACAACACAAGGATGTCTGCTGTCACCACTGCTATTCAATATTGTACTGGAAGCTCTAGCCAGAGCAATTAGGCAAGAAAAAGAAATAAAAGGCATCCAAATTGGGAAGGAAGAAGTAAAATTATCCCTCTTTGCAGATGGCATGATCCTATGTGTAAAAGACTCTGAAGAATCCACAAGTTCAACACACAAAAATCAGTCAGGTTTTTATACATCAGCAATGAATAAGCTGAAAAGGAAATTAAGAAAAAAAATCCTATTTAAAATAGCATTTAAAAGAATAAAGTACCTAGGAATAAATTTAACCAAAGAAGTGAAACACTTGTACAAGAAAATTCTAAAACACTACTAAAAGAAATTAAAGATGACCTAAATAAATGGTAGGACATTCCATGCTCATGGATTGGAAGACTGAATATTGTGAAGACATCAATACTACCTAAAGTGATCTATAGATTCAATACAAGCACTGCAAAATTCCAACAACCTTCTTTACAGAAATGGAAAGCCAATACTCAAATTTATCTGGAACTGAAAGTGGTGCCAAATAGCCAAAGCAATCTTGACAAAAGAAGAAAAGAGTAGGAAGACTCTCGCTTCCTGATCTCAAAACATATTACAAAATTGCAATGATCAAACCAGTCTGGTACTGGAATAATGATAGACATGTAGACTAATGGAATAGAATTGAGATCCCAGAATTAAATGCATATGTCTGAAGTCAACTAATCTTCAAAAAGTGTGCTAAAATCCATCAAATAAGGGGGGAAAAACAGCTTCTTTAATAAATAGTACTAGAACAACTGAATTTCCACATTCAAATTTTGGGGGAACTATATATCAGACAAGGGTCTAATATCCAGAACATACATAGTACATCTACAATTTAACAAGAAAAAGATAAACAATTCCATTGAAAAATGGGAAAAGGACTTGAATAGACATTTCACCAAAGAGGATATTCAAATGGCCAATAAACACATGAAAAGATGCTCAGCTTCTTTAGACATCAGAGAAATGCAAATCAAAACCACAAACAAAACACACAACATCAGAGCATCTAAATACATAAAGTGAACACTAATAGAATTGAAGGGAGAAATAGATAGCATTACAGTAGATTTGGAGACTTCAATACACCAGTTTCAATATTGGACAGAACATCTAGCAAGAAGATCACCAAGGAAACAGAGGACCTGAATGATACTATAAACCAACTAGATTTAACAGACATATCTAGAACATGCCACCCAACAGCAGAACAATATATATTCTACTCCAGTGCACATAGATCATTCTCCAGGATAGACCATATGTTAGGTCACAAAGCCAAGTCTCGATAAATTTAAAAAGAATGAAATCATACAAAGTATTTTCTCTGACCATGGTGTATTGAAGCTAGAAATCAATAACAGAAAAAAAAAAAAACCCTGGAAAATAAACAAACATATGGAAATTAAACAACACACTACTACACTACCAATGGATCAAGAAAGAAATCAAAAGAGAAATCACAAATTTCTTAGAGTCAAATGGAAATGAAAATACATCATACCAAAACTTATGGGATGTAGCAAAGGCAATACTCAGAGGGAAATTTATAGCAATAAATGCCTACAAAAAAAGAGAAGAAAAATCTCAAATCAACAGCCTAATTCAACAAGTTCAGGAACTAGGAAGAGAAGATCAAACTAAGCTTAAACATATCAGAAGAAAGGAAATAACAAAGATCAGAGCAGAAATAAATAAAATTGAAAACAGAGGGAAACAACCAAACCAGAAGTTGGTTCTTTGAAAAGATCAATAAAATCGACAGAGTTTTAACTAGACTGACAAATTAAAAAAGAGACAAAATGCAAATAACCAAAATATGAAATGGAAGAGGAGACATTACAATTGACTCAATAGATATAAAGAGAAGTAGGATAGAATATCATGAACAAGAGTATGGTAACAAACTGGATAACCTAGATAAAATGGACAAATTCTTAGAAGCACACAACCTGACCAAACTGACTCAAGAGGAAATAGAAAGTCTCAACTGACCCATAACAAGTGAAGATATAGAATCAGTAACCAACACCCCCCACCCCCACCAAAAAAAAAAAAGGCCTGAACCAAATGGTTTCACTGGGGAATTCTACCAAATATTTAGAGAATTGACACCAATTCTGTTTAAACTTTCCCAAAATATAAAGGGGGAAGGAACACTCCCTAGTTCATTCTATGAAGCAAACATAATCCTGATATCAAAATCAGACAAACTTACCACAAGAAAAGAAAACTACAGACCAATATTCCTTATGAATATAGATGCAAAAATCCTCAACAAAATGCTAGCAAACAGAATCCAACAACATATTAAAAGAGTCATAAACTAGGACCAAGTGGGATTTATTTCAGGAATGCAGGGATGGTTCAACATGAGAAAATCAATGTAATACACCACATCAATAGAACAAAGGAAAAGAACCACAAGATCATCTCTATGGATGCAGAAGAAGCATTTGATAAAATCCAACACCTATTCTTGATGAAAACCCTAAAGAAGATTGGAAAAGAAGGAAAATTCCTCAGTATGATTCAGGGCATATATAAAAAGCCAACAGCCGACATTATACTTAATGAGAAAGACTGTTTTCCTCTTGAAATTGGGAACAAGACAAGGGTGCCTGCTCTTACTATGTTCTACTCAGTATTGTATTAGAAGTCCTAACCAGGGCAATAAAACAAGGAAAAGAAATGAAAGGAATCCGAATTGGAAAAGAAGTAAAATTATCTCTATTTGTGGAAGACATGATCCTATATGTAGAAAATTCCAAAGAATCTGAAAGAAAACTTCTAGAGCTAATAAAGGAATTTAGCAATGTTTCTGTGTAAAACGTCAACAAACAAAAATCCGTTGGTCTCTATAACCGAGCAATGAGAAATATGAAAGGGAAATTTTTCCATTTACTATTCCATCTACTATGCCAGGAATGAAAAACTGAAGAGGCATCACATCCATCATCAAAAAGAACATTTCAAGATCTATCCTGAAGTACAACACTGTCATTGATAGGATAATATCCATACCCTACAAGGAAGATCAGTTAATACCACTATTATTCAAATTTAAGCACCAACCACTAAGACCAAAGATGAAGAAACTGAAGATTTTTACCAACTTCTGCAGTCTGAAATTGATCAAATGTGCAATCAAGATGCATGGATAATCACTGGTGATTGGAATGCAAAAGTTGGAAACAAAGAAGAAGGAATAGTGATTAGAAAATATGGCGTTGGTGATAGAAAAAGCATGGGAGATTGCATGATAGAATTTACACAAGACTAATGACTTATTCATAGCAAATATCTTTTTTCAACAACATAAATGGTGACTATACACATGAACCTCACCAGATCAAATACCCAAGAATCAAATCGTTTACATCAATGGAAAGAAATGATGGAGAAGCTCAATGTCATGACTCAGAACAAAGCCAGAGGCTGACTGCAGAGCAGACTGTCAACTGCTCATATGCAAGTTCAAGTTGAAACTGAAGAAAACTAAAACAAGTCTACAAGAGCCAAAGTACTACTTTGAGTATATCCTACCTAAATTTAGAGACCATTTCAAGAATAGATTTGATGTGTTGAACACTAATTACTGAAGACCAGATGAGTTGTGGAATGACATCAAGGACATCATACACAAAGAAAGCAAGAAGTCATTAAAAAGCAGGAAAGAAAGAAAAGACCAAAATGGATGTCAGATGAGATTCTGAAACTTGCTTTTGAAAGTCAAGTAGCTAATGCAAATGGAAGAAATGATGAAATAAAAGAGCTGAACAGAAGATTTCAAAGGGTGGCTTGAGAAGACAAAGTAAAGTATTATAATGAAATGTGAAAAGACCTGGCATTAGAAAACCAAAAGGGAAGAACGCACTCAGCATTTCTCAAGCTGAAAGAACAGTTAAAAAAATTCAAGTATCAAATTGCAATATTGAAGGATTCTATGGGCAAAATATTGAATGATGGAGAAACATCAAAAGAAGATGGAAGGAATACACAGAGTCACTGTACCGAAAAGAATTGGTCAACATTCAATCATTTCAGGAGGTAACATATGATCATAAAAGATAGCATTAAGGAAGACGTCCAAGATGCACCGAAGACATTGACGAAAAACAAGACTCCATGAACTGATGGGATACCAACTGAGATGTTTCAACAAATGGATGCAGCACCAGAGGTGCTCACTCATCTATGTCAAGAAATTTGGAAGACAGCTTCCTGGCCAACCAACTGGAAGAGTCCCATATTTGTGCCCATTCCAAAGACAGGTGATCCAATGAAATGCAGAAATTATTGAATAATATCATGAATATCACATGGAAGTAAAAGTCTGCTGAAAGGAATTCTGAAATGGTTGTAGCAGTACATCAACAGGGAATTGCCAGAAATTCAAGGTGAATTCAGAAGAGGATGTGGAACAATGGATGTCATTGCTGATGTCAGATGGATCTTGGTTGTAAGTGGAGAATACCAGAAAGATGTTTACCTGTTTTTTATTGATTTTGCAAAGGCATTTGTCTGTGTGGGTCATAACAAATTATGGATAACATTGTGAAGAATGGGTATTCCAGAACACTTAATTGTGCTCATGTGGAATCTGTACATAAAACAAGAGGCAGTCATTCTAACAGAACAAGGGGATACTGTATGGTTTAAAATCAGGAAAAGTGTGCGTCAGGGCTGTATCCTTTCACTATAAGTATTCAATCTGTATGCTGAGCAAATAATCCGAAAAGCTGGACTATATGAAGAATGACGCATCAGGATTGGGAGAGGACTTATTAACAAACTGTGATATGCAAATGACACAACCTTGCTTGCTGAAAGTGAAGAGGACTTGAAGCACTTACTGATGAAGATCAAAGACTACAGCCTTCAGTATGGATTACATCTCAACCTAAAGAAAGCAAAAATTCTCACAACTGAACCAATAAGGAACATCATGATAAACAGAGAAAAGATAGAAGTTGTCAAGGATTTTATTTTACTTGGATACACAATCAACACCCATGGAAGTAGCATTCAAGAAATCAAACAACGTATTGTATTGGGCAATCTGCTGCAAAAGACCTCTTTAAAGTATTAAAAAAGCAAAGATGTCACTTTGAGGTCTAAAGTGCACCTGACCCAAGCAATGGTATTTTCAATCAACTCATATGCATGGGAAAGCTGGACAACGTATAAGGAAGACTGAAGAAGAATTGATGCCTTTGAATTATGTGTTGGTGAAGAATATTGAACATACCAAGGACTGCCAGAAGAACCAACAAATCTGTTTTAGAAGTACAGGCGAAATGCTCCTTAAAAGCAAGGATGGTGAAACTTCATCTCACATATTTTGGACATGTTATGAGGAGGCACCAGTTCCTGGAGAAGGACATGATGCTTGGTAAAATAAAGGGTCAACAAAAAAGAGGAAAAACCTCAGCAAGATAGACTGACACAGTGGCTGCAATAATGGACTTAAACATAGCAATGATTGTGAGGATGATGCAGGACAAGGCAATGTTTTGTTCTGTTGTTTGTGGTTTGCTATGAATTGGAACCAACTTGACAGCACCTAACAATAACAACATATCAATTACAACAGCATCTAAGAGAATAAAACACCTAGGAATAAATCTAACCAGGAATATGAAGGACTTATACAATGGAAATTATAAAATACTACTGAAAGAGACTTAAAAAGATTTAAATAAATGGAAAGATGTTTCATGTTCATGATTAAAAGATTTAATATTGTAAAGATGACAATACTATACAAAGTGATCTATAGATTCAACATGATCCTGATCAAAATTTCAACAGCCTTTTTTACATAGATAGAAAAACCAATCCTCAACTTTATATGGATTGGCAAGAATCTCTGAAGCTAAAGCAATGTTCAAAGAGAAGAACAAAGTATGAGGACTCATACTTCCTGATTCTAAAACCTATTATACAGCTACAGTAATCAAAACAGCTTGGTACTGGTATAACAATAGATACATAGACCAATGGAATAGAATTGAGTGTCCAGAAATAAACTTACTTATCTATGGTCAACTGATTTTTAACAAGGGTGCTAAATAAGTCCATTCAATGGGAAACGAGAGTATCTTTAAAAAATGTTTTTGGGAAAATTGGATTTCTGCCTGCAGAAAAATGAAGAAGGATTCACGCCTTGTGCCATATACCAAGAAAAATAAATAAATAAATTAAGGACCTACATGTGAAAACTAAAATCATAAAATTCTTAGAAGAAAATTCAGGGGAAATGCTGTCAGGCTTAGCTTTTACCAATGGCTTATCTAATATAATAGCAATACCACAAACAGAAAAAGACAAAATAGATAAATGAGACCTCATAAAAATTAAAAACTTTTGTTCATCAAAAGACTTTACCAAAAAAGTGAAAAGACAAGCTACTGACTGAGAGAATATCTTCAGAGACCATGTATTTGATAAGAATCTAATTACCAAAATATATATAAAATTTCAACAACTTGACAACAAAAAGACAAATAATCATAAAATCGGCAAAGGACTTAAATAGACGTTTCATCAAAGGGAACATTCAAATAAATACCAAACACATGAAAAGATACTCAACATCATTAGCCATCAGAAGATGTAAGTCAAAACCACAATGAGATACCATTTCATTCTCACTAGGATGGCTAAGATTAAAAAAAAGAAGAAAAAAAAAACACAGAAAATGGACAACTTGTCCATTGCTGGTAAGAATTCAAAATGGTACAGTCATTTTGGAAAACACTGTGGTGGTTCCTCAAAAAAACTAAAAATAGAACTACCATATGACCCAGCAATTTTACTCCTAGGTATATATCCAAAAGACCTGAAAACAGACCAAAACAGATATTTGTACACCAATGTTCACTAGACAACTATTCACAATAGCTAAAAGGTGGAAACAACCTAAATGCCCATCAACGGAATGAATGGATAAACAAAATGTGGTACATACATGCAATGGAATACTACTCAGCCAAAAAGAGAAATGAAGTCTTAAAACATGCTGAAAAAGATGGAACTTGAAGACATTATGCTGAGTGCGATAAGTCAATCACAAAAAGACAAATATTGTATGATCTCACTTATATAAAAAGACAAGAACAGGCAAATGTATAGAGACCAAAGTTTATTAGTAGTTACCAGGGGTAGGAGGAAGGAGGAAAGGGGAGGGGAGGGTTATTGCTTATTGAGTAGTGACTTTCAGTTTGTCACATTGATTAAGGGTAGGGTTGCACAGCCGATTAATTTAGTCACCATCAGTACATTGTACACCTGTAAAAAGTTGAATTGGCAAAAGTTGTGTGATAGATATATCTACAACGACAAAAAAAAAGAGCCTGCTTATGTACATCTAAACACCTCATGGGATTTTGTTTCTTGGTTTGTAGGTTTAGGGGCATGATTTCATGGGACATCCCAGTTAATTGGCCTAATAACATGTTTAGTGCTTCTGTTCTACCTCCTAGTTCATTGTGTAGTGCCTGGGGTCTTAAAAGCTTGAGAGCAACCATCCAAGGCATAACAATTGGTCTCTATTTTCCTGGAGCAACATAGGAAGAAGGAGCACCAGAATCAGAGGAGGAAACCGAATCTGTGTATGGTTGCCTACATAACAAATGCCTCCTTTGCCATGAAACCAGAAGAACTGGATGGTGCCTGGCTGTCATTACTGAGCACTTTGATCAAAGGTCCTATAGAAGAATGCTGATCA
Organism: Trichechus manatus latirostris; assembly: GCF_000243295.1. Lineage (NCBI taxonomy): Eukaryota > Metazoa > Chordata > Mammalia > Sirenia > Trichechidae > Trichechus > Trichechus manatus. Next base: position 4,308,464 of record NW_004444117.1, read on the forward strand.
AAAAGGGGAGAAATTTATAACAGAATTTCAAATTCTCAGTGGAATCTAGTCTTTCTGTGGAATCTAGCCATGGAGGCTGTATGAACCCCTGAAACTATTGCCCTGAGAAATCTTTGAACCTTAAATTAAAAATATTCTCTGAAGTCTTCTTAAAACCAAACAATAGTTTAGCTTAACAGTAAAGAATGTCTGCCCTGAGCACAAATTAATAAGAACAACTAGAAAGATTAGAAAGAACCTTAGGGGCAGTGAGTGTATGTTAATGGGGGAGGAACAACTCAGAAAAGGAGGGTGAGAATGTTTGCACAACTCCAAAAATGTAATAAATATCCCCGAATTCTACACGCGGAAACTTGAAATGGTGTGTTTTTGCTGTGTATGTTCTCCACAAGAACAAAAAATAAAATAAAATAAATTATTTTCTAAAAACCACACAATTAGATACCACTTCACTCCCACTAGGATGACTAAGATTAAAAACATACCAAAACAAAACCAAAAAAACGGAAAATAACAAATGTTGACAAGGATGTGGAGAAATTGAAAGCCAGTGCTGTTGGGAAGGTCGAATGGTACAACTGTTGTGGAAAACAGTGTGGTGGTTCCTCAAAAAACTAAAAACAGAACTACCATATGATCCAGCAATTCTACTCCTAGGTATATACCCTAAGGACTTGAAGGTAGCAACGCAAATGGACGTACATACACCAATGTTCACTGCAGCACTATTCACAATCTCTGAAAGGTAGAAACCACCAAAATATTCATCAACAGATGAATAGAAAATCAAAATGTGGTAAATATATACATTGGAAATTTCTTAGCCTGAAAGACAAATGAAATCCTAATACATGCTACAATATGGATGAAACTTGAAGCCATTATGCTGAGGGAAATAAGTCAATTACAGAAGTACAAATATTGCATGCTGCTTGTTGTTGTGTGTGTTGTCGATTCCAACTCATGGAAGCCTTATATGACAGAGTAGAAGTTCCTCATAGGGCTTCCTAGGCTGTAATCTTTATGAGAGCAGGTCTTTTCTCCCGCAGAGTGGTTGGTGGGTTTGAACTACTACTGACCTTTCCATTAGCAGCCTAGCACTTAACGATTGTGCCAGCAGGGCTTCTTAAATATTGTATGCTCTCATCTATATAAAATGACAAGAATAAGCAAATACAGAGTCCCAAGTTTATTAGTGGTTACTAGGAGTGGGAGGCAGGGTGGGAAGGGAAGCCATTGTTTGGGAAGTGGTGAGGTTTTTTTTATGGTGATGTGTAATTTGGCAGCAATTAAGAGTAACAGTTGCACAACTGATTAATGTATTTGATATTACTAAGCTGTACACCTGAAAAATGTTGAACTGGCAAATGTTGTATTACATATGTATTTTACAAAAAAAAAAAAAAAAGCAGCTGTTGAGTCTGCCTGTGCACAACCAAACACCTCACAGGATTTTTTTTCTTGGTTTGGAGGTTTAGGGTCATGGTTTTGAGGGACATCTTAATCAATTGGCATAATATTGTTTCTCAGTACTTCTGTTCTACCTCCTAGTTCATGGCATACTGAATGGGGTCTTAAAAACTAGAAAGTGGACATTGAAGGTACAGCAATTGGTCTCCATTCACCTGAGCAACGGAGGAAGGAGAGTCAGAAATCGGAGCAGGAAATTGAACACATGTATGGTTGCCTCCATGAACAAATGCCTCCTTTGCCATGAGGCCAGAACTGGATGGTGCCCAGCTGCCATTACTGAACATCTTGATCAAAGATTCTATAGAAGAATCTTGATCAAAAGAGGAAGTATGAGGAACAGAGGTTGAAATTCTCATGGAATCCAAACTTTCTGGAGCCATTGAGGCTGCATGAACCCTCAAAATTATTACCCTGATATATTCATTGAACTTTACACCTTAAACCAAAACTATCCCTTGAAGTCTTCTTTGAACCAAAAATAGCTTATCTTAATTAGCAAAGTAGGTCTAATTTGAGCATTGTGCACTTTTAAAGTATTATCTATGTGAGATCAATTTGATAACAGAAACTTGAAAGGTTGGATGGGAAGCTTAGGGGGAAGTGAGTTTAATATAATGGTGGTGGAATAATTTGGAAGTGGATAGCAGAATGGTAGCACAACTTGAAAAATGTAACCAAGTGTCCATCAACAGATGGATGGATAAACATAATGTGGTATATACATACAATGGAATATCCTTCAGCCATAACACGATATGAAGTTCTGATACATACTATATACAACATGGGGGTGAACTTGAAAACATTATATTAAGTGAAATAATTCATATATAAAAGAGCAATTTTTGTATGATTCCACTTATATAAGGTATACAGAATAGACAAAATTCATAGAGACAGAAAATAGAGGTTACCAAGGGTGGGGGTGGGACAGATGCTTAATGGTTAGAGAGTTTCTATTTGGGATGATGAAAAATTTTCGAAATAGATAGTGGTGATGGTTGCACAACACTGTGAATGTATTTAATGCCACTGAATTGTACACTTAAAAATGGTTATAATGGCAAATTTTGTCATATATATTTTGCCAAATTTTTAAAAATTAAAAAATTAGGGATAAAGTTATTTCAATATTTATTAGGATTTGTTCTTTCAAATCAAATAATTTTAATTAATTAATTTTTCTCATGAAAAATATGCAGTTTGAAATATGACCTGGTGCCAAAGGTGGACAGCATAATAGAGATGATTATAGGAGATAAAGGAAAACAATAAAATAAAACAAATAAAATAAGCTTAGGTCAATTTCCTGCAACATGGTGCCATGAGCAGTTCCATGCTCCCATCCCTCCCACAGGATCACTAAGGAACATAATCATAAATTGGCAGGCTCAACTTTATAAGAACTCTGAAAGGCAGTCAGAGGCTTGCAAATGTTGAATCAAGAAAAGGGCAACTTGTAAGTGGCAGGAAAGCTTTGGTTTCCTACTGCCTGCCCCTTCCCTCTCCCTGACTCAGTGACTTGGCCATCTTAGAGCTGTGGCAGCAGACCCTACTCTCTGGGAGGAGGTCTGATCTTTACTAGAAGATTATTTATATTATTATTATAAATATATATAATATTACAACATTATACATATAATAATGTGTAATTACATATTATTATAGCAGAGACATTACTAGCAGATTATTATGTGTGTCTGCTCTGATCTGTCTGGAAGCTGCCTGAAAGACTAAAGCGGAGTGCTCCTTTTGGTTTGACTTGACTCAGAGCTGGATGAGGGTGGTCCTGGGTGGCAGAGGTGGATGGGGGAAGAAGAGTAGTGGGACAATGCCTGAAGGTTGTGACTTCCTGTAGCCAGCTACTGCTAAACAGTGGGATTGGAACATACAATTAACACCTAAAGGCTGAAGAAGAAGCTGGAATGAGACATTCTTTTGGAAATCAGAGCTGTCAAGAGCAACATGGAGGAACTAAGAAAGCACACGGATGCTCAGGGCAAAATGCATGCACAGAAAATACCTTAAAAGATGCTAGTTTTCACCTCTGGCTGACCCCTAATCCTATTGCAAGCCAACCTAAGCGAGGAAGGAGGGCCCCGGCACAGCCCCAGCTAGAAGGTGTGTGGGCTTTTTTCTTCTTCCTTGTATTACCAGGAAATCTCTTCTTCTAAAACACTAGCTGAGCACCGGTGTCCACACATATCCAATAAGGCAGTCTGCAAAAATAGTTAGGAGAGGTTGCTGAGCAGATGGACTACTACAACCTTTAATAATTAAAAAAAAAACAATCCAAACCCTGGGGATGAGTAAGAATCTGAATTCCAGATTTATCACATTATAATTGGATAGATAAATGAATAAACAAAATGTGATATATACATACAATGTTATGAATATAGTTCAGCCATAAAGAGAAATAAAGTTCTGATACATGCTACAAATAGATGAACCTTGAAAACATTATGCTGAGTGAAATAAGTCAGACACAAAAGGACATATAGTGTATGATCCCATGTATATAAAATATCTAGACTAGGCAAATGCATAGAGACAGAAGGTAGATTTGAGGTAACCAGGAGCTGGGAGGAGGGAGAAATGGGGAGTTATTGCTTAATGGGTATAAAATATCTGTTTGGGGAAATAGATAGTTGGTGATGGTTGTACAACCTTGTGAATGTAATTAATACCACTGAATTGTACACTTAAAAATGATTAAAATGGCAATTTTAATGTATTTTACCATGATAAAATTGTAAAAACAAGGTAAAAGAAACAGGTGAAATTAATTTTAATATGTTATTTAACTTATTTTATATTTATTTCCAATTCAGCATGCATTCAATATAAGAAAATTAATGAAATATTTTACATTCCTTTTTCATCCTAAGTCTTCAAAATTTTGTGTGCATTTTACACATACTACACATTCAAACAGGCTACTCGTATCAGAAATGCTTTATCTGAATTTAGAATTCATAAAGTTTACATTTGAAAAAGTAGACTCACATACCCAAGTTTTCCAAGCATACTTAAAAGTTTTCCAATGGCTTAGTCAAGTATTAGTTTTTAAATTTCAATTTCAATTAAATTAAACATAGAATCCAGTTCCTGAGTTACGCTAGCCACATTTCAAGTGCTCAAATACTGGATAGCACAGACTAGAGGCTTCATTCACTGAATGAAGAATGAAAACATCCGCACAGCTAGCTCTTCTTTTAGAGATATGGGCTGATGTATTATATTGGAACACACTGTTGAACCCTACTTTTAAAGTTATTTTTGTTTTTGTATGCAGGTCACCTGCGAGACTGCGTTTCTACCTATTATTACACGACATCTCACATTATGATCGGTCATTTCTATTCTTAATACTCTTCCGTATTCCTACAGGACTTTTGGATTTGCTTATTTTTGCTTTCTCTTTTCTACTGACATAGATAGTAGTAGTATATTTCTAAAGAGACATCTACTTAATAGAAGGTATAAATATATTAATATATATGGGTATATATATATCAACACATTGTCACTTATTATAATCAACTTGAAAAATTAAACATCTAATATGAAATCCACCCTTCTTTTGTATGACTTTACCTTTTTGTAGGAGTTGCTGGGTGGTGCAAATGGTTAAGCACTGGGCTGCTAACTGAAAGGTTACTGGTTTGAATTCACCCAGGAGTGCCTTGGAAGAAAGGTCTGGCAATCTACCTCCAAAAGATCATAACCACTGAAAACCCTGTGGAGTGCAGCTCTACTCTGAAACACAAGAGGTTCACGCTGACTCCATAGCAACTGCTATGGAATCCTTTTGTATGCATTACATTAAGCTGAGTATTTTGTGAACTCTTGGTATCATTATGAACCCATGGTCTTCTTCCAATTTACCTAAATTATCTTTATTATTAATATTTCACAGATGGTTACAACTTGGCCAGTTCCCTTAAGGTGCATCATTTGTCTTTTGAGAACTGCCCCTAATTTTCTTGTAAATATCTTTGGATATTCCTTGCCAGCCAACATTTTTTCCAGCCTCAAAATATGGAATTAGCTACCCTCCAAGGAGTTTGTGTTTCTTTTAGTGGAGAATGGTATTAAGGACCAAAACATAGGCACTAGATGTGAATACTAAAGCGGTAGCTGGTAAAATTGCTATAACCAATGATATGAGGCCATTCATTTTTCTATGACAAAGCTAGAAATGATATTATGTCCTTCTTGTTTTATAACATGAAATTCCACTGGTCACCAGAACTTTCTCCTACATTTAAACATCCTTATATAAATTTTTCTCTGTATATGAGCTCTCTCTCATGCTGATACTCAGCATCACTAGGCCCCCAAGGGAATCAAGGACCCACCACAGAAACTGTACTGAAGAAATAAAAAGCTTAGATCCTACCTGGTGACTGGGAGTTCTCAGTCCAGTCCAAAGGGTTCAGCTCAGGCTACAAAACAGCTTTGATGGGCATCAGAGAAGATAGGAAAAGCAGCAGGATACTGGTGGCTGCAAAAGCCTCTGCTTTGTTTTGCAGTCCCCTGGGATTCAGCCTCCTGCGGTCAATTAGCTCCAGGCATGTAGGATCCCTGGGAGAGAAGCCCAGAAAAGGTAATGTGGGCCTCCCTAAGGATTTTCTCCAGAGGAGTATAAATAATTTCATCCACTTCACCATTGTTTTTGTTGTTTGTTTTCTTTCATTATTTTTGTTAATCATATGAGACACATGAAACATTTTGACGTGTGTCAAATCAAGGCTGTCCAGAATGGCAAGATGCCTGCTGAATTAAAACACAAAAAACCCAACCAACCAACCAACCAAACTCTGATTTTAGGACCAGCTGCTTGATAGGTGTATTAGTTTCCTAGGGTTTCCATAACAAAATACCACAAATTTGGTGGCTTAAAACACAGAAGTTAATTGTTTCACAGTTTTGGAGGCTGGAAGTCTGGATTCAGGGAGTCAGTAGGATTGTGTTCTCTCTGAAGGCTCTAGGGGAAGAACCGATCTTGTCTCTTCTGGCTTCTGGGAGCTGTAGGTGCTCCTTGTCTCATGGCAGCATAAGTCCAACCTCTGCTTCCATCATCACATGACGGTCATCTCTCTCTGTGTCTCTTCTGTTTTATAAGGAAACCACTAAGATGGGATTAGGACCCACTCCACTCCAGTAAAGGAGCCATGATGGTGCAACGGTTTATCTCTTGGCTGCTAACCGAAAGGTTGGAAGTTTGAACCCACCCAGCTGCTCTGTGAGAGAAAGACCTGGTGATTTGCTTCAGTAAAGACTACAGCCAAGAGAACTCTATGGGGAAGTTCTACTCTGTCACATGGGGTCGCTATGAGTCAGACTCCACTCACTGGCACCCAAAAACAGCCATTCCAGTATGACCTTATGTTAACTGATAACATCTTCAAAGACCCTATTTCCAAACAAGATCATATTCACTGATACCAGGGTTATGACTTTAACATATCTTTTTGGAAGGTGTAATTCAATCCATGACAATGGATGTTTCCACAATTGTCTCACGCAACAAGTCCAAAGCTGCCCTCTGCAACACCTCTCCTCACTTCCCAGAAGGCTCCTTCACCAGCCTGCGCAGTTGTCTGGTTCTGCTTCACTTGTCCAGAGGGTGCACTTGAAGCATCCCCTACAATCAAAATGTGATTTATCGAAGGGGGCTACTGGCACTTCAGCATTGTTTTATTTACCTAGGTTTACCATCAGTGAGTTAAAATCTGGTCCTCTAGGGGATTCTTGGGAAAATCAAAACGAATCATTATCCAAAGCAAAGGTGATACATAACTGCATATAGTGCCAAATTATCATTAAATAGATCCTTATAAGCTTTTCACTCAGCATTAAAATAAATATTTTAAATCCTTATTTTTCTTTTGGATTTTTAAAATTATTAACTTGCTGTTTATTTTCTATGTTTAAAAAAGTAATTTAATATATCCACTTGTGTCATTTGATTCTAAGACAAAATGAATAGCGCAGAATATCTTAATAGAGTCAGAGAAGACTACTTAACTTTTGTAATACGATAAGCATGGAAGAATATTTAGAAAAAATCACCAGAAGAGTTAAAATTCTCATTTTTAACTGACTTATCAGTCACTGCATAAAAGAAAGAATATAAACTTTGGAGTCAGGTAAACTTAGATTTGTAACCCTCACTTATCTATCCTATCTTATTCTTTCTTCTCAATTCCAATAGCCTCTCTGTATTAGTTTCTTAAGACTGCTGTAACAAATTACTACAAACTATGTTGCTTAAGGAGTCCCTGGGTGGAGCAAATGGTTGACACACTCACTGCTAACTGAAAAGTTGGAATTTCATGTCCACCCAGGGGTGCCGCAGAAGAAATACCAGGGATTTACTTCCAAAAAATCAGCCATTGAAAATCCTGTGAAGCACAATTCTACTCTGACACACACGGAGTTGTCAAAAGTCAGAGTCAACGGCAACTGGTTATGTGGCTTAAAACAACAGAAATGCATTGTCTCAAAGTTCTGGAGGCTAGAAGTCTAAATTTAGGATGTTGGCAGGGTCATACACTCTCTGAAGGCTCTAGAGGAAGATACTCTCTTGTCTCCCCCAGCTTCTAGCAACCCCAGGAATTCCTTGGCTTGCGGAAGCCAAGATCAATCTCTGTCATCGTCTTCACATGACTGTCTTCTCTCTGTGTCTGTCTGTGTCCCTTCTCCTTTCTTTTATAAAAACACCAGTCATATTTATATTAAAGGAGGCCCTAGTAGTGCAGGAGTTTAAGCACTCAGCTGCTAACTGAAAGGTTGGTGGTTCAAAACCACCAACCACTCCATAAGAGAAAGATGTGGCAATCTGCTTCCATAAAGATTACAGCCTTGGAAAACCTATAGGGCAGTTCTACTCTGTCCTGTAGGGTTGCTGTGAGTCAGAATCAACTAGCTGGTACAGGATATTTTTTTTTTTTTTTTAACTTATATTAGGGCTCACTATACTCCAGTATGACCTTATGTGAACTAATTACACCAGCAAAGAGTATTTCCAACTAAGGTCAAATTCACAAGTATTAGGGGTTAGGACTTTAACATACCTTTTGAGAGACACAGTTCAGCCCATAACACTCTCCTACAATTTCAACATCCATTTTAACGATAGCTGAACACTCCAGCTGCAGGGACCCTTCATATCTACTAGGCCATTCAAATCCATCTCAACTCTCTCAGAAACTCACTTGCCTGGACACTTCAAAGTCTTATTATAATTCTAAATACCTGTTCAGAAAAATTACCCAAAGCCTGCAAATAAGGCAAAATACAGTAATAAACTACTATGTGCCCTTTCAAAGAGCCCTGGTGGCACAGTAGTCAAGCACTTGGCTGCTAAATGAAAGGTCAGTGGTTCAAACCCACCAGACCCTTTGGCGGAGGAAGATGCAGCAGTCTGCTTCCATAAAGATTTATAGCCTTGGAAACCCAAGGGGGCAACTCTGCTCTGTCCTATAGGGTTGCTATAAGTCAGAATTGACTCAACAGCAATGGGTTTATGTGCCCTTTCAATGTCATACTAGAGCAGTGTCTGACAAGTCCACATAGGATCATCCAATACTCAAGAACAAAAATCAGCAAGTTTTTTCTGTAAATTTCCACATAGTAAACTGTGATGGTTAAGATTATGTGTCAACTTGGCTAGGTCATGACTCTCAGTGTTTATATGTGATCACTCCCATGATGGTATCTGCTGTGAGTGGCCAATCAGTTGAAAGGGAGTTTCTTTGGGCGTGTGGCCTGCATCTGAATATAAGCAGACATTCTGGCTTTTTGCTTGCTCTGGATCCTGTGGCTGCCACCTCTTCCTCTGACCTCCAGTTCTTGGGACTTGAGCTAACAGCTTATCTGCAGATCTTGGAATTTGTCGATCTTCACAGCCTATGAGAGAGAGTCCTGCTCTCTGACCTGCCGATCTTGAGTTTGCCAGCCCCTGCAGTTACATGAATCAGGAGAAGCCTTGTGGTCTTGCCTGTCAATCTTGGGATTCATTGGTCTTCACAGCCTGTGAGCAAGAGCCCTGTTCTCCTACCTGCCGATCTTGGGTTTGCCAGCCCCTGTGAATCAGGATAAGCCTCTATCCTGATCCATGGACTTGGCACTTGGCAGCTTACCTGCTGATATTGGAATTTGTTGACTTCCATAGCCTGTGAGCCAGAGCTCTATTGTCTGAATTGCTGATCTGGGTTTGCCAGCCCCTGCAGCTATGTGAGTCAGGAGAAGCTTCCAGCCTGACTCACGGACTTGTGACTTTCCAGTCTCCACAACTGCGTGAGCCATTTCCTTGATATAACTCTATATCTATAAATCTTGATATACATACACATACATACATACACACACACACATATATATATTATACATATGCTTCACTGGTTTTGCTTCTCTAAAGAACCCAGACTAAGACAACTGTATAATGCATGCTTTCCTCACCCCCACTCCCTGCTATACACCAATATTTATCTATATGTATATTTTTAAATACCTAGGAATTAACCTAACCAGGGACATAAAAGACTTATACAATGAAAATTATTAAACACTACAAGTTACTAAAAGAGAACTACAAATATATATTTATCTGTTCTTGTCTTCTAATAAAAGAAGGATCACATAGTATTTGCCCTCATATACCTGACTTATTTCACTTAGCATCACGCCCTCCAGGTCCATCCATGTTATGTTTCATGGACATTTTTCTTTATGGTTGCATTGTATTCCATTGTATGTATGTACCACAGTTTGCTTATCCATTCATCCATTGATGGACATTTCAATTGTTTGCATTTATTTACTATTGTGAATAAAGCAGCAATGAACATAAGTGTGCATATGTCTGTTCCTGTCATTATTTTTAGGTATCTAGGAAATATACATAGGAGTGGGATTGCTGGATCACAGAGTAGTTTTATTTCTAGTTTTCCATAGTGGATGTACCATTTTACAGTCTCACTAGCAATGGAAAAGGGTTCCAATCTCCCACATCCCCGCCAACATTTATTGTCATCTGTTTTTTTGTTTTTGTTTTTTAAATCAGTGGCAATTTATCTGGGGTAAAATGGTACATCCTTGTAGTTTTGATTTGCATCTCACTAATGAACATCTTTTCATATGTTTGTTGGCTGCTTGGATGTCCTCTTTGGTGAAGGTTCTCTTCATATCCTTTGCCCATGTTGTGATCGGGTTGTTAGTCTTTTTGTTGTTGAATAGTTGCAGTTTTCTATAGATTTTAGAGATAAGACCCTTATCAGATGAAATATTTTTGAAGATTTTTTTCCCAGTTTGTAGGTTATTTACTCTTTTAATAAATTCTTTTGATGCACATAAGTATTTAATTTTTGAGATCCCATTTATCTATTTTGTCTTCTTCAATTTGTGCATTTATTGTAATGTTTGTTATCCTATGTTTACAGATGATTAGATCCCATAGATTTCTTCCTATGTCATCTTCCAGGAATTTTATGGTTTTAGATTTAACATTTAGGTCTTTGATCCGTTTTGAGTTAGTTTTTGTGTATGGTGTTAGGTATGGGTCCTGTTTCATTTTTCTGCAGGTGGATATTCAGTTTCACCATCACCATTTATTAAAGAAACTGTTTCTGCCCCACTGACCCTTTGTCAAAAATCAGTTGTCCATGGATACCTGGGATTAAGTCTGAGTCCTCAATTCTGTTCCACTGGTCTATGTGTCTATTGTTGAACTGATATCAGGCTGTTTTGATTACAGTAGCTGTATAGTATGTTTTGATATCAGGGAGTGTGAGACCTACTGCTTTGTTCTTTTTCTTCAATATTGCTTTGGCTATTCAGGGTTTCTTTCCTTTCCATATGAAGTTGGTCAATAGTTTTTCCATTTCAGTAAAGAATCTTGTTGGGATTTGGATTGGGATTGCATTGAATCTGTAGAATTGACATTTTCACTATATTAAGTCTTCCAATACATGAGCAGAGGACGTCTTTCCATTTTTGTAGGTCTCTTTTAGTCTGTAGTAGTAGTGTTTTATAATTTTCATTGTATAAGTCTTTTATGTCCCTGGTTAGGTTAATTCCTACATATTTTATTGATTTGGGGGCTATTGTAAATGGTATTTTTTAAATTTCTTTTTTGGAGTAGCCCTTGAGGAAACTAACTTATTTTTGTGTGTTGATCTTGTATTCTGTAATGTTGCTAAATTCTTCTATTAGTTCCAGCAGGTTTCTTGTGGGATCTTTAGGGTCTTCTATGTATATGTCATGTCATCTGAAAATAGAGCTAGTTTTACTTCTTCCTTTCTGATTTGGATACCTTTTATTTCTCTTCCTTGTCTTATTGCTCTGGCTAGGGCTTCCAGTACAATGTTGAATAAGAGTGATGATAAAGGACATCCTTGTCTCATTCTCATTCTCAAAGGGAAGACTCTCAGCCTTTCTCAAATAAGTATAATTTGTCTGTTTGTTTTGCATATATGCCTCTAATTATGTTCAAAAATTTCCCTTCTCTTCTTATTTTTCTGAGAGTTTTTGTCAGGAAAATTGTTGAATTTTATCAAATGCCTTTTCTGCATCAATTGATATGATCATATCATTATTTTCCTTTGTTTTATTTCTGTGGGGATTACATTGATTCATTTTCTGATGTTGAACCACACTTGTAACCCTAGTATGAATCCCACTTGATCATGGTTTCTGATTTTTTTATATAAATATATGTTGCTGAAGTCTGTTGGCTAGAATTTTGTTGAAAATTTTTGCACCTATGTTCATAAGAGATACTGGTCTGTAATTTTCTTTTTTCGTTATGTCTTTTACTAGTTTAGGTATCAGGGTTCTGCTGGCTTCACAGAAAGTGCTCAGTAGTGTTCCTTCATCATCTATGTTTTTAAGAAATTGGGTAGGATTGGTGTCAATTCTTCTCTGAATGTTTGATGGAATTCTCCAGTATAACGATCTGGTCGTGGGCTTTTTTTTTCTTTGCAGTTTTTTTTTATGACATCTCCTATCTCTTCTTTTGTAATGGGTCTGTTTAAATTATCTGCCTCTGCTTATGTTAGTTTGGGTAGGTAGTGTGTTTCTAGGAATTTGTCCATTTCATCTAGATTTTCATATTTGTTGGAGTACAATTTTTCATAGTAATCGGTTATGATCTTCTTTATCTCTGTTGGATAGATTGCAATGTCACCAATTTCATTTCTTAATTTGGTTATTTGTCTGTTCTGGTTTTTTTCCTTTTGTCAATCTAGCCAGTCATTTGTCTATTTTATTGATTCTTTCAAAGAACCAACTTCTGGTTTTGTTCTTTCAATTGTTTTTCTATTTTCAATTTCATTTATTTCTGCCCTGATCTTTATTATTTCTTTTTTCTGGTAGATTTTGGCTTCCTTTGCTCTACCTTTTCTAGTTGTTCAAGTTGTCAGTTTAAGTTAATGATTTTGGATCTTCTTTTTTTTTAATTGTAGGCAATTATGGCTATAAATTTCCCACTGAGTACTGCTTTTACTGTGTCTCAAAGATTTTGATATGTTGTGTTTTCGTTTTCATTTGCTTCTAGGGATTTTTTAATTTCACTTTTAATTTCTTCTATGACCCAATAGTTTTTTAATAGTGTATTATTTTGTTTCTACATACACTTACTCCCCACTTATCGACATGGTTAGGTTCCAACAACCAGGTCGTTATGTGAAAATCGGCATTATGCAAAAATGGAAGATTACCACATCATATCACAAAATGGAGGATGACTACATCATTACATAACTGCCAAATTACATCATTACATAACTGCCACACCACTGAGAATCATGGCCCAGCCAAGTTGATGCCTGACCATCACAGTCAGCATTATTCTTGCCTCACAACTTGGCATTCATTACTGCCTGAAATATGTTGTTAATGTGCAAAATAGTCAGATAGTAGGTTTTTCACTATTGTCATAAATGTGAAATGTTGGATAATGAGAGAGTCAATAAGTGAGGAGTAGGTGTATTTATTTGTTTTTCCTTAAATTTCCTGTTATTGATTTCTAGCTTCAAACCATTATGGTAAGAGAGGATGCTTTGTATAATTTCAATATCTTTAAATTTGTTGAGACTTGTTTTGTGTCCTAGCATATGGTCTATTATAGAAAATGATCCATGTCCACTGGAGAAGAATATGTATTGTTCTGATATTGGGTAGAGTGTTCTATATATGTCCGTTAGGTCCAATTGGCTTATGGTTTTATTTAAGTTCTCATTGTCCTTAGTGATTTTCTTTTTCATTGTCCTTAGTGATTTTCTTTTTAGATGTTCTGCCTATAATTGAAAGTGGTGGGTTGAAGTCCCCAACTATTATTATAGAACTGTCTATTTCTCCTTTCATATTAGTCAATATTTATTTCATGTATTTTGGTGCATTGCTGTTAGGTGCATATATTTTTATAATTGTTATGTCTTCATGCTGAATTGACCCTTTTATTATTATGTAATGTCCTTCTTTAACTCTTGTAAGAGATTTTGATTTAAAAATCTATTTTATCTCCTACTCTTTTTTGTTTACTGATTGCATGAACTATTTATCTCCATGCTTTTATTTTCAGTCCATTTGTGTCCTTATTTCTAAGGTGTATTTCTTATACACAGCAAAAAGATGGATCTTTTTTTTTTTTTTTAACCCATTCTACCACTCTCTGTCTTTTGCATGGGACGTTTAGACTATTTACGTTTAAGGTTATTACTGACAACAATGTGTCTAACTCACTCATTTTGCTATTTGTTTTTTTGAGTGTTTCCTAGCTTCTTTTTTTAATTCTGATTTTTCTGTTTTTGTTTGTATTTAGGTACTTTCTTGTGATGAGCCTTTTTGTTATCTTCTTTCTTGTCTTCTGAATGTTTCTTCTTGGTGATTTCTTAGTGGTTACCACATATGTTACATTATACAACTTACAATTACAACAATGGTTATTTAACATATGAACAACAGTTAACATACAACTTTAACATGATAAATTTATTCCTGATGTGCTTCCTCCTCTTCTGTTTCTGTTGATGTGTCTCCATTAATATCACTATACAACCTATATTTGATAAGTTTACTTTGTACTTATTACTTAATACTCTTGCCTTTCCATTTGGAGTACTCCCTTGAGTAATATTTGCAAAGCTGGTCTGGTAGTGGCAAGTTCCTATAACTTCTGTTTGTTTGGGAATATCTTGATTTCCCCCTTGTTTTTGAATGACAGCTTTGCTGGGTAAAGAATTCTTGGTTGACAATTGTTTTGGTTCAATATTTTATATATCTTGCTCCATTGTCTTTTGGCCTCTAGGGTTTCTGGGGAGAAATCTGCACTGATTCTTATGAAAGACTCTTGGTGTGTTATATTGCATTTTTCTCTTGCTACTTTCATGATTCTCTCCTTGATTTTGGTGTTCAATAATTTTATTAGGATATGTCATAGAGTTGATCTTTTTGTGTCTTTTCTAAATGGGGTTCGTGTAGCTTCCTGTATTTGCAGGCTTGGTGCTCTGTTCAGGTCTGGGAAATTCTCTCTGATTAGCTCTTGGAAATTGTTTACATACTTTTATTATTGTCATGGTGCCCTGGAATTCCAATAATTCTGGTGTTAGTTTTCTTAATTGAAGCCCATATTTCCTTTTGGGTTTGTCACTTCGCTGTTTTTTTCTTTTGTTTCTCTTAAGACTTGATAAGTTCAGTTATTTTGTCTTCTAGTTCGCTTATTCTGTCTTCTGTCTGTTCAACGCTATTAGTGTTTCTCTTGTTTTGTTCCTAATTTAGATGTTCTATTCTTCAGTTCCAGTAGTTCTCTTTGTTTTTTGTTTCCAATTTCTTTGTTAAGTCTCTCATTTTGTTCCTCCATTTGTTTTCTGATCTCCACTAGTTTGTTATCTGTATGCTTTTTGCTTTCTTTAAACATGTTTAGCACCATAGTCTGAAAATGATCAATTCTTTGCATTATTCGGGCTTCCATAGGAGATTTCCTCTTCTTCATGTGTCTTAGGCTGGGTTCTCTAGAGAAGCAAAACCAGTAAAGCATATAAATATATACAGAGAGAGATTTATATCAAGGAAATAGCTCACGCAATTGTAGAGGCTAAAACGTCCCAAGTTCACAAATCAGGGTACAGGCCTCTCCCAGTTCTCATAGCCACAGAAGCTGGTGAACCCAAGGTCGGCAGGTGGGAGAGGGGCTCCCGCTCACAGGCTGTGAAGGTCAATGAATTCCAAGATCAGCAGACAAGACCGCAAGGTTTCTCCTGATTTACGTAGCTGCAGGGGCTGACAAACCCAAGGTCAGCAGGTCGGGGAACCAGACTCTTGATCGCAGGTTGAGAAGTATGACAAATTCCAAGAACTGGTAAGCTGCTAGCTCAAGTCCCACGAACCAGAGGTGAGACAACAAGAGGCAGATGCTGAGTCTGGAACAAGCCAAAAAAAACCTTGTCAAGGCAAGCAGGCAGAAAGTAACAAGCGGAAGACAGAGAGATGGAACTGAGAGGGCAGTGAGCTGCCACAGGCCCCGCCTCCACCAGTACCACTCAGCAGATTCCATCATGGGGGTGATCACAACATTATACAACTGCTAAAACACTGAGAATAATGGTCTAGCCAAGTTGACATACAATCTTAACTATCACATCATGTTTTGCTTTTGATTGTTCCTTCTTCTCTTGTGATTTTGGGTGTTTTACTATCTTTTATTGAACTTGGGGCCATTTTGTTATATGTTTTAGTTTGCTTCAAATTTTGTATTCTGTTTATCATAGGAAAATTTTCTGAGTGGGTGGCCTGTTGGTGCAGCGGCCAAGCACCTGCCTGCCAACTGAAAGGCCAGTGCCCACACACCAGGAGCTCCACAGGATAAAGATGCAACAGACCATCTCTGCAAAGATTCACAGCCCTGGGAACTCCACAGAGGAGCTCGCCTCAGCCCCACTGGTTTGCTATAAGTCAGAATGACCCACCAGTAGCAGGCTTGGTGTGGTCTCCTGAGGACCACTGGATGGCACTCTTATCCTTAGGTTTTTTTTTTCAGTGCTGGTTCAGGAGTTCTGTATGCTTGGTCTCTGGAATTCAGTATGCATGTATGGGAGGGGGAGTAATGCTGACATGATCAATGGTACCCCACTTTCCTGTGATGATGGTGGGGAGCTCCTTCTGTCTTTCCCTCATTGGCACTCCTACACACGAACTCCCTCAGTCTCTTGCTATGGGCTCTTTCCTTTGTCCCTGTCAGTCTGAAGTATTCCTCTTGCCCTGATGTCCTTGCAGTTCTTCCTGGTCCTAACGCCCATCTGTCTCCAGCCTCAATAAGTTTCAACAGTACTCTTACACCCCGCCATGATCTCCCTTTGCCCCCCCAATTGCACAGCCCATGAACTCCCATGGAAAATTTGCACCACCTTAAAAAAACCAGCCTAGAGCTTCCTCAGATTAGCTCCTTTTCTGTAATCCTTGACTGAGGTGTTACTAGCCCCATCCCAAAATGGCTGCAATGAGTGAGTGCTTCTGATGTTAGCGGATAAGATCTCCCAGATTTTTCAATCAAAATGCAGACAAAGGCAAATGGATTTTAAAAAGGCAAGATCAAACTATCTGCTGTCTACAAGAGATACATCTTAGACACAAGAACTCAAATAGGTTGAAAGTGAAAGTGTGTAAAAAATAGTCCGTGAAACTAGTAACCAAAAGAGAGCTGGAGTGGTGATTTTAATATCATACAAAATAAATTTTAAGTCAAAATCTGTTATAAGAGACAAAGAAGGACATTATACAATAATAAAAGGGTCAATCCATCAAGAAGATATAATTATAAATATATATGCACCTAACAACAGAGTCCCAAAATATATAAAGCAAAGCAAAAACTGACAGAATTGAAGGCTTGAACGGCTCTATAATAATAGTTGTGGACTTCAAGACACCACCTTCACTAATGGACAGAACATCTAGAAAGAACAACTAGGAAATAGAGGACCTGAAAAACACTATAAACCAATTAGACCTAACAGACATGTATAGAATACTTGACCCAACAAGAGCACAATATAGTCTTCTCCAGTGTACATGGATCATTTTCCAGGATAGACAATATACTAGGTCCCAAAGCAAGTTTCAAAATTTTTAAAACATTAAAATCACACAAAGTGTCTTCTCCATCCACGATGGTAGAAGGAAAACTAGAAAATACACAAATATATGAAAATTAAATAACACACTATTAAACACCCAATGTTTCAAGGAAGAAATCACGAGATAAAATGGAAAATACTTAAAGTCAAATGAAAATGAAAGCCCAACACATCAAACTTATGGAATGCAGTGACGTCAGTGTTTAAAGGGAAATTCATAAGGGTAAATGCCTATATTAAAAAAGAAAAAAATACCTAAAATCAAGAAACCAACTCTACAACTTGAGGAACTAGAAAAAGAAAGCAAACCAAGAGCAAAGCTACCAGAAGGAGGAAAATAACAAAGATTAGACCAGTGATAAATGAAATAGAGAATAGAAAAACAACTGAGAGAATATAGAAAACCACAAGGTTGGTTTTTGAAAAGATAAGTAAAATAGATGAACCTCTAGCTAGAATGACAAAGAACAAAAGAGAAAAGATGCAAATATCTAAAATCAGAAAGCTGGGCCATAACAACCTACTCATAATAAAAAGGATTGTAAGGGAATATTATGAACAATTGTACGCCAACAAATTAGATAAAATGCACAAATTCCTAGAAACACAAACCTCCTGCATTGACTCAAGAAGAAATTAAGTATCTCAACAAACCCAAACCAAAGATATTGAATCTGATATCAAGCAACTCCCAAAAAAGAAAAGCACCAGACCAGATGGCGTCCCTGGAGAATTCTACCAAGCATCTGTAGAAGTAACTCAATCCTTCTTAAACTTTTCAAAAAAAAGAAGCAAAGGGAATACTTCCTAACTCATTCTATGAGGCTAGTATTACACTGATACCAAATCCAGACAAACACACCACAAACAAAGGAAGAAAAATGAAAACTGTAGACCAATATTGGCTGTAGACCAATGTTGATATCAAAAGATACTATGAAGCTACAGTAATCAAAACAGTCTGATACAACTGATTTTCAACAAGGGTTTTAAGCCCATTCAATTGGGAAAAAATAGTCTCTAAAAAATGGCGCTGGGACAACTGGATTTACAGACATGCAAGAAATAAAAAATTCTGCAACTACGTATCTGTCTTAGTTATCTAGCGCTGCTAATAAAGAAACAAGTGCATGGGTTTAACAAACAGAAATTTATTTTCTCACAATTTAGGAGGCTAGAAGTAAGAATTAGGGTGCCGGCTCTAGGGGAAGGCTTTCTCTGCCAGCTCTAGAGGAAAGTCCTTGTCTCTTTTTGAGCTTTTGCTCCTGGGCGATCTTCATGTGGCTTGGCATCTCTCTTCCCTTATCTCTGTTTCCTGAATCCGCTCCTCTTTTATCTTGTACAAGACTGACTCAAGACACACCATACACTAATGCTGCCTCATTAACATAATAAAGACAACTCTTTCCCAAATTGGACTATAGCCACAAACATAGAGGTTAGGATTTACAACACAATTTTGGGGGGACACAAATATTAATAATATTATACTACATACAAAAATCAACTCAAAACAAGGGTATACATCTAAGAATTAAAACACTAAAACTGTTGGAGGAAAGCATGCGGTAATGCTTTGGAACTTAGTATTTAACAATGACTTCTAAGATATGAAACCAAAAACATGAGCAACAAAAGACAAGACAGATAAATGGGACTTCATCAATATTTAAAACTTTTATTCACCAAAGGACTTTATCAACAAAGTGAAGAGATAACCTACAGATTTGAAAAAATTGGGGGAAACTATATATCTGATAGGAGCCCTGGTGGCACAGTAGTTAAGGGCTTGGCTGCAAACCAAAAAGGTTAGCAGTTTGAACCTACCAGTTGCTCAAAGGAAGTAAGATGTGGAGTCTGATCCTGTAAAGATTTACAGTCCTATAGGGTCACTGTGAGTCAGAATACACTTGACAGCATCGGTTTATGTATATGATAAGAGTTTAATATCCAGAATATAGAAAGAACCCTGAAACTTAACAACAAAATGACAAACAACTCAATGGGCAAAAGACTTGAATAGACATTTCACCAAAGAAAAAATACAAACAGCCAACAAGCACGTGAAAAGATGCTTAATGTCACTTATCATTAGGGAAATGTAAATCAAAACCCCAACGAGATATCACCTCACTCTCACTAAGTTGGATATGGTAAAAAAAAAAAAAAACAAAAACAAAAACTGAAAACAACTTGTGTTGGCAAGGATGCAGAGTAATAAGAACCCTCATTCACTGCTGGTGGGACTGTAAAATGGGAACCCTCATTCAACCACTGTGGAAAACAGTGTGGCGGCTCCTAAAAGTTAAAACAAAGAATTACCATATGATCCAGCAATTCCACTTTTAGGTATATATGCAAAAGAATTGAAAGCAGGAACAGAAACAGGTATGTGTACACCAGTGTTCACTGCAGCACTGTTTACAGTAACCAAAAGGTGCAACGCAGCCTATCAACAGATGAATGGATAAACAAAATGTGGTACATATATGTGTACAATGAAATATTACTCTGCCATAAAGAGAAATGAAGTTCTCATACATACTATTACATTGAAATGTTCATGCTGAGTGAACTGAAAGGACACATATTGTATGCTCCCGCTTATATGAAATATCTAGGGTAGGCAAATGTATAACCTCAAAAACCAAACTTCTTGCTATCGAGCCGATGCCGACTCATAGCGAGTCTATAGGACAGAGTAGAACTGCCCCATAGGGTTTCCAAGGAGCAGCTGACGGATTCCAACTGCCGATCTTTTGGTTAGCAGCCGAGCTCTTAACCACTACACCACCGGGGCAAATGTATAGAGATCAAAATTTTTTCGTACTTACTAAGAATGGGAGACGTATTGCATTAGGCAAATCTGCTGCAAAAGACCTCTTTAAAGTGTTAAAAAGAAAAGATGTTGCTTTGAGGATTAAGGTGTGCCTGACCCAAGCCATGGTATTTTCAATTGCCTTGTATGCATGCAAAAACTGTACAATGAATAAGGAAGACTGAAGAAGAATTGATGCCTTTGGACTATGGTGTTGGCAAAGAATATTGACTATACCATGGACTTCCAGAACAAACAAATCTGTCTTGGATGAAGTACAGCCAGAATGCTCCTTAGAAGCAAGGATGGCGATACTTCCTCTCACATACTTTGCACATGTTATCAGGATGGTCCAGTCCCTGGAGAAGGACGTTCCTGCTTGGTAAAGTAGAGGGTCGGCAAAAACAAGGAAGGCCCTCAATAAGATGGATTGACACAGTGGCTACAAAGATGGGCTTAAGCATAGCAACGATTGTGAGGACGGTGCAGGACCTGGTACTGTTTTGTTCTATTGTACATAGGGTCACTATGAGTCAGAATGACTCAACGGCACCTAACAACAACAACACCAGGGGTGGGAAATACCACACATCTGTCAGTTTGTCATGTTGGAAGCTATGCCACAGATATTTTAAATACTGGCAGAGTCACACATGATAAACAGGTTTCAGTGAAGCTTCCAGACTGAGACAACTAGGAAGAAAGGCATGGTGATCTACTTCCAAAATTTAGCCAATGAAAACCTTAAGTATCACAACAGACTATTCTCTGATATAGTGCTGGAAGATGGGACCCTTAGGTTTGAAGGATCATGAAGATGGTGCAGGACTGGACAATGTTTTGTTCTATTATACGTAAGGACACCATGCATCAGAGCTGACTCAAAGGCAACTAAGAACAAGGGTGGATGGGAGGGGAAAGGAGTAAGTAATTTTGTAGGGGGCACTGATCTTCCAATAAAGGTGATAGAAAAGTTTGGAAATGAATAGTGGTGATGGTTGCACAACATGATGAACACAGCTAATGTCACTGAATGGTACGTGGGAAAACTATTGAAATGGCAAATGTTTTGAGAGATACATGTCAGCATTAAAATATGAAACAAATTTTAAGAAATTCCCAGGTAAACAAAACTACTAAAGGGAATCCAGCTGAAATGAAGGACACTATATGTAACTCAAAGCCATATGAAGAAATGGTTATTTTCACCAATATCCTCCAGACATTAACATATAAATAATGAGTAATTGATTGATACCTTTTTTTTTCCTTCTGATAAACCCCTTACACTTCATTTATCACTTTCAGCTAATTCTTACTCTATTGAATTCAATTCTGGAGGCAGAAACATGGTTAGAGTTCTAAATATAGAATTCAATAATCAAGATGATTTTATATTTGTCACTATCATTTCAAAAGATTGTTAAGTAGATTGTATAATCTCCCTCCCCCACCTCTTTTTAGTATATTCTTATCTTTTTTTTTTTTTTTTTGGAATGGTAAAAAGGAAGTAAATCATGAATGTTACTTAGCAATTTCACTTCCCTGCTAATAACAGCCCCCAAACCGTGGCTTTAACAAAGAAGAACTTTATTTCTCTTTCATGTAAAATAAGTCCAAAGGTAGTCTATTGAGGGCTGGAATGTTGTCATATTTCTCCTTGTGGTACAATATGGCTGCTGGAGCTCCAGTCATCATATCCACATCCCTGGTAGAAAGGAGGAAAGAAGAAAGGGCAAAACCCCACATACATGATCATCTCAATTGACGTGGAAAAGAAACTTGACAAAATATAATACCTTTCATGATAAAACATCAGCAAACTAGGAATAGAATGGAATTTACTAAATATGATAAAGGGAATTTATGAAAAACCCACAGCAAATATCGTATACAATGGTGAAATACTGAATGTTTCTCCCAAATATCAGTAACAAGACAAGAATGCCTGTTCTCACCACTTTTAGTTATCATGGTACTGGAAGTTCTAGCCAGAAAAATCAGGCAGGAAAAAAATAAAGGCATCCAAATAGGGAAGGAAGAAGTAAAACTACCTCCATTTGCAGATGACATCTTCTATATAGAAAAATCCTTAAAAATACACACACAGGGGAACTCCGGCAAGATGGCGGTCTAGGCAGAAGCACCACGCTGTCCCTCCACAACAAAGATCTGAAAAACTAA
>NW_004444117.1:4338607-4365197 GCF_000243295.1 Trichechus manatus latirostris
AAAAAAAAAAAAGTTGAGAATTTAGAGGGTTAAAATGTTGTGGGGTTGTTAACCAATGTCATAAAACAGCCTATGTGTTACTGTTACATGAGAAACTATCTGTTCTGTAAGCCTTCACCTGAAGTACAATAAAATATTAAAAAAAAAAAACACACACACACACACACAAAAAATACACACACACATACACAATTATTTAGAATTAATAAATGGATTCAACAAAGTTTCAGGATACAAGATCAATACACAAAAATAAGTTGTATGCTGTAAAGGAAATTAAGAAAATATTTCCACTTACAATTACATCAAAAAGAAAAAAGAACTACTTAGGGATATGTGTTATAGCCATTCAATTAAACATTATTTATCCATAAAAATGAAGTACTGATACATACTGCAATGTGAATGAACTTCAACAGTATGCTAAGTGAAAGAAGGCAGCCACTCTAGGTCACATATTGTATGATTCCATTTACATGAACATCAGAACAGATAATTACACAGAGACAGAAAGCAGACTTGTAAGTTGCCAGGGGCTGAGGGAAGGGTGCTGGGTTTCCTTTGGGCCTGATGGAAAAAATAGAGATAACAGTTGCACAACCTAGTGAGTGTACTAAATGCTACTGAATTATATACTTTAAAATATTTAATTTTAGGTAATAAGAATTTTATCTCAATAAAAACAAGAAAAAATATCACTCATAATAGTAACTAAAACTATGAACAAATACTCTAGAAATGAATCTAACAAAACGTGTATGTGACTTTTACATGAAAAAATTTATGAAACACAAAGTAATTAAAGAAGACCTGAACAAGTAGAGAAATATGCTGAGTCTACCTCATAGACATCAAATCCTCCTAAATTTACTATAAATTTAATGCAATTCCAGTAAAAACCCAACAGTTTTTCATGAAACTTTAATAAGCCTTAGGAAAAAGCAAATGAATAGCCAAGACAATTTTGAAGTAAAATTAAGCGAAAGGGCTTGTCCTACCAGAGATCAAGGCTTACAGAATGCTATCGTAATTAAGACAGTGAATAATTTACAGTAAGATAGAAAAATAAACCGAAAGAAACACAATGTATGTATCCATAAATATATGAAAAAACACAAAAATAACATTAAAAATACGTGCGGGGAAGGATGATCTTCATCTGTGTCTTTTTTGCCCTTTCCTCTTTCCTCCTTTCTATCAGGGATGTGAATATGATGACTGCAGCTGCAGCCATGCTGTATCACAAGGAAAAATATGACACCATTCCAGCCCTGAACAGACTACCTCTGGACTTATTTTACATAAAAGGAAAATAAAGCTCTTCCTTGTTTAAGCCACGGTTTGGGGGCTGTTATTAGTAGTTAAATGCAATTCCTAAATAACATTCATTATTGACTTCCTTTTCCCTTACAAAAAAAGACAAGAAAGAATATACCAAAAAGAGATGGTGAAGATTATACAATGACAGTGATAAATATAGCATCAAAACCAAAAAAAACCAAACCCATTGCTGTTGAGTTGATTGCGATTCACAGCGACGCTGTAGGACAGAGTAAACCTACCCAACAGGGTTTCCAAGGAGCAGCTGGTAGATTCAAACTGCCAACCTTTTGGTCAGCAGCTGTAGCTTGTAACCACTGCACCACCAGGGTTCCATATTGACTATTGAATTCTAAATTTAAAACCCTAACCAAGTTTCTGCCTCCAGAATTGAATTAAATAGAATAAGAAGTAACTGAAAGTGAGAAATGAAGTGTGAGGGAGTGTATCAGAAGGAAAAAAAGTTATCAGTTAATTACTTATTATTTATAGGTTAATGTCTGGAGGATATTGGTGAAAATAACCGTTTCCTTCTTATGTGTAAAAAAAGTACTTTTTTATTTTTGGCAAATCTCAAAGAGGAAAAGAACTACCTGTTTTATTATACTGATTTATGTGAAAATGTCCACTTTGAAGTGCAGATATTAACAAGCATTGCCAGAACTTTGGATGTTTATGTTCTGATTATCGTACATATAACCCAGATATATTTGAAAAGTTATCTTTCACACTTTTCAGAAAAGAACAAAAAGGACTTCCTGTTCTAAAAAGAAAGTTGCATTGATGCTTAGATTGCACATCAGAAAGGTTATTTTTTAGTGTAGTAACATCTCCAGCAGCTGGAACTTATCTTCTAGTGTTTGTGCATTGTTAGGTATGGTTTGTGTTGTCTTTATGCCACATATTAAGGTCCCTAACATTGCCCCTGTTTTTTCTACCATGATCTTTATCGTTTTATATTTTATATTTAGAACTTTGATCCATTTGGCGTTAGTTTTTGTGTGGTGTGAGGTATGAGTCCTGTTTCATTTTTTTGCAGATGGACTCCCAGTTTTGCCAGCACAATTAGTTAAAAAGACTGTCTTTTCCCCATTTAATGGATTTTGGGCCTTTGTCAAAGATCAGGTGACCATAGGTGGATGGATTTACACCTGAGTTCTGGATTCTGTTCCATTGGTCTATGTGTTGTTGTACCATTACAAGGCTGTTTTGACTACTGTGGCTGTATAGTAGGTTCTGAGGTCAGGTAGTGTGAAGCACCTACTTTGTTCTTTTTTTAGTAATGCTTTGCTTATCTGGAGCCTTTTCCCTTTCTATACAAAGTTTGTGATTAGGTTTTCCATCTTGTTAAAGAATGCTGTTGGTATTTGGATCAGGATTCCATTATATCTGTAGATCACTTTGGGTAGAATTGACATTTTCACAATGCTGAGTTTTCCTAACCATGAGCATATATGTTTTTCCATTTATGTAGGTTTCTTGTAATAGTGTTTTTTTAGTTTTCTTTCTATAAGTCTTTTATGTTCCTGGTTAGACTTATTCCTAAGTATTTTATCTTTTTAGGGGCTATTTTAAAAGTTATTGTTTTCCTGATTTCGTTTTTGAAGTTCTCTTTGTGGGTGTGTGGGAATCCAACTGATTTTTGCATGTTGATCTTGTATCCTAATATTCTGCTGAATCTTTCTATTAGTTTCAGTAGTTTTGTTGTGGAATCGGAATTTTCTATGTATAGTATCACATCATCTGCAAATAGGGATAATTTTACTTCTTCCTTACCAATTTGGATGCCTTTTGTTTCTTTTTCTTGCCTTATTGCTCTAGCTAGGACTTCCAGCACAATGTTAAATAGGAGTGGTGATAAAGGGCATGCTTTTCTTGTTCTTGATCTCAGGGGAAATGCTTTCAGCCTTTCTGTTTAGAATGATGTTGGCTGTTGGTTTTGTATAGATGCCCTTTTTTATGTTGAGGAATTTCCCTTCTATTCCTATTTTATTGAGAGATTTATCAGGAATGGGTGATAGACTCTATCAAATATCTTTTCACATGATCAAGTGATTATTGACTTTCTAATGTTGAACCATTTTTGCATACCTGGTATGAATCCCACTTTGTTGTGGCATATTATTTTTTTAGTATGATGCTTCTATTGGCTAGAATTTTGTTGAAAAATTTTGCATCTATATTCATGAGAGATATTGGCCTGTAATTTTATTTTTTTTGTGGTGCTTTGGCTCGCTTTGGTATCAGGGTTATCCTGGCTTCATAGAATAAATTCAGGAGTATTCTTTCCTTTTCTATTCTCTGAAATATTTTGATTAGTACTGGTGTGAACTCTCCTCTAAATTTTTGGTAGAATTCTCTAGTGAAGCCATCTGGGTCAGGACTTTTTGTTGTTGTTGTTGTTTGGAGTTTTTTTGATTACCTTTTCAATCTCTTGCCTTGTTATTGGTTTGTTCAATTTCTATCTCAATTTGTGTTAGTTTATGTAGGTAGTGTGTTTATAGAAATTTATCCATTTCCTCTAGTTTCTCAAATGTGTTGGAGCATAATTTTTCATAGTATTCTGTCATGATCCTTTATTTTCAGTTAGATCTGTTGTAATGTCCCCCATCTCATTTCTTATTTGGGTAATTTGCTTCCTCTCCTGTTTTTCCTTTGTCAGTTTGGCCAACAATTTGTCTATTTTGTTGATGTTTTCAAAGAAACAACTTTTGAACTTGTTGATTCTATTTTTTCTGTTCTCTATTTCATTTATTTCTGCTCTAATCTTTATTATTTCCATTCTTCTGGTGGCCGTAGGCTTCTATTGCTGTTCTCTTTCTATTTGTTTGAGTTGTAGTGCTAACATTTTGATTTGGGGCATTCTTCTTTTTTGATGTGTGCATTTATTGCTATAAATTGGCCTCTGACCTGCCTTTGCTGTGTCTCAAAGGTTTTGGTATGATGTGTTTTCATTCTCATTTGCTTCTAGAAATTTTTTGATTCCCTGTTTGATTTCTTCTATTACCCAGTGGCTTTTAAGTAAGGTGTTATTCAGTTCCTATGTATTTGATTTTCTTTCTTTGTTCTTCCTTTTATTGGTTTCTACTTTTACGGTGCTCTGATCAGAGAAGATGCTTTATATTATCTCGACGTTTTGGATTGTATGGAGGGTTGCTTTGTGGCCTAAAATGTGGTCTATTCTGGAAAATGCTCCATGTGTGTTGGAAATGAATGTATACTTCGCTGTTGTTGGGTGGAGTATTCTACATGTATCTATGAGGTCAAGTTGTTGACTGTGGCCTTTAGAGCTTCTGTATTTTGGTTGAGTTTCTTTCTCGATGTTCTGCCCTTTACTGACAGTGGTGTGTTGAAGACTCCTACTGTTATTGTGGAACTATCAATTTCTCTTTTCGGTGCTGTTAGAGTTTGTTTTATGTACTTTGGAGCCCTGGGGTTGGGTGCATAAATATTTATTAGGATTGTGTCTTCTTGGTGGATTGTTCCTTTAATCATTATATAATGTCCTTCCTTTTCTTTTATTCTTGGTTTTACCTTAAAGTCTATTTTATCTGAGGTTAGTATTTCCACTCTTGCTGTTTTTCTGGTTACTATTTCCTTAATATATATATTTTTCCATCCTTTGATTTTTAATATATTTATGTTTTTGTGTCTAAGGTGTGTTTTTGTAGACAGCATATTGACAGGTTATGTTTTCTATCTATTCTTCCACCCTCTGTCTAATACAAGTACACTTAAGCCATTTACATTCAGTGTGATTATCAATAGGTATGAGTTTATTGCAGTCATATTGTGCTTTTTTGTGGTGCTTATGCTTTCTTTGTTACTCTTACTTTTCTGTGCTGAGTTTCTTTTGTTTGTGTATTTTCTTTTCTATTCTTTTGTTCATATAGATTTTGTGTTTACTGAGTATGTTTTTCTTCTTTTTAATTTTGATGAGTAGGTTTGTTAACTTTCTTAGTGATTAACTCGAAATTTACCCTTCTTAAGTTTGAATGAGTATTTTATTACTTGATATTGACTTGATTTATTTTCCATTTGAAAATTCTATACCTATATCACTTATTCCCCCCTTGTAATCGTTAAGGTTGTGTGTCAACTTGGCTGGGCCATGATTCTCAGTGGTTTGGTACTTATGATGTAGTTTGGCAGTCATATAATGATGTGATCATTTCCATAATGGGATCTGCTGTGAGTAGCCAATCAATTGAAAGGTAGTTTCCTTTGGGGTGTGGACTGCATCCTATATAAGTGGACTTTCTGGCAAGGCTTGTGGACTTTTGCTCACACTGGATCCTGCAGCTGGCTCCTGTTCATCTGACCTCTGGTCCTTGGGAGTTGAGCTAGCAGTTTACTTGCCATCTTCCCTGCTGGTCTTGGGATTCGTTGGTTTTCACAGCCTGTGAGCTAGAGCCCTTCTGTCTGCTTGGCTGATCTTGGGTTTGCCAGCCCCAGTGGCTACATGAATCAGGAGAAGCCTCCAGCCTGACCCACAGACTTGGGATGTTCCATCCTCTACAGCCCTGTGACCCATTTCTTTAATGTAAATCTCTATATGTATTTATACACTTTAGTGCTTTTACGATTTTGGAGAAACCAGCTTAAGAAATTTGGTACCAGGAGTGGTTCTAGAGAAAAAAAATTGTAAAGATAAGTTTTCTAAATTGATTTTTCAAGTCTAGTTAGACTTAAAAATGTTGATGACACTGCTTCCAGTAGTAGAGAGCAGTGATAATCCTTGGCATGAGGTGGCAATAGAAATATGCAAAATATCACCACCAATAGATCAAGTATTGGTGAGAGGCACCCAATGACAGAGCTCCAAAATACATTAAAAAAATCTAATAGTACTGAAAGAGCAATTGACAGTTCCACAATAATTAGGAGACTTCAATACATCACTCTTGATAAAGGACAGAACATCTAGAAAGACACTTAGCAAAGATGCAGAAGAGCTAAAGGGCACAATCAGCCCACCTGACCTCGTAGACATATATAGAACACTCCACCCAACAGCTGCAAAGTACACATTCTTTTCCAATGCACATGGAATGTTCTCCAGAATAGACCACATCTTAGATCATAGAGCAACCCTCAACAAAATCCAAGACATAGAGATAACACAACATATCTTCCCTGACCACAATGCCATCAAGGTAGAAATTAACAAGGAAGAACAAGGAAAAAAAATCAATTACTTGGAAACTGAATAACATCCTGCTTAAAAACCACTGGGTAATAGAAGAAATCGGAGATGGAATAAAAAAATTTCTAGAATCAAATGAGAATGAAAACATATCATACTAAAACCTTTGGGACACAGCAAAGGCAGTGTTCAGAGGTCAATTTATAACAATAGATGCACATATTTAAAAAGAAGAAAGGGACAAAATCAAAACATTAGTGAAACAACTAGAGCAAATAGAAAGAGAACAGCAAAGAAAAAGCCTACAGACACCAGAAGAAATAAAATAATAAGATCAGAGCAGAAATAAATGAAACAAAATAGAAAACCAACAGAAAGAATCAACAAACCCAAAAGTTGGTTCTTTGAAAAGATCAACAAAATTGACAAACCACTGGCCAAATTGACCAAAGAAAAACTGGAGAGGACACAAATAACCCAATTAAGAAATGAAATGAGGGACATTACAACAGACCCAAATGAAATAAAAAGGATCATAACAGAGTATTATGAAAAACTTTATTCCAACAAATGTGAAAACCTAGAGGAAATGGACAAATTTCTAGAAACACACTACCTACTGAAACTAACACAAATTGATGTTGAAAAACTAAACAAACCCATAACAAGACAAGAGATTGAAAAGGTAAAAAAAAAAAAACTCCCAACAAAAAAGCCCTGGCCCAGATGGCTTCCCTGGAGAATTTTACCAAACATTCAGAAAAGAGCTTACACCAGTACTACTCAAACTATTTCAGAACATAGAAAAGGAAGTGATACTTCAAAATCCATTCTATGAAGCCAGCATAACCCTGATACAAAAACCAGGCTAAAACACTACAAAAAAAAAAAAAAAGAAAAGAAAATTACAGACCAGTATCTTTAAGGAATATAGATGCAAAAATCTCAACAAAATTCTAGCCAATAGAATTCAGTATCATATCAAAAAAATAATATACCACAACCAAGTAGGATTCATACCAAGTGTGCAAGGATGGTTCAACATTAGAAAATCAATCAACGTAATCTACCACATAAATAAAAGGAAAAACAAGAATCACATGATCATCTCAATCTACCCAGAAAAGGTATTTGACAAAGTCCAACACCCATTCCTGATTAAAACTCTCAGTAAAATAAGTATACAAGGGAAATTTCTCAACATAGTAAAGGGCATCTATGAAAAATCAGCAGCCAACATCATCCTTATGGAGAGAGGCTGAAAACATTCCCCTTGAGAACAGGAACTGGACAACGATGCCCTTTATCACTACTCCTATTTAACATTGTGCTGGAAGTTCTAGCTAGAGCAATAAGACAAGAAAAAGAAATAAAGGGCATCCAAATTGGTAATGAAGAAGTTTAACTATCCCTGTCTGCAGATGATATGATATTGTACACAGAAAACCCAAAAGTCTCCACGAGAAAACTACTGGAACTAATAGAAAGATTCAGCAGAGGGGCAGGATACAAGATAAACATACAAAAATCAGATGGATTCCTATACACCAACAAAGAGAACAATGAAAAGGAAATCAGGAAAACAATACCATTTGTAATAGCCCCTAAAAAAATTAATACTTAGGAATGAATCAAACCAGGGATATAAAAGACCTATACAAAGAAAACTACAAAACACTACTGCAAGAAACCAAAAGAGATCTACATAAATGGAAGAACATACCATGCTCATGGATAGGTAGACTCAACATTGTGAAAATGACAATTCTACCCAAAGAAATTTACAAATACAATGTAATCCCAATCCAAATACCAACAACAGTCTTTAAAGATATGGAAAAACTAATCATTAACTTTATATGGAAAGGGAAGAAGCTCTGGATAAGTAAAGCACTATTGGAGAAGAAGAATAAAGTAGGAGGACTCGCACTACCTGACCTCAGAACCGACTATACAGCTACAGTAGTCAAAACAGCCTGGTACTGATACAATGACAGATACATTGACCAATGGGTGACCAAGGAACAGAATTGAGAACCAGATGTAAATACATCCACCTACGGTCACCTGATCTTCGACAAGGGCCCAAAGTCCATCAAATGAGGAAAAGACAGTCTTTTTAACAAATGGTGCTGGCAAAACTGGATGTCCATCTGCAAAATAATGAAACAAGACCCACACCTCACACCATACACGAAAACTAATTCAAAAATGGATCAAATACCTAAATATAAAACCAAAAAGTATAAAGTTCATAGAAAAAAATATAGGATCAGCACTAGAGGCCCTAATACACAGCATTAACAGGATAAAAACAATATCCAACAAAACACAAACTCCAGAAGATAACCTAGACAACTTGGATCTTTTAAAAATTAAACACTTATGCTCATCAAAAGATTTCACCGAAAGAGTACAAGGAGAACCTACAGACTGGGAAAAATTTTTCGGCTATTACAAATCAGAAAAAGGGCTAATCTTTAAAATTTACAGGAAAATCCAACACCTCTACAACAAAAAGACAAATAATCCTATTAAAAATAGGCAAAGGAAATGAACAGACACTTCACCAAAGAAGACATTCAAGCGGCCAACAGACATATGAGGAAATTTTCAAGATCACAAGCCATTAGAGAAATGCAAATCAAAACCACAGTGAGATACCATCTCACCCCTACATTACTGGCATGAATCAAAAACACAGAAAATAACAAATGTTGAAGAGGCTGCAGGAAGATGAGAACTCTTATGCACTGTTGGTGGGAATGCAAAATGGTAAAACTATTTTGGAAAACGATGTGGTGTTTCCTTAGAAAGCTAGAAATAGAAATACCATAAGATCTAACAATCCCACTCCTAGGAATATATCCTAGATAAATAAGAGACACCACACGAATAGACATATGCACACACATGTTCATTGCAGCATTGTTCACAATAGCAAAAAGATGGAAACAACCTAGATGCCCATCAGCAGATGAATAGATAAAATATGGCACATCACACAATGGACTATTTCACAATGAAGAACAACGATGAATCTGTGAAGCATCTCATAACATGGATGAATCTGGAGGGCATTATGCTGAGTGAAATAAGTCTATCACAAAAGGACAAATATTGTATGAGACCCCTACTGTAAAAACTTATGAAAACCTTTATACATAAAAAGAAACAATCTTTGATGGTTATGACGAGGGAAGTGGTGGGGATGGATAAATGCTAGACAATAGATAAGTGGTAACTTTGGTGAAGGGTAAGACAGTACACAATACTGGCGAAGCCAGCACAATTTGTACAAGACAAGGTCATGGAAGCTCCCTAGACACATCCAAACTCCCAGAGGGACTGAATTGTTGGGTGGAGGGCTTTGGGGAGCATGGTCTCAGGGAACATCTAGTTCAATTGGCATAACATAGTTTATAAAGAAAATGTTTTACATTCTATTTTCATTAGTAGCATCTGGGGTCATAAAAGCCTGTGAGCGGCCATCTAAAATCCTCAACTAGTCCCACCCATTGGGGAGAAAGGGAGAATGAAGAAAACAAGATACAAAGGAAAGATTAGTCCAAAGGACTAATGGACCGCGTCTACCATGGCCTCCACCAGACTGAGTCCAGTACAACTAGATGGAGCCCAGCTACAACCGCTGACTGCTCTGACAGGGATCACAATGGGGGTCCCGGACATAGCTGAAGAAAAATGTAGAAAAATTTCTAACTCATAAAAAAAGACCAGGCTTACTGACCTTACAGAGAATGGAGAAACAGCAAGAGTATAGCCCCCAGACACCCTTGTATCTCAGTAATGAAGTCATTCCCGAGGTTCACCCTTCAGCCAAAGATTAGACAGGTCCATAAAACAAAATGAGACTAAAGGGGCACAGCAACCCAGGGACAAGGACTAGAAGGCAGGAGGGGACAGGAAAGCTGATAATAGGGAACCCAAGTTCGAGAAGGGAGAGTGTTGGCATGTTGTTGGGTTGTTGACCAATGTCATAAAACAATATGTGTACTAACTGTTTAATGAGAAACTAGTTTGTTCTGTAAACCTTCATCTAAAGCACAATAATAAAATTTAAGAAAAAAGAAGATATAAAAAAAGATGTAAATAGGGCTAGTGTGTTTTCTGTTTTATGTATGTCAGTTTTATCATGTTAGGCACACATAGGACTTTATAATTGTCTTTATTCAGAGATTATGTAGGGTTTAAGGAGATGTATACAGATGCCAAGTTAACAAGGAATGAACTGTGATCTTTAAGGTTGTGTGTCAGCTTGGGTGGGCCCTGATTCTCAGTGGTTTGGCACTTATGATGTAGTTTGGTAGTCATATAATGATGTGATCACCTTCATGATGAGATCTGATGTAATGTGATCACCTCTATGATTGGATCTGCTGTGAGTAGCCAGTCATTTGAAAGGGAGTTTCCTTGAGGATGTGGCCTGCATCCTATATAGGTGGACTTTCTGGCAAGGCTCATGGGCTTTTGCTCGCACTGGATCCTGCCACTGGCTCATGTTCATCTGACCCCTGGTTCTTGTGACTTGAGTTAGCAGCTTACCTGCCATCTTGCCTGCCAGTCTTGGGATTTGTCGGTGTTCATTACCTGTGAGCCAGAGCTATGCTCTCTGACTGGCTGATCTTGGGTTCACCAGCCTCTGCGGCTATGTGAATTGGGAAAAACCCCTAGCCTGGGATGTTCCAGCCTCTACAACCTGTGAGCCATTTTCTTAATATAAATCTCTCTCTGTATATTTATACACTTTATTGGTTTTACCTGTCTAGAGAACTCAGCCTAAGATGTCCCTCTTATTGTTTTTGTGTTGTTTTCATTTATAGATTGACATCTGTTTCTCTGTTTTAAGTCTTTTAGCTTTGTTTTATTATTGAGAGTTCTTTACCTAGGTTGTTATCCGGCTGATGCTGTCCTGTGTCCTATACTCAAGTTTTTGTCTGATGTTGTTGGTTCTCCAACCAAAGGACTTCCTTTAATATTTCTTCTAAGCTTGCTTTGGTTTTTATGAAATTCTTTAGTTTCTGTTTATCTGGAAATATCCTAATTTTGCCATGGTATCTGAAAGAGAGTTTTACAGAATATATTATTCTTGGTTGGCAGTTTTTTCTTTCAAGGTTTTATATATGTCTTCCCATTGCCTTCTTGTCTGCATAGTTTCTGCTGAGAAATCAGAGCCTAGTCTTAGTGTTTCCCCTTTGTGTGTGATTTTGTGTTTTTCTTGAGCTGCTCTCAGGATTCTTTCTTCGTCTTTAGTTTTGGAAAGTGTGATTATGATACGTCTTGGTAAATTTCTTTTCGGGGACTATCCTCTATGGGGTTTGTTGAGTTCCTTGGATGGTCAGCTTTTCATCTTTCATGATATTTGGGAATTTTTTTGCCAGCAAATCTTCAATAATCTTCTCCCATTTTCTCCCCTTTTCTGGAACTCCAATAATGCACGAATTTTTTGCTCTTGATTGTGTTCCACATAATTCTTAGGTTTTCTTCATTCTTTTCTCCAATTTTTTTCCCAAACAAAGTGATGTCGATGGATTTGTCTTCAATCTTACTGATTCTGTCTTCCATTGTTTCAAATTTTCTCCTAAAACCTTCTATTGAGTTTTCCATTTCTGAAATTTTGTTGCTAGTTACTGTTTTTGTATGATTCCTAATTGTGTATTCATTTTGATATTTTGTTCTTGTATTTTTTTCTAAACTCTTCTATTGCTTTATCTGTGTTTTCCTTGATTTTGGTTATGTTTTCGTTAGTTTTGTCCATGTTTTCCATGATTTTGTCTATTTTTTCCTCGGTTTTGTCTGTGTTTTCTTTGACCTCTTTGTTAATCTCTTGGGGAGGCCTAAATATTAGTCTTTTGAATTCCATATCAGGTAGTTCCACTGCCTTTTCTTCTACCAGATGGTCATCTGATTCTTTATTTTGGTCACTTGCTGGAGCTATCTTGTCCTGCTCTTTATATGTTTTGATATTGTCTGTGATCTCCAATACATTAAGGGATTATTTTCTTTATAGATTTTATGTTCATTTATTTCATCCTGCTTTTTTGTTTTGTTTTGATATGTCAGGGAAGACAGGCTTGGTGTGCTTTGCTGCTTGCTCCTCTGTAGGCATGATAGGTTTCACCACCTTGTCTGGGTTGGCAGGGCAGCATCAGGCAGGGTAAGCCTGCTTCACTGTACACTGTTTTGGCGAGGTGGCTGCGGGTGGTCTGGGCAGATGCTATCTTCCCCCTGATGTTGCTCTAGCAGTGTGGGAGTGCTCACAGCCTCTCATCAAATGGACGAAGGTGTCAGATGGGGAGTGATATGGACTTACTTCCCACCATTCAGCAGTTAGTGGAGTGGTGAGAGGGGAGGGGCAGTGCAAGAGCAGTGCAGTGGCAGACCTGAGTACCAGGAATGCTCTAACCACGATTCATGGTGCGGGCCAGTGGGAAGGGGTGGAAGTGGAATATGGGGCTAGGTGGGAGAGAGAATGAAAAAGGGGTGGCACAGTGGTAGTTGGCAGGTGGGGGCAGGGCAGAATGGGGGCCAGTTGGAAGGGGGGTAGGTGGCATATGAGGCTAGGTGGGAGGGAGAAAGGAAAGGAAGAAAGAGAAAAGAAAAATATTAATAATTTTTAAAAATGGTGGCACGGTGGAGGCTGGTGAGTGAGGGCAGGGCAGACCCGGGGCCAGATGAAAGTGGGGGGGGGTGATTTTCAGTGCTAGGTGGGAGAGAGAAAGAAAAGAGAGGGAAAAAAGTAATAATTTAACAAATAGCCGCATGGTAGGGACCAACAAGTGGGATGGGGTAGACCTGGGAGCCAGTAGGAAGGGAGGGGAGGTGACATATGGGACTAGATGGGAGGGAGAAAGTAAAGACAGAAGAGAAAGATAAAAAAGAAAGGAAAAGAAAAAATGGTGGCACAGAGGGAGCCAGCAGGTGGCGGTGGGGTGGATTCAGGGCAGCAGTGTGTCAGTGGCTCTCTAGTCATGGTGGCACAGTGGGGGTTCAGCTGGAAGGGGTGAGTGGCATATGGGGCTAGATGGGAGGGAGAAAGAAAAAGAAGGGGAAAAAGGACACAGTGGGGGGGGCAGGAGGGCTTGTACTGTGGACCCCCTTGGTGGAGGCTCCCAGGATTGGGAGGATTCTGCTTTAACTCACCAGAAGGGTGATGGTGGCAAAGCGTTTTTCTCTGGTTACCAATTGCTCTGTCTCCTGTTGGGATTTCTGTGAAGTTGTCTTCCTGGACTCCCTTTCAAGGGTCGTTGCTAGCTATGTTCCAAGATGGTGATGCTGTGCCATGTTAGTTGGCAGGGGACGTCCACTTGTATCTCTTCTCATTCTCTATTTTTGGTCAGTATCTTCTTCCATTTGGTGTTTAACCTAGTTCTTTATCCCTTGATTTGATGCTTAGGGTTCCAGGATTATTTGTATCTGTTTTACTTAGTTTTTCAGGTCTTTGTTGCAGAAAGATGGCCTGTGTAGGGAGCCATGTTGGTTCCACCTCCTGTGACTTTTTTTTCCTAAAAGAACTTGGGATGTGGAAACTATTATATTACATTTTATTATTTTAATATTATATTATTTTGCAGAAGAGGAAACTGAGACACAGAGAGTTAATAAGTTGCCAGCTAGGAAATAGCAGATCCAGGATTTAAGTCTAGTCTGATTCCAAAACCTAAGCATTTAACCAGTCCTGCCTATCTGTGGATTATCTTAAAATAACTAACTTTAAAAATATACCATTTATCTGGAAGTTAAAATAATAAATAAATAGACAAATGCCTGCCTTTTGGCCCAGATTCTGTCACCTTATATTAAAAAACACAAACTTGATTGTCATCAGAGCTAGATACTAATATCTGCTCCTGATGCTACCGTAGAGCTATCTCACAGATGAAATCAGATAATATACAGGTGGCAGAGACTCTGAGCTGCTCCCCAAAGCCTATGACCTCCTCTGCCTCCTGGGCACATGGTTGGACCACATTGCCCAACCCCCTGCAGTTAGTCATCAGACTGACATCTTAGTTTTCGTTGGATAATTTTTGGAAGTAGATTATCACACCTTTCTTCCTAGTTTGTCTTAGTCTGGATGCTTCACTGAAACCTGTCCACCATGGGTGACTCTGCTGATATTTGGAATACCTATGGCATAACTTCCAGCATCATAGCCACATATGAGCCATCACAGTTGACAAACTAAGCAAGACTTTTTATAGAATCACTTTGACAGGAAAGCGTGATCCCTTAGACTAGTGGAACAAAATGCCCTTAACTTACCTTAAAACAATCTTCAGTCTACCAAACTTGTACTAGTTGTAAATAGGCTGGGAAAGTTGTACAGCCTGGTTCACCATGCCTCTGCCCGAATTGCCCTAGAGTCAGGTATCCAACAACTAAGGACAGCCCCTATCATGGTTTTAATTTTGTCCCCCCAAAAATGTGTGTATCAATTTGGCTAAGCCACGATTCCTGGTACTGTGTGATTTTCCTGTATGTTGTAAACCTGCCTCTATGATGTTAATGAGGGAGGATGGGTGGCAGTTGTGTTAGTAAGGCAGGACCTGATCTACAAGACTGGATTGTGTCCTAAGGCAATCTCTTGAGATAAAAGACAGAAGTGAGCAGAGAGACAGGGGGACCTCATACCATCAAGAAAGCAGTGCCGGGAGCAGAGAGTGTCCTTTGGACTGGGGTCCCTGTGCAGAGAAGCTCCTAGTCCGGGGGAACACTGATGAGAAGGCCGAGAGAGAGAAAGCATTCCCCTGGAGCTGACACCTTGAATTTGGACTTTTAGCATACTTTACTGTAAGGAAATAAACTTCTCTTCATTAAAACCATCCACTTGTGGTATTTCTGTTATGGCAGCACTAGATGACTAAGACAGCCCCTATGCCCTGGAGCCTGGAGAATTATTCCAAATACCCCATCTCCAAGAAGCACAGGAAACCTACTATGATGGTTAAGATTGTGTGTTAGTTTGGCTTGGCCATGATTCTCAGTGTTTATATATAATCACTCCCATGATGGGATCTGCTGTGAGTAGCTAATCAGTTGAAAGGGAGTTTCCTTGGGCATGTGGCCTGAATTCGAATATAAGCAGATGTTCTGACTTTTTGCTCACTCTGGATCCTGCAGCTGCCTCCCGTTCGTCTGACCTCCGGTTCTTGGGGCTTAAGCTATCAGCTTATCTGCCAGTCTTGGAATTTGTTGATCTTCACAGCCTGTGAGCAGGAGCCCTGCTTTCTGACCTACCGATGTTGGGTTTGCCAGCCCCTTCAGCTACGTGATCAGGAGAAGGATTGCAGTCTTTCCTGCCAATCTTGGGAATCATTGATCTTCACAGCCTGTGAGCAAGAACCCTGCTCTCTGACCTGTTGATCCTGCAGCCCAGCCCCTGCAGCTACATGAATTGGGAGAAGCCTCTTTCCTAATCCAGGGACTTTGGACATTCCAGCCTCTACAATCATGCGAGCTGTTTTCTTAATATAAATCTCTCTCTATATATATATTTATATGCTTTACTGGTTTTGCTTCTCTAGAGAACCCAGCCTAAGACACTAACCTAACCCCATCCTGCTTGCCATACATAAGCCTTCTCCTACAGTCCCAGCTTGTTATCCTGTCGTCATGTACAACTCCCTGAGTGACCCTGCTATGTTCCCTCCCAGGGAACGGTGAGTATAAGTATAAACCTTTAAGACTTTCACAGTCTCTCTCTCTTGATCTACACCGGGTCTTACTATACCTCACCCAGGGTAATATGATTAAAACAGTACTTCCATTCTTTCCTTCTCTGAATGGCAGTATTTTTTCCATTTTTATGTCCCTGCTATTCCATTGTATAGTGGATGACAGAATACAGATGTCTTGTTTTTTGGTTTTTGGTTTTTTTTAGTTCATAAGTTGCTAGACCTAATAGAGGGGACTACAAATCACCCATAGATTCTGGATTTTGAATTGGATGCAGTGACTTAACAGGACTTTACATTGTCTCTTAAATAGAGTGTGTGTTTTATGTGTGAGAAGAGTTTGCATGGATATTTAATGTACAGAAGTGTTGTCTCTGACAATGACCCTAACTTCTCCCCAAAATCTATACTTTTCTTGTCTTCCTGGGCATATGGATCTACTGCATTTCCAAGCCTCCCTTGCAGTTGGATGGGCTGTGGAATGTGAGCAGAAGTGTTGTGTACTACATCCAGGCCTAGCCAGAAGAAACCTCCCACAGGAATTCCTCCTTGCGGTTTTGTTCTTCCAGCAGGAAGAAATGGAGAAGACACCCAGGATGGCCTTGAAAGCCACTTGTTGAAGGTAAGCCATCCTCCATAGCCTGAATCTCTGAATAAATATGACATTGACACGTGTCCAATACATTTGATGAACAAGATGTAAAGTTTTATTGAGTTTGAGTCATTACACATTTGAGTCTATTTGTGACCCAAATATTTGTGACCCCATCTTCATTACTACAATAAGTAAAAAAGACAAGGCAGAATAAATAATAACAACTAGAAATTGATAATAAAAGAGAAGTAATGTAACAGAAACTTGGGCAGAAGACACGATCAAGTATTTCACAGGAGAGGAACTACTTTTCATGTGAAACAATGCCCAACCTAATTAGCAATAAGAGAAATATAAATTAAAACAGTACTGTGATACCATTTCACTCCCACCATATTGGCCAAAATTTAAAAGAGTAACAGTACCACGTGTGGCCAGCGTTTTAAGCAACAGGAATGCTTGCGTACCTCTGATGAGAGGAAACTAATATGTCCACTCTGGAAACCTGCCATAAACTGGGAGAAAATATGCTCAACTCACATTATTCACAAAATAGATGGCTATGAAATAAAAATAACTCTAAAACATCCATCTTAAAAAAGGCAAATAATACAACAGAAAAGTGGAGAAAAGGTCTTCACAGGCATTGCACAGAAAAGGAAATATGATAGTTAATAAATATTTAATATAATGTTCTACCTTATTAGTAATTGGGGAAATGCTAGTTAAAATCACATTTATATATAATTTTACGCTCACTGGATTAGGAAAAGTTTTGTAGTACCTTTGGTGAAGATGTATAAGATAGAAAAGCTATACTTATATATAAATTATACTTATTGCTTTAGAAGTGTAAAATGATACAATCACTTTAGAAATCACCTTTGTAAAGTCAAAGGTACACACACGCCTTGTGATTAGGGTGGCTGTTAATAAGCACTCCAGGGCAACAGATGTAAAGTGGGACAGACCCAGGAAGACCAGGATGTATGATAACTTCCCTATGACCAGCAATTCCACCTTACAACGTTGCTTGGAGAAACTCTTCTACACGTACTCCAGGAACGAGTCTAACCAGTTCATGGCCGCATTATTCATACAAATTCCCATCAACAGCAGAATTCATAAATTGTGATATATTCATTCATACAGTGAAATAACATACAGCAGAAAAAATAAAGAAGTAGAATTCTGCATATCAGTATGGATAAATCTCAAAAACTTAATGTTCTATTAAAGAACAAGTCTCAGAAGAAAATATACAGGCTGAATCATAAAGTTTGAGAACAAAGAAAACCAAATATTTTAGGAATATATGTATATAATATTTATATATTTTTAGTATATATCTTTATAGTATTATGCACATATCTTTATAGAATATGTAAATCTTTATAGTACATATATGTAGACATACAAGCAGTAGTCGAGTTACCAACAAGATCCATTCCTGAGTGACTCTTTAAGTCGAATTTATAGGTGAGTTGGAACAGGTGCATATGGTTCTTATGTACCCTTACTTTACACAGTGGTTAAGAGCTTGGCTGCTAACCAAATGGTTGGCAATTCGAATCCACCAGCTGCTCCTTGGAAACCCTATGGGCAGGCCTACTCTGTCCTATAGGGTCTCTATGAGTTGGAATTGACTTGAAGGCAACGGCAATGGGTTTAGTGCAAGAAAAGGCTCCAAGACTTTTCGATGATTTAAAAGCTTCAGGTGCAGCAAGTGAAGGTGATTATGATGAAGAATTTGTTGCCAGTAGGGGTTGGTTCAATCATTTCAAAGTGAGGGCAAATTTACATAACATTAAAGGACAAGTACCAGTTGTCATATAACTTGGACACTGTTAACCCGGGGATTTACTGTACATATATATCCTTATAGTATATACATACATATATATGTATATATGTTGTTGTTAGGTGCTGTTGAGTTGGTTCCCGCTCCTAGAGACCCTATGTACAACAGAAGGAAACACTGCCCAGTCCTGTGCCATCCACACAATCATTGTTATGTTTGAGCCCATTGTTGCAGCTACTGTGTCAGTCCATCAAGTTGAGGGTCTTCTCTTTTCCGCTGATCCTTTACTTTACCAAGCATGATGTCCTTCCGCAGGGACTGGTCCCTCCTGATAACGGGTCCAAAGTACATGAGACAAAGTGACACCATCCTTGCTCCTAAAGAGCATTCTTGCTGTACTTCTTCCGAGACAGATTTGTTTGTTCTACTGGAAGTCCATGGTATATTCAATATTCTTCGTCAACACCATGATTCAAAAGCGTCAATTCTTTGGTCTTCCTTATTCATCATCCAGCTTTCGAATGCATATGAGGCGATCGAAAAACTATGGCTGGGGTCAGGTGCACTGTAGTCCTCAATATGACATCTTTGCTTTTCAACGCTTTAAAGCAGATTTGCCCAATGCAATGAGTTATTTGATTTCTTGACTGCTGCCTCCATGGATGTTGACTATAGAACCAAGTAAAATGAAATCCTTGACAACTTCAATCTTTTCTCCATTTAACAAGATGTTGCTTATTGGTCCAGTTGTGAGGATTTTTGTTTTCTTTATGTTAAGGTGCAATCCATACTGAAGGCTGTAGTCTGTGATCTTCATCAGTAAGTGCTTCAAATTCTTTTCA
The DNA here is from genome assembly GCF_000243295.1 of Trichechus manatus latirostris. Taxonomy (NCBI): domain Eukaryota; kingdom Metazoa; phylum Chordata; class Mammalia; order Sirenia; family Trichechidae; genus Trichechus; species Trichechus manatus. Next base: position 4,358,007 of record NW_004444117.1, read on the forward strand.
CTTTCGGCAAGCAAGGTTGTGTAATCTGCATATCACAGGTTGTTAATGAGTGTTTCTCCAATCCTGATGCCACGTTCTTCTTCATATAGTCCAGCTTCTCGGATTATTTGCTTAGCATACAGATTGAATAAGTATGGTAAAAGGATACAACCCTGACGCACATCTTTCCTGACTTTAAACCATGCAGTATCCCCCTGTTCTATTTGAACGATTCCCTCTTGGTCGAACTACAGGCTCCACATGAGCACTATTAAGTGTTCTGGTATTCTCATTCTTTGCAGTGTTATCCATAATTTATTATGAGCCACACAGTCGAATGCCTTTGCATAGTCAATAAAACACAGGTAAACATGTTTTTGGTATTTTCTGCTTTCAGCCATGATCCATCTGACATCGGCAATGATATCCCTTGTTCCACGTCCTCTTCTGAATCTAGCTTGAATTTCTGGCTCTTTCTGGTTGATGTACTGCTGCAACTGCTTTTGAATAATCTTCCTCAAAATTTCACTTGGGTGTGACATTAATTATATTGTTCAATAATTCCTACATTCTATTGGATCACCTGTCTTTGGAATGGGTGCAAAGATAGGTCTCTTCCAGTTGGTTGGCCAGGAAGTGGTCTTCCAAATTTCTTGACAGATGAGTGAGCACCTCCGGTGCCGCATCCATTTTTTGAAACTTCTCAATTGGTATTCCGTCAATCCCTGGAGCCTTGTTTTTTGCCATTCCCTTCAGTGCAGCTTGGACTTATTCCCTCAGTGCCATCAATTCTTGATCAAATGCTACTGCCTGTTATGACTGAACATCAACAAATCCTTTTTGGTACAGGGAGTCTGTGTATTCCTTCCACTTTCTTCTGATGTTTCCTGCATTGTTCAATATTTTCCCCATAGAATCTTTCAATATTGCAACTGGAGGCTCGAATTGTTTCTTCAGTTCTTTCAGCTTGGGAAATGCCAAATATGTTCTTCCATTTTGTTATGTTTTTTCTCAATCAAAAATATTTTTAAAAATAATGAAACTGTAAGACTTGCTAAAATAAAAAAAAATAATTTGTAACTAGAACAATAGATTTTGGTAATGTGTTTGAAGAGTTTTTCTTTGGTAATTGTGATGGTTAAAGTTGTGTGTCAGCTTGGCTGGACCATTGTTCTTGGTGGTTTGGCAGATATTATATGATCATCCTTCATTTTGTGATCTGACGTGAGCAGCCAATCAGTTGAAAGACAATCAGTTGAGAGGCTAATCAGTTAAAGCCAATCAGTTGAAAGCCGATCAGCTTACGTAGGGGTGTGGCCTGCATCCAATATATGGATGTTTTGGAAAAGCATTCTCTGGATCCTGCATCTAACTCATCATCTTCTGACCACCAGTTCTTAGAACATGAGCCCGCAGCCTTCCACCTTCCGATTTTGGGTTCATCAGCCCCTGCAAAAACTTGCATCAGGAGAATTCTCAAGCCTGACATCTGACCCACAGATTTGTGACTTGCCAGCCTCCACAACTGCATGAGCCATTTCAGCGAGATAAATCTCTCCCTATATATTTACATGTATATATGCTTCACTGGTTTTGCTTCTCTAGAGAATCCAGCCTAAGACATTTGGTTCTAAGGGTGGTTATAGAAGAACAAACTCTTAAAGATGAGTTTTCTGAATTGGTTCTCAAGTCTGGCTAGACTTAAATACACTGATGACTCTAATTCCAGTAAGGAACAGGGCACTGTTTGTCCACGGCATGAAGTAGGAGTAGAAATAGGTAGAATATCATCACCATTGGATCAAATATTTGTGAGAAACAAGGCTCTGTGTGATTGTGTATTTGACAACTTTCAGCACTCTGTCAAACTGAGAAGGATAAGAAGGCTGATTGGTTCGTCCTGCTTTCACTAAAAAAAGTGATGAAAGAAAAAGATGAGCTCAGGGCTTCAGAGTCACAGCTCAAGTGCAAAATAACAGGCCTGAAAGTTGCCACTTGTGCCGTGAACAAAAGCCTCATTTCTTGTAGTAGCAGAGCTAATATTGCCAAAAACCAAACCCAGAGTCTTATCATAAGAGTGGCTGAATAACAACACGAATTGAATTCACAACCTCAAATGGTGTCTGAAGTTAAAATGAGGGCATTGACTAGGGTTAAATGGGATCCTGAAAGCCAGGATGGGAATATATGGGCAGATAATCAAGAAGCTAGAGACACTGAGCCCTAAATTCCACTGAAATACTAATGCCAATAGAATTGGCCTTCTGACTCCAATCTGAAGAGATTATTCCATCTTTGTCTGCTGAGCCACCCTCCCCAATAAAATCAAATTCCCTTCCACCCTCATCTGGTGAGATTAACCCGGCTGAGACTGAAGGGTATTTGAGATATCACCTGGTGTGATGTCTGGGGAATTGCCTAGGCATCGCCTGAGGCAGATGCCTTACAAGACATTGCTGAATGTCTCCAGGATCCATCCCTACCTCCCATTTTTGTTTCTAGGACTATAACTAGACTTAATTTCTAGAAAGCCCCAAAAGGTGAAGTACAGTGTGACCCAGGAGGAGGTATGCTACACTCCAAAAAAAAAAACTACTTGATTTTTCTAATATATACAAACAGAAAACTGGGGAAAATGTGTGGCGATGGCTATTAAGGGTATGACATAATGGTGCAAGAAACATTAAGTTGGATCAGTCTGAGTTTACTGATATGGGTCCACAGATTCTTCTTTCAATGTTTCAGCTCGAGAAGTTAGAAAAGGATCTAATAGTTTATTTGATTGGTTCACTGAAGCATGGATTAAGCAGTGGCCTATACTAAATAAAGTTGAAATGCCAGACCTGCCTTGGTATACCATAGATGAAGGTATCCAAAGGCTTAAGGAAATTGGCATGTTAGAATGGATTTATCAGGTTGGACCCCCACACTCACCCATGTAATGCCCAGAGGACACACCTTTTACCACATCAGTGAAGAACAAATTTGTGAAGGGAGCCCCAGAATCGTTGAAGACTGCTATGATTGCCATTTTATGTAAGTCAGATTTGACAGTGGGAACAACCCTAACTGAATTAAGACACCTAACTACAATGGGGCTGATTGGAACCCCTGGTAGTGGGGGCCAAGTGGTGACACTTAATTGCCAAAGAAAAGGTGGGCATAGTTACCGTAATGAACAGCAGAGTTGAAGCAGTAATCAGAATAATCTGACTCATACGGACTTATTGCATTGGCTACTTAGTCATGATGAGCCTAGGAATTAAACAGATAGGAAATTTGCCAAATATTTACTTGATCTGTACATGCAAAATAATTCTAGTTCAAGTAAAAAATGGCAGTCTAACTTGAATAACTAGAATAGAGAGTCACGGCCTCTCAATCAATTGCCAGACTTCAGACAGTTTACAGACCCACAACCCCTTGAATGAAAGGGAGGCTGGGTCCCCTTGAGGAAGGACTCCACTAAACTGCCAAAAGTTTATACTGTTAATCTTCCTCCCAGCCTTCCACAAAGGGATCTGTGGCCTTTTATGAGAGTGATTGTTCACTGGGGAAAAGGAAATAATCAGACTTTTGGGGGGATTCCTGGACACTGACTCTGAACTGACGCTAATTCTAGGAAACCCAAAACATCACTGTGGCCCACCAGTCAGAGTAGGGACATATGGAGGCAAGGTTATTAATGGAGCTTTAGCTCAGATCTGTCTCACAGTGGGTCCAATAGGTCCCTGAACTCATCCTGTAGTCATTTCCCAAGTTCCAATATGCATAATAGGACTAGACATACTCAGCTACAGGCATAATCTTCACAGTAGATCTCTGACATGTGAAGCAAGGGCTATTACAGTAGGAAAAAACAAGTGGAAGCCATTAGAACTGCCTTTACCTAGGAAAATAGTAAACGAAAAGCAATACTGCATTCCTGGAGGGACTGAAGAGATCACTGCCACCATCAAGGACTTGTAGATGCAGGGGTGGTGATTCCCACCACATCCGCAGTCAACTTGCCAATTTGGCACGTGCAAAAAAAAGATGGATCTTGGAGAATGACAGTGGATTACCAAAACCATAACAAGGGGCGGAGCCAACATGACACTATAGACAGAAGCACCATGCACAGCAAAGACCCGAAAAACTAAGTAAAACAGAGACAAACTTCAGTCCTGGAACCCTAAGTGTTAAAAGAAGAGATAAAGAACTCATCCAAGTATCAAATGGAATAAGAAACTGAGAGATACTAGTGGAGGTTCCCTATCAACTAACACAGCACAGATTCGCCATCTTGGTCTCCTGTTGGAGAATGGCAGACAGGGAGTACAGGAAAGCAGGTTCATGGAGCTCCCAGCAGGAGATAGAGCACTGGGTAATCAGCGATATCCGCTTTCTCACCCTCCACCCTTCTTTCCCCTGCTCAGCCTCCACCGCTTCCCAGCTGGCTGTGGTCCCCCTGCCGGCCAGGAGGTGCTGGCTCCATGCGGCTTGGATTCGCTCCGCCCACACCGGCCAGCTCCTTCAGTGCCATTTCTTTCTTGCTGGTGTTCATTTTTTTGGCTTCTTTTGGTTTCTTCCCTGCCTCTCACCTCCTCCACCTCCTTTTACTTGAACATAAGGCTCCGTGTGCTTTGCTTCTTTTTGACAGGTTGTGAAATGCTTCTTGACTGGGGAACTGTTTCACCGATCTGTGCCACCAAGCTGGTGGGATCCCCAGGTCCTCTTTTTTTTCCTTTAATTGTACTTTAGATGAAGGTTTAGAAAACAAATAGTTTCTAATTAAACAGTAATTACACATACTGTTTTAGGACATTGGTTAACAAACCCAAGACATGTCAACACTCTCCCTGCTTGAACTTGGAGGACCTTCTTTTTTTCTGGTGAAAATATACATAGCCAAAGTTACACCATTTGAAAAGTTTCTACAAGTACAATTCAGTGACATGGATTACATTCTTCCAGTTGTGCTGCTATTCTCATTATCCTTTTCCAAATTATTCCATCACCATTATCTTCAACTCACTGCCCCCTAGGCTTCACATTAAACCTTTTGAGTTGCTGTTGTCAATTGGATCTCACATAGATAATTCTTTTTTTTTTTTTTCTACCTTGGATGAAGTTTCACAGAACAAATAGTTTCACATTAAACAGTTAGTACTGTTTGACAATGGTTAACAACCCCACGACATGTCAACACTGTCCCTTCTCAACTTTGGGTTCCCTACCACCAGGGTTCTTGTCCCCTCTTGCCTACTAGTCCTTGTCCCTGGACTGATGTGTCTCATTAGTCCTGTTTTATGAGGCTGTCCGATCCCCGGCTGAATGGTGAGATTCGGGAGGGGCTTTACCACTGAGCTAAAAGGGTGTCTGGGGGCCATACTCTCGGAGTTTCTCCAGTCTATCAGGCCAGTAAATCTGGTCTATTTTTGTGAGTTAGAATTTTGTTCTACATCCTTTTCCAGCTCTGTCCAGGACCCTCTGTTGTGATCCTGGTCAGAGCAGTCAGTGGTGGTAACCAGGCACCATTTAGCTGTACTGGACTCAGTCTGGTGGAGGCTGTGGCAGCTGTGGTCCATTAGTCCTTTGGACTAATATTTTCCTTGTTTCCTGTTCTCTTCATTCTCCCTTGCTCCCGAAGGGATGAGACCAGTGGAGTATCTTAGATGGCTGCTCACAGGCTTTTAAGACCCCAGACACTACTCACCAAGGTAGAATGTAGAACACTGTCTTTATAAACTGTATTATGACAAGACCTAGATGTTCCCCGAGACCATGGTCCCCACAGCTCTCCGCCCAGCAATTTGGTCCATCAGGGAGTTTGGATGTGTCTATGGAGTTTACATGACCTTGCCTTGTACAAGTTGTGCTGGCTTCGCCAGTATTGTGTTCTGTCTTACCCTTCACCAAACTTACCACTTACCTATTGTCTATTTAGTTCCCCCCATCCCTAGTAACCAACAAAGATTGTTTCTTTTTGTATGTAAACTTTTACATGAGTTTTTACAGTAGAGGTCTCATACAATATTTGTCCTTTTGTGATTGACTTATTTCACTCAGCATAATGTCCTCCAGTTTCATCCATGTTATGAGACGCTTCACAGATTCATCATTGTTCTTTATCGTTGCATAATACTCCATTGTGTGTATGTACCATAGTTTGTTTATCCATTGATCTGTTGATGGGCATCTAGGTTGTTTCCATCTTTTTGCTATTGTGAACAGTGCTGCAGTGAACATGGGTGTACATATGTCTATTCGTGTGATGACTCTTATTTCTCTAGGATATATTCCTAGGAGTGGGATTGCTGGATTGTATGGTATTTCTATTTCTAGCTTTCTAAGGAAGCCCCACAGCGTTTTCCAAAATGGTTGTAGCATTTTGCGTTCCCACCAGCAGTGCATAAGAGTTCCGACCTCCCCGCAGCCTCTCCAACATTTGTTATTTCCAGAGTTTTTCATTCGTGCCAGTAATGCCGGGATGAGATAGTATCTCATTGTGGTGTTAATTTGCATTTCTCTAATGGCTAGTGATCGCAAGCATTTCCTCATGTGTCTGTTGGCCGCTTGAATGTCTTCTTTTGTGAAGTGTCTGTTCATTTCCTTTGCCCATTTTTTAATAGGATTATTTGCCTTTTTCTTGTAGAGGTGTTGGATTTTCTTACAGATTTTAGATATTAGACCTTTGTCTGACTTGTAATGTCCAAAATTTTTTTCCCAGTCTGTAGGTTCTCTTTTTACTCTTTTGGTGAAGTCTTTTGATGAGAATAAGTGTTTCATTTTTAGAAGATCCCATTGTTGATGGTTATGGTTTGTATCCTGTTAATTGCATTCATTAGAGACTCTAGCGTTGATCTTATTTTTTTCTTCTACGAACTTTATAGTTTTGGCTTTATATTTAGGTCTTTGATCCATTTTGAATTAGTTTTTGTGTATGGTGTGAGGTATACGTCCTGTTTCATTTTTTTTGCAGATGGACATCCAGTTTTTCCAGCACTATTTGTTAAAAAGACTATCTTTTCCCCCATTTGATGGACTTTGGGCCCTTTTCGAGTAACAGATGACCGTAGGTGGATGGATGTACATCTGGGTTCTCAATTCCGTTCCATTGGACAATGTATCCAAAGTTGTACCAGTACCAGGCTGTTTTAACTACCGTAGCTGTATAGTAGGTTCTGAGGTCAGGTAGTGCGAGTCCTCCTACTTTATTCTTCTTCTTCA
>NW_004444117.1:4365874-4367251 GCF_000243295.1 Trichechus manatus latirostris
AATTTCCCTTCTATACCTATTTTATTGAGAGTTTTTACCAGGAATTGGTGTTGGACTTTGTTGAATGCCTTTTCTGCGTCAATTAAGATGATCATGTGATTCATTTCTTTCTTTTTATTTATGTGGTGAATTACATTGATTGAGTTTCTAATGTTGAACCATCCTTGCATACCTGGTATGAATCATACTGGTCATAGTGTATTATTTTTTTGATATGATGCTAAATTCTATTGGCTAGAATTTTGTTGAGAATTTTTGCATCTCTATTCATGAGAGATATTGTCCTGTAATTTCCTTTTTTTCTGATGTCTTTGCCTTGTTTTGGTATCAGGGTTATGCTGGCTTCACAGAATGAATTCGGAAGTGTCACTTCCTTTTCTATGTTCTGAAATAGTTTGAGTAGTACTAGTATAAGCTCTTCTCTGAATGTTTGTTACAATTCTCCAGTGAAGCCATCTGGGCAAGGGCTTATTTTTTGGGGAGTTTTTTAAATTACCTTTTCAATCTCTTCCCTTGTTATGAATCTGTTCAGCTTTTCAAATCACTTAGTGGTAGTTTGGATAGGTAGTGTGTTTCTAGAAATTTATCCATTTCCTCTAGGTTTTCAAATTTGTTGGAATATGCTTTTTCATAATACTCTGTTATAATCCTTTTTATTTCAGTTGGGTCTGTTGTAATGTCCCCCATTTTATTTCTTATTTGGGTTATTTGTGTCCTCTCCTGTTTTTCTTTTGTCAGTATGGCCAGTGGTTTGTCGAATTTGTTGATCCTTTCAAAGAACCAACTTTTGGGTTTGTTGATTTCTGAAATCTTGTCGTTTATCATTTGAATTTCTAATCGTTGTTTTTGTATGACTTCTAGTTGTGAATTTATTTTAGCATTTTGTTCCTGTATTTTTTTTTGTATTCTTCCATTTTTTGTTGTATTTTCCATGAATTTGTCTGCCTTTTCCATGAATTTGTCTATTTTTCCTCATTTTTGTTTTTTCTATTCTCTATTTCATTTATTTCTGCTCTGATCTTTACTATTTCCTTTATTCTAGTGGCTGTGGCCTTTTTTTTGCTGGTCTCTTTCTATTTGTTCGAGTTCTGTAGTTAATGTTTTGATTTTGTCCCTTTGTTCTTTTTTGACATGTGCATCTATTGCTGTAAATTGTCCTCTGAGGACTGCATTTGCTGTGTCCCAAAGGTTTTGGTAGGATGTGTTTTCATTCTCATTTGATTATAGTTTTTTTTTTATTCCATCTCTGATTTTTTTCTATTACCCAGTGATGTGTAAGGAGGGTGTTATTCAGTTTCCATGTACTTGATTTTTTTTCTTGCTCTTCCTGTTGTTAATTTATACCTTGATGGCATTGTGGTCAGAGAAGATACTTTG
>NW_004444117.1:4367823-4379805 GCF_000243295.1 Trichechus manatus latirostris
TTTTTTATCCATTCTATCACTCTCCTTCTGTTTATTGGTGCGTTTAGGCCATTTACATTCAGTGTAATTATTGATAGGTGTCAGTTTATTGCTCTCATTTTGTAGTGCTTTTTTTTTTGTGGTGCTGACATTTTCTTTGTTCCTCTTAGTCTCCTGTGCTGAACTCCTTTTTTTTTTGTGGATTTTTTCATTGCTTTTTTTTTTTTGGTAGATTTTGTTTTTACTGAGACTTTATGTTTTTCCTCTATTTTTATGAGTAGGTTTGTTAAATTTCTTTGTGGTTACCTTGAAATTTACCCTTATCTTCCTAGGTTTGAAGCAGTCTATTATTACTTGGTATCGCCTTGCCTTTCTCCCCATTAGAAGGTTCTATACCTACACCATTTATTCCCTCTTTTATTGTTCTGATGCTGTTGTCATTTACAGATTAACCTCTCTTGTTCCCCAGTATAATTCTTTTGGTTTTTGGTAGTCCTTAAGAGTTCCTTTCCTAGGTTGGTATCTGGCTAGTACAATCCTGTGTCCTATATTCAGCCTGTAGTCTGATGTTGTTTGCTCTGAGATCAAAGGACACCCTTTAATAAGTCTTGCAAGTTTGGTTTGTTTTTTACATAGTCCCTTAATTTCTGTTTATCTTGAAATGATCTAATTTCACCATCATATCTGAATGAGACTTTTGCAGGATATATTATTCTTGGCTGGCAATTTTTTTCTTCCAAGGCTTTATATATGTCATCCAATTGCCTTCTTGCCTGCATGGTTTCTGCTGAATAATCCGAGCTTAGTCTTATTGTTTCTGCTGTGTATGTGTCTTTTTGTCTTTCTCGAGCTGCTCTCAGGATTCTTTGTCTTTGGTTTTAGCTAGTGTGATTATGATACTCCTTGGTGATTTTCTTTTGGGGTCTATCCTATATGGGGTTTGATCAGCTTCTTGGACGGTCAGATTTTCATTACTGGGGAAGTTTTCTGTCCGCAATTATTCAATGATCCTCTCTGTTTTTTCTGTTTTCTCTCCGTGTTCTGGAACTCCAATCACTCGCAGATTTTTGCTTTTGATTGTATCCCACATAATTCTCAGGGTGTCTTCATTTTTCTTCATTCTTTTCTCTGATTTTTCCTCAAACAGCGTTATAGCCAAGTGTTTGTCTTCAATTTCACTGATCCTATCTTCCATCGTTTCAAACTTGCTCATCAGCCCCTCAATGACAGTGTCCATTTCTGAAATCTTTTTGTTTCTCTTTTGGATTTCTAATTGTTTTTGTATGACTTCTAGTTGTGAATTTATTTTAGCATTTTGTTCCTGTATTTTTTTTGTGTTCTTCCATTTTTTTTTTGTTATATTTTGCATGAATTTGTCTGACTTTTCCATGAATTTGTCTAGTTTTCCTCATTTTTGTCTGCTTTTTGTTTCAACTCTTGGATAATTCTGAATATTAGAGATTTGAATTCCCTATCAGGTAGTTCTAGTGCCTTTTCTTCTACTGGAAAGTCATCTGGTGTTTTATTTTGGATTCCTACTGGAACCATCCTGTCCTGTTTTTGTATATGTTTTGATATTGTCTGCTGTCTTTGGGGCATTAAGTAGTTATTTTCTTCATTTATTGAATGTAGTTTTGTTTGTTTTGTCCTGCTTTTTTGTTTTATTTGGTTATGTCTGAGTAGGCGGACTGTGCATTCTTTGTTTGCTCATCTGTGGGCATGATACTTCTCACCTCCTTCTCCAATGGGCAGGGTCAGTCACTCAGGTATGGTCCAGCAGGGCAGGTCCAGCTGAAGGAGAGTTCCTGGGATGGATAGTATGTAGCATGTACTAAGGCTGACAGTGTGGATGGTCTGGGAATCAGTGCATGGCATGTTTCAGTAGGCTGTGCCTGTGCTGCTTGGGAGTGTGATGTTAAGTGCATGGTGCAGGCAGGCAGGAATGAGGGGGTATATTGTGACGTGTGGAGCTAAGATGGGTATGGGAAAGATGAGAGAGAGGAGAGAGGAATAGGGCCAAAAACATACACACAAACAAAAAAGACTGCTAAGGCAGCTTGCTATTGGAGTGGAGAGATGAGAGAGTGAGAAATGGTGAAAAACATAAATTAAAAAAAGGAAAAGGGTAAAGAAAAAAGCGAATAAATCAAAAAACTAGAAAAGAAGGAAGACAAAAGGAAATAAGACAGAGAAAAAAACAAAAGAAACAAAAAACAAAAGAAACAAAAAACAAAAACAAGGAAAAAAAATGTCCCCAGGGATGTCCCTGTTTGTCTGTGCAGGTAAGGGAGTAGTTTCCAAGCTGCGCAGTACTGCCTGGCTAGAAGGGGCTTCCAAGCCAAGAAAAGAAAAAGAAAACAAAGGAACAAACAATTCAAAACAGAACAAATCAGAGCAAACAAGTAAACAAACAAAGAAAAAGCCCCTGAGTTCCCACCAGCGTGGCAGCACGTGTCGGGAAGCAGTTTCACAGTCTAGTGGTGTTTTGCAGCCTTTCAGGAAGAAGCAAAGATGGCACATGGAGCCAGGTATTTGAGCGAAAGGAGAGGGAGATGGTGAGAGGTAAGAAAGAAATCTAAAGAAGCAGAAAAAAGCAACACCAGCAGCCAACAAAAGGCACTCAGGGAGCCTGTCAGTGCAGGCAGATGGAATCCAAGCAAAACTGGGGTGAAGCTGTTGCTTCTCAGCCAAGAGACTGTGGCTGCAGGAAGCAGAAGAGGCCAAGTGGGGGTGAAGAAGGGTGAGGGGGGTGGGAAAGCTTATATCGCTGGTACCAATTGTTCTGTCTCCTGCTGAAAGCTCCACGAAGCTGCTTTCTTATACCCCCGTTTGCTGATCTCTGATAGGAGTCCAAGATGGTGGATCCGTGCTGCAATAGCTGATAGGGGACCTCTGCATGTATCTCCCCTCTCTCTCTGTTCTCGGTCAGTTTCTTATCCATTTGGTGCTTGGCTGAGTTCTTTATCTCTTCATTTGATGCTTAGGGTTTCAGGATTGAGGTGTGATTCTGTTTGACTTAGTTTTTTGGATCTTTGCTGCGGAGGGATGGCATGGTGCTTCTGACTATAGTGTCATGTTGCCTGAAGTCTCCCCAGGCTGTTTTTTGTTGGTTTTGTTTTGTTTGTTTATTTCTTTTTCTTTTTGAGGCTTGAGAGCTCCTTCTAGCTGGGCTGTACTGCGTGGCTTGAGAGCCACTTCCCCAGTCTGCACAGCCATGCCTGTGGGATCCCTGGGGGCATTTTTTTTTCCTTTTTCCTTTCTTCATTTCTCAGTTTCTCATCTCTCTATACTTACCTTCCTTTCCTGTCTCCTGAATACCTGGCACTGTGTGCCATCCCTGCCCCTTCTAGCTGGGCTGTAGTTCCCAGCTTGAGAGCCACTTCCTAGATCTGTACAGCTGCACTAGTGGGATCCCTGGGGGCTTTTCTTTCTTTTTTTTTCTTTTTATTATCTTTTTTCCTTTTTTCTTTCTTAATTTCTCAGTTTCTAATCTCTCTGTACGTACCTTCTTTTCCTGTATCCTGAATACCTGGCACTGTATGCCATCTCTGCCCCTTCTAGCCTGGCTGTACTGCTCAGCTTGGGGGGGCACTTCCCTGGTTTGGCACAGCCACACCAGTGGGATCCCTGGGGGCCTTTCTTTTTCTTTCTTTATTTCATCATTTATTCCTTTATCTTTTCCTTTTTTGCTTTTTGTTTTTCTTCATTTCTCAGTTTCTCATCTCTCTCTGCTTTCCTTCCCTTCCTGTGTCCTGAATACATGACACTGTGAGCCATCTTCCCACCTGTAGACTGGCTGTGCCTCAAGGAATGGGAGCCACTTTCCCGGTCACCAGTGGGATCCCTGGGGACATTTATTTTTAATTTTTATTTATTTTTTTCTTTTTCTTTTTTCCTTTATGTTTTTCTCCATTTCTAAGATTCTTATCTCTCCACTCCAACAGCAAGATCCCTCATCACTTTTTGTTTGTTTGTTTGGGCTTTTTTGGCTCCTGTTTCTCTCTCCTCTCTCCTCTTTCCCATACCCATCTTAGCTCCATACCTCACAACATCCCCCTTCCTTCCTGCCAACCTGCACCTTGTGCTGAACACAAAAACCCTTAGTAGCACAGGCACGGCCAACAGGAAGTTGCCCTGCATTCACAACCATCCTGCCCTGTCAGCCCCAGTAAGTGCCACAAACAACCCATCTCAGCCGCTCCTCTTCAGCTAGACCTGCTCTGTGGCATCATAGCTGAGTGGCTGGCTTAGCCCATTGGAGAAACAGGTGAAAAGTATCATGCCTACAGATAAACAACAAAGAATGCACAGCCTGCTTACTCAGATATAAACAAATATAACAGAAGATCAGGACAAAACAAACTAATCTACAATCCATAAATGAAGAAAATAACTTCTGAATGTCCCAAAGACAGCAGACAATATTAAAACATATTGGGAAAAAAGAAAAGAAAAAAAAGACAGGTTGGGTCCAGTAGGCATCCAAAATAAAACACCAGATCACTTTCTAGTAGAAGCAAAGGCACTAGAACTACCTGACAGGGAATTCAAATGTCTCATATTCAGAGCTATCCAAGAGTTAAAGAGAAAGGCAAACAAAACTGAGGAAAAAATAGACAAATTCATGGAAAATACAGACAAAAAATGGAAGAATTCAGGAAAATATACAGGAACAAAATGCTGAAATAAATTCACAGCTAGAAATTATACAAAAGCAACAATTAGAAAACCAAAAGATAAACAACAAGATTTCAGAAATGGACAGTGTCATAGAAAGGTTGAGAAGCAGGTTTGAAACAATGGAAGACAGGATAAGCGAAATTGAAGACAAACATTTGGATACAAATTGGTTTGAGGAAAAATAAGAAAAAAGAATGAAGAAACCTTGAGAATTATGTGGGATACAACCAAAAGCAAAAATCTGTGAGTCATTGGAGTTTCAGAACAGGGGCAGAAAACAGAAAACACAGAAAGTATTATTGAAGAATTGCTGACAGAAAACTTTCAAAATATGAAAGATGAAAAGCTGACCATCCAAGAAGCTCAAAGAATCCCATATAAGATAGACCCCAAAAGAAAATCACCAAGGCATATCATAATTACATTCGCTAAATCAAAAGACAAAGAATCCTGAGAGCAACTTGAGAAAAACAAGAAGTCACATACAGAGAAGAAACAATAAGACTAAGCTCTGGTTACTCGGCAGAAACAAAGCAAGCAAAAAGGCAATGGAAGGACATATATAAAACTTTGAAGGAAAAAAAATTGCCAGCTTAGAATAATATATCCTTCAAAACTCTCTTTCAAATATGATGGTGAAATTGTGCCATTTCCAGATAAACAGAAATTAAGGGACTATGTAAAAACCAAATGAAACTTACAAGAATTATTAAAGGGAGTCCTTCAATTTGAGAACAAACAACATCAGACGACAGCTTGAGTCTAGGATGCAAGCTCTCACTAGCCAGATACTAAACTAGGAAATGAATTCTCAAGGACTATTCAAAACTAAAATATTTACAACAGAGGACTAGAAAGATTAATCTGTAAAGGACAATAACAACAGAGCAATAAAAGAGGGAATAAACAGTGCAGGTATAGCACCTTTTAATGGACAGGAAGGCAAAACAATAACAAGTAATAATAGACTAGTTCAAACTTAGGAAGATATGGGTAAATTTCAAGATAACCACAAAGAAAGTTAACAAAAACAAAGAAAAACGTAAAGTCTCAGTAAAAACAAAACCTACAAAAACAAAAGAAATGAAAAAAATCCACAAACAAAAGGAATTCAGCACAGGAGAGTAAGAGGAACAAAGAAAACGTCAGTGCCACAAAAAAGCACTACAAAATGACAGCAATGAACTCACAATTATTGATAATTACACTGAAGGAAAATGGCCTAAATGCACACATAAAGAGACAGACAGTGACAGAATGAATAAAAAATCAGGATCCATCAATATACATCTACAAAAGACACAACTTAGAAACAAAGACATAAATTTATTAAAAATCGAAGGATGCAAAAAATATATCAAGCAAACAGCTACCAGAAAGCACAGGAGTGGCAATACTAATCTCAGTTAAATAGACTTTAAATCAAAATCCACCATAAAAGACAAAGAAGGACACTAAATAATGATTACAGGGATGACCCATGATGAAGACTAAACCATAATAAACATGTACGCATCCAATGACAGGGCCCCAAAATACATAAAACAAATTCTAACAGCACTGAAAAGAGAAATTGACAGTTCCACAATAATAGTAGGATACCTCAACACATCACTCTTGGTAAAGGACAAAACATCTAGAAAGAAACTCAACAAAGATACAGAAAACCTAAAGGGCACGATCAGCCAACTTGACCTCATAGACATATATCAAACACTCCACCCAACAGCTGGAAAATACACATTCTTTACCAACACACATGGAACGTTCCCCAGAATAGACCACATCTTAGGCCACAGAGCAACCCCCAACAAAATCCAAAACACTGAGATAATACAAAGTATCGTCTCTGACCACAATGCCATCAAGGTATAAATTAACAACAGGAAGAGCAAGAAAAAAAATCAATTACATGGAAACTGAATAACACCTTACTTACAAACCACTGGATAATAGAAGATATTGGAGATGGAATTTAAAAATTGCTAAAATCAAACAAGAATAAAAACACAGCATACCAAAACCTTTGGGGTAAAGCAAAGGCAGTGCTCAGAGGTCAATTTAAAGCAATAAATGCACACATAAAAAAATAAGAAAGGGAAAAATCAAACATTAGCTACACAACTCAAACAAATAGAAAGAGAACAGCAGAAGAAGCCCACAGTCACCAGAAGAAAGGAAATAATACAGATCAGAGGAGAAATAAATGAAATAGAGAATAGAAAAACAATAGGAAGAATCAACAAAACCAAAAGTTGGTTCTTTGAAAGGATCAACAAAATTGTCAAACCACTGGCCTACTGACCAAAGAAAAACTGGAGAGGAAGCAAATAACCCAAATAAGAAATGAAATGGGGACATTACTACAGACCCAACTGAAACAAAAAGTATCAGAACAGAGTATTATTGAAAACTATACTCCAACAAATGAGAAAACCTAGAGGAAAAGAACAAATTTCTAGAAACACACTACCTACCGAAACTAATACAAAATGATGTTGAAAATTTGAACAGACTCATAACAAGAGAATAGATTGAAGAGGTAATAAAAAAAAATCTCAACAAAAAAAAAAAAACCCTGGCCCAGATGGCTTCACTGGAGAATTCTACCATTCAGAGAAAAGATTACACCACTACTACTCAAAGTATTTCAGAACATTGAAAGGAAGTGACATGTCTGAATTCATTCTATGAAGCCAGCATAACCCTGATAAAAAAAAAACCGGGCAAAAAGACCTCAAAAAAATTACAGACCAGTATCTTTCATGAACATAAGTGCAAAAGTACTCAACAAAATTCTAGTCAATAAAAGTCAGCATCATATCAAAAAAAATACATCATGATCAAGTAGAATTCATACTAGGTATGCAAGGATGGTTCAACATTAGAAATTCAATGTAATCCACCACGTAAATAAAAGGAAAGAAAAGAATCACATGATCCTCTCAATTGACCTAGAAAAGGCATTTGACAAAGATCAACACCTATTTCTCTTAAAAACTCTCAATAAAATAGGTATAGAAGGGAAATGTCTCAACACAGTAAAGGACATCTATACAGAACCAACAGCCAACGTCATTCTTAATGGAGAGAGGCTGAAAACATTCCCCTTGAGAACAAGAAAAAGACAACGATGCCTTTTATAACTTCTCCTGTTTTACATTGTGCCAGAAGTCTTAGCAAGAGCAATAAGACAAGAAAAAGAAATAAAGGGCATCCAAAATGGTAATGAAGAAGTTAAACTGTCCCTATTTGTGGATGATATGACACTAAACATAGAAAACCCAAAAGCGTCCATGAGAAAACTACTGGAACTAATAGAGAGATTCAGCAGACTAGCAGTATACAAGACAAGCATAGAATAATCATATGGATTCCTATACACCAATAAAGAGAATGATGAAAAGGAAATCAGGAAAACAATACCATTTATAACAGCCCCCCAAAAAATAAATACTTAGGAATAAATTTAACCAGGGATGTAAAAGACCTATACAAAGAAAATTACAAAACATGACTACAAGAACCCAAAAGAGATTTACATAAATGGAAAAATAGACCACGCTTATGGATAGGTAGACTCAACATTGTGAGAATGACAATTCTACCCAAAGCAATTTACAAATACAATGCAATCCAAATATCAACAATATTCTTTAAGGAGATGGAAAAACTAATCATTAAATTTATATGGAAATGGAAGAAGCCCTGGATAAGTAAAGCACTATTGAAGAATAAAGTAGGAGGACTTGCACTAGCTGACCTCAGAACCTATTATACAGCTACAGTAGTCAAGCAGCCTGATGCTGGTACAATGACAGACACATTTACCAATGGAATAAAATTGAGAACCCAGATGTAAATCCATTCACCTACAGTTCCCTGATCTTTGACAAGGCCCCAACGTCCTTGAAATGGGGAAAAGAAAATCTTTTTAACAAATGCTGCTGGCAAAACTGGTTGTCAATCCGCAAAAAAATGAAACAGGACCCATATCTCACACCATACACAAAAACTAACTCAAAATGTATCAAAGATTTAAATATAAAGCCCAAACTATAAAGTTCATAGAAGAAAAAATAGGAACAACGGTAGAGGCCCTAATGAATGGCATTAACAGGATACAAACCATAACCATCAACACACAAAGCCCAGAAGATAAGCTAGACAAATGGGATCTTCTAAAAATGAAACACTTATGCTCATCAAAGACTTCACCAAAAGAGTAAAAAGAGAACCTACAGACTGGGAAAAAATTTTTGGACATTACAAGTCAGACAAAGGCCTAATATCTAAAATCTATAAGAAAATCCAACACCTCTACAACAAAAGGACAAATAATCCAATTAAAAAATGGGCAAAGGGAAATGAACAGACACTTCACCAAAGAAGACATTCAAGTGGCCAACAGACACATGAGGAAATGCTCGCAATCACTAGCCATTAGAGAAATGCAAATTAAAACCACAATGAGATACCATCTAACCCCAGCATTACTGGCACGAATAAAAAACACTGGAAATAACGAATGTTGGAGAGGCTGCGGGGAGGTTGGAACACTTATGCACTGCTGGTGAGAATGCAAAATGATACAACCATTTTGGAAAATGATGTGGCGCTTCCTTAGAAAACTAGAAATAGAAATACCATACGATCCAGCAATCCCACTCCTAGGAATATACCCTAGAGAAAGAAGAGTCGTCACACGAATAGACATATGCATGCCCATGTTCACTGCAGCACTGTTCACAATAGCAAAAAGATGGAAACAACCTAGATGCCCATCAACAGATGAATGGATAAAAAACTATGGTACATACACACAATGGAGTACTATGCAAATTTAAAGAACAATGATGAATCTGCAAAGCTTCTCACAACATGGATGAATCTGAAGGGCATTGTGCTGAGTGAAATAAGTCAACCACAAAAGGACAAATATTGAATGATACCACTACTGTAAAAACTCGTGAAAAGGTTTACACAAAAAAGAAACAATCTTTGATGCTTACAAGGGAGGGGAGGAGTGCAGATGGAAAAACACTAAATAGACAATAGATAAGTGGTAATTTTTGTGAAGGGTAAGACAGTACACAATACTGGGGAAGCCAGAAAAACTTGTACAAGGCAAGGTCATGAAAGCTCCATAGACACAACCAAACTCCCTGATGGACCAAATTGCTGGGCTTAGGGCTGTGGGACCATGGTCTCGGGGAACATCTAGCTCAATTGGTATTATATAGTTTGTAAAGAAAATGTTCTACATTCTACCTTGGTGAGTAGTGCCTGGAGTCTTAAAAGCCTGTGAGCAGCCATCTAAGATTCTCCACTGGTCTCACCCCTTCAAGAGCAAGGGTGAATGAGAAAACTAAAGATACAAGGGAAAGATTAGTCTAAAGGACTAATGGACCACAACTACAATGGCCTCTCACCAGACTGAGTCCAGTACAACTAGATGGTGCCCGGCTATCACCACTGACTGCTCTGACAGAGATCACAATAGGGGATCCTGGACATAGCTGGAGAAAAATGTAGAACAAAATTCTAACTCACAAAAAAAGACCAGACTTACTGGCCTGTCAGAGACTGGAGAAACCCCAAGAGTATGGCCCCTAGATACTCTTTTAGCTCATTAAGGAAGTCACTCTTGAGGTTCACCTTGCAGCCAAAAATTAGACAGGCCCATAAAACAAAACAAGACTAAAGGGACACAACAGCCCAGGACAAGGACTAGAAGGCAGGTGGGGACAGGAAAGCTGGTAATAGGGAACCCAAGGTTGAGAAGGGAAAGTGCTGACATGTTGTGAGCTTGTTAACCAATGTCATAAAACAATATGCGTACAGTTTAATGAGAAGATAGTTTGTTCTATAAACCTTCATCTAAAGTACAAGAAAACAAAACTATAACCAGGCAGTGGCTCCAATCGCAGATGCTGTACTAGGTTTAATTTCATTGCTGGAGCTAATTAATATATATCCAGGTACCTGGTATGCAGCTATTGTTCAGGCTAATGCCTTTTTCTCCATACCTGTTTCAAAGGACCACTAGAAGCAGTTTGCCTTCAGTTGGCAAGAATAGCAATACACAGTCACTGTCCAACTCAGGGTTATGTCAACACTCCAGCCCTATGTCATAATTTAGTCTGCAGAGACCTTGATCACCTTTCGCTTTCACAAGACATCGCTCTGGTCCATTATATGGACGACATTATGCTGATTGGACATAGTAAGTACAAAGTATCAGTTACTATAGACTTACTGGTAAAACATTTGCATGCTAGAGGATGGGAAGTTAACCTGATGAAAATGCAGGCATCTCCCACCTTAGTGAAATTTCTAGGGGTGGTGGTGTGGGGCATGTTGTAATATTCCTTCTTTGAAGATGGCATAACCCTCATTTTTGTGTGCTACTTTGTGTATTTCTCAAATGACTCCGATAGCTGTTAGTGTTGAGTGGGGCCCAGAACAAAAGAAGGCTGTACTACAGGTTCATGATGTAGTGCAAGCCACTTTGACACTTGGGCCATAGGATTCAGCTGATCCAATGGTACTCGAAGTGTCGGTGGCAGCTAGAGATGCTGCTTGGAATCTTTGGCAGGCACTTATTTGTGAATCACAGACCAAACCCCTAGGATTTTGGAGCAAAGCCTTGCCATCCTCTGCAGACACCAGATTTTGGCTTGTTACTGGGCCTTAGTAGAGACTCAACATTAACCATGAGCCACCAAGTAACCATGCAGCTTGAGCTGCCCATCATGAAGTGGGTGTTGTCTGACCCACAGAGTCATAAAGTCGAACATGTACATCAGCACTCTATCACTAAATGGAAGTGGTATATATGAGATTAGGCCCAAGCAGGAAATGAAGGCACAAGTAAGTTGCATGAGGAAGTGACCCAAATGTCATGGACTCCACTCCTGTCACTTAGCTTCCTTCTCCTAGTCTGCACCTATGCCTCATAGGGAGTTCTTTATGATCAGTTGGCTGAGGAAGAGAAAACTCTAGTTTACAGATGGTTCTGTGCCATATGCAGGCAGTACTCGAAAGTGGACAGCATAAGCGCTACAACTCCTTTCTGAGACCTCCCTGAAGGACAGTGGTGAAGGGAAATCCTCTCAATGGGCAGAACTTTGAGCAGTGCACCTGGTCGTTCACTTTGCTTGGAAGGAGAAATGGACATATGCCCAAACTTGCAGAGTTTGGGCAATGTTTTACAGGAAGCTGTACATGCTCTAAACCGGCATTCAATATATTCATGGGTCCAGGAATCAAAGAGTGGAAACGGGAGTGGCACCTCTCACTATTACCCCTAATGATCCAATT
>NW_004444117.1:4380801-4417145 GCF_000243295.1 Trichechus manatus latirostris
ACTATTACCCCTAATGATCCAATTGCAAAATATTTGCTTTCTGTTCCCAGGACTTTATGCTCTGCGGGTCTGGAGGTCTTAGTTCCAAAGGGAGAAATGCTCCCACCCGGAGATCCATCACCAATTACCCTGAACTGGAAATTAAGAATACCACATAGCCACAAAGAAGGGAATTACCATGTTGGATGGTGGGATTGATCTTGATTACCAAAAGGAAATCAGACTGATACTACATAATGGAGGTAAAGAAGAGTATGTCTGGAATACAAGCGATCCCTTAGGATGTCTTTTAGTACTACCATGCCCTGTGATTAAAGTCAATGGAAAACTACAGCAGCTTAATTCCAACCTGACTACTAATAACCCCAGACCCTTCAGGAATGAAGGTTTGGGTCACCCCACCAGGCAAAGAACCGTGACCAGCTGAGGTGTTTGCTGAGGGCAAAGGGAATACGGAATGGGTGGTAGAAGAAGGTAGTTCTAAATACCAGCTACAATCACATGACCAGTTATTTAAACAAGGACTGTAACTGTAATTGTTATGAGTATTTCTTCCTTGTATGTAAGCATCAAATATTTTTGTTTTCTTCACTTATAAAATATAAGATGTAAATGGGGCTAGTGAGTTTTCATTTGTACGCTTGTTAGTTGTATCATGTTACACATAAGTATGACTTTATAATTTTCTTTATTTAGAGATTATGAATAGTTTAAGCAGATTTCTACAGATGCCAAGTTGACAAGCAGTGAACTGTGATGGCTAAGGCTGTGTGTCAGCTTGGCTGGGCCATGATTCTCATTGGTTCGGCAGTTATGATGTAGTCTGGCAATTATGTAATGATGTAATTTGGCAGTTATGTAATGACATAATCAACTCCATGATGAGATCTGCTACCATCAGCCAATCAGTTGAAAGGGAATTTCCTTGGGGGTGTGGCCTACCTTCAATATTTAAAGGGATGTTCCAGCAAGGCTCTTGCTCAGGATCCTGCATCTGGCTCTTCATAATCTGACCCCTGCTTCTTGGGACTTGAGCAAGCAGTTCACCTGCCAATCTTGGGATTTTTCAGCCTCCATACCCTGTGAGCCAGTGACCTGCTGATCTTGGGTTCATCAGGTCCTGCAGTTACATGAGTCAGGAGAAGCCTCCAGACTTACACCTGACCCATTCATTTTGGGTTTGCTGCCAACTGCATGAGCCATTTCTTTTATATATATATATAAAATTCACTGGTTTTGCTTCTCTAGAGAACCCAGCCTAAGATAGAGAGATAGAGTCTTAAGTATAGTTGAGAATATAAAGAATAATATTAAAAAGTTGACAACAAAAAATAAAAATACAGAGTAAAGGAGAGTGAAGGAAGAAGCATAAATATATTAACTTCACTATTACTCATAACAAGAAATGTATGCACACTTGCTAAGAAAATAAAGGATTAGCATTATTAAATAAAAATATTATCCAGGTAAGCACAATAACATATCTTTATTTTCTCAGAAGAAATATACATACAAAAAAGGTAAAGAAAACAATAAACATAGTGAAAGGTTTTTAAAAATCCACAATAAGAAAGCATAGCATAAAATAATGTAATTAGGCCCAAATATATCTGTCATACCAATAAATGTAAATGAATTAAACTTCTCTATTAAAATAAAAATGCTTTCAGATTGGATCACAAAGTAAAGCTTACACTAAGCAAAGTGATTCAAAAAAGGCTGAAAAGAGAAGATAGTCAAAGATATACCAGGCAAATGCAAACAAAAAGAAAATACTGTTCATGAAATTAACATGATAGAATGTTGAATTCAAGCTTAAAACCATTTTAAATAAGACAAAGAAAAACAATTTATAATACTAGAGTGTGGCATGACACCAATAAAATTCCCACAAGATTTTATTTTGGAGTTGGATAAGCTCATTTTAAAGTTCAAATTGAAAAGCCAAATTTTTTCAAAGAGTAATAAGAGGGTACTACTCCTTCCAAATAGTATAATATATTCTAAAAACTCAAGAGTTTGAAATGTATGATACAGATGCTTGAAAAGATAGATTTCCAGAACAGAAAAGAAAGTTCATAAATAAACCTAAATGCATGTGGAAATTTAGAATTTGATAATGGTGCAAAACAAATCAGTGGGGGGCAGGGAAGACGAATAATTCAATAGATGTGTTGGAATCCCTAGTTAACCATCTAGAAAAAAGATAAAGTTGGACACAGACCTCACTGCTTATACCAGGATATATTCAAAGTGGATCAAGGATTTAAATATAAAAAAGAAACTAGAAGAAGCCATAGTAGAATTCTTTATTGACCTTACAAGGAAGAAGACCTTTTAAACATTAACACAAAACTAAAAAGCATAGTAAAGATTCATAAACTTCTATGTTTCATAAATCTTCTAAACAAAGTCAAAATAAAAATTGAGACAAATATTTGTAACTCACATCATAAAAAGCTAAATTTTCTAATATATGAAAAGTTTCTACAAATGAGTACAAAACCAAACCAATAGATTACCTTGGTGTAAGAGAGAGTCCCCAGAAAAGGGAATACAAATAACTGTAAAACTAAAAAAAGATCTCAGTCTCATTTATGATAAGGAAAATGCAAATTTAATCTACACTGAAGCACCATTCTTCACTTTCAGTTTCGTAAAAAGTTTAATCATGGGAGTGTAAATTGGAACAAACTCTATTGAGGGCAATTTGTGATATCTATCAAAATTAGGCCATCAGCCATCTGTCAGTTTGTTGTACTGTGGTGGCTTGCATGTTGCTATGATGCTGTAATCTATGCCACAGGAATTTCAAATACCAGCAGAATCACCATGATGGACAGGTTTCAGCAGAGCTTCCAGACTAAGACAAACTAGGAAGAAAGGCCTGGAGATCTACTTCTGAAAATTAGCCAATGAAAACCCTACAGATCACAACAGAATATTGTCCAATATATTGCCAGAAGATGAGCGTCCTAGGTTGGAAGGTACTCAAAATACACACTGGCCACAACAATGGATGCAAGTATATCAACAATTGTGAAAATGGGACAATTGAGCAATATTTCAGTCTGTTGTACATGGGGTCGCCATGAGTAAGAGCTGACTCAATGGCAACTGACAACAACAATAACAACATTAAAATTAGAGATTACAAACCCTGTGAATCAGCAATTTCACCTTTAGAATTTAGCCTGAAGATATTCTCACAAATGTACAATGTGACATATAACAAGGCTATTCATTGTAACACTGTTTGTGATAGCAAAAACAGGACACAGCCTAAATATACATCAATACAAATGATTGGCTAAATGAAATATGGTACATCCAGCAGTTGAACATAGCCATAAAAAAATGAAGAATTTTTTGAACTGCAATGATCTTCAACATATTTTTTATTGTGCTTTAGAGGAAGGTTTAAGGAGAAAATTAGTTTCTCATTAGATAATTAATACATATATTATTTTGTGACATTGATTGCCATGACCTTCAATATAGTTAAGTGACAAAAAGTTGCAGAATGCTAGTAGAATTTATCTTATGTATTATAAGAAAGAAAGAAAGAAGAATATTTGGCAGATATATATCAGTTTGTATATGTAAAAATATCTCTGGAAATATACCCAAGAAGCTAAAATTGGCTGCCTGTGGGGAAAAGGACCAGGAGGCTGGGGCACAGACAAGGAAAGGATATTCTTCCCTGTATACCCTTTTATGTACATGTGAATTAATTACCTTTCTAAAAAGTAAGAGAAAAAAAGATAGAAATGATTTGTCTTCTAATAACATACTTGAAACTGTTCTTTCATCCTCATTCTTTAATCTGTAGGTGAGTTTCTTACACTCTCTCCTTGCCAGACTACCTCAGTGATGATTGGATCTGTTTTTTGGGAACTTGATTCTCCACTGCTCCCTGGGCATGCCTTCAAATGCCACCTGCTCTGAGGAGGTCTCCACTTCTGTTGGCTGGAACCAGGGATAAGGTCAGCAACGTGGGTGCCCACATTGGTGTCGAGGACTGTGGTGTTGGCAGAACACAGTTACGTCTTCAACAGGAGGTACAAGGACAGATACTCTTCAGAACTTAAAACTGGAGGTGGCTAATTCAAGGACTCAAAAAAGGAATTTTTTTAACCTATTATTTGTGTTCAAAATGTCTCTGATCATAAATGCTAGAACTAAGCAATTGCTGTTAGTTTTTGTAGAGTCAAATTCTACTCATGGCAACCCCATTTGCCCCATTTGTGCAGACTAGAACTGCTGTGACCTTTCAGAAGCAGATCTCCAGGGCTGTCTTCCAAGTCTCCTCTGGAAGGGTTTGAACTGCCGAACTTTCAGCTAGAAGTCAAGCACTTAAACGTTTCATCCACCCAGGCACTTCAAATTAAGCAGTGTCTTTCTAGATTAAGAACTGGTAAAGTGAAAGAAATAAAGGAAGGAAGGAAGAAGGAAGAAAGGAAAGAAAGAAAGATAGGAACCCTCGTGGTGCAAATGGTTAAGAACTTGGCTGCTAACCAAAAGCTTTGCAATTCAACCCACCCAACCACTCTGCAGGAGAAACACCTGAAGATCTGCTTCTGCAAAGATTACATTCAAGAAAACCCTATATGGCAGTTATACTCTGTCACATCAGGTCACTATTGGTCAAAAATGACTTGATGGCACCTAATACCAACAACAAAGTAAAAAATAATGATTAATTAAAAAGAAATCAAGAATCATTAGACCCAGCCCCACCTTCAGGTAAAGGGTGAGTAAATCACTTGGTTTTCTTTACTTATATCCTCCATGTCATTCAAAGAAGAAATTAGTGGTTTCAATAATGCATAAAATAATCAAATTTTAACTAAGTGAGTATCCAGGCATGAACCAGTAACTTGAAATTTGCCTCCAAAATTGGAGGGTTCCGAGAGACCAAAGAAAGAAGTGGACAACTCCAATGTCTTGGGTAAAGAGTTTTATTAGCGACACTTACACACAAGGCAGCGGTTCCTGGTGGCCACAGGATCAAAGTAGATCTCCAAGTTTCACAGTGGGAGGGCAGAGGCTTTATAGTGGTGGTGGACGATAGTGGCTATATGCCATGGTCTTACATAAGGATGACTTAACAAACTGTAGTGAACTAGAAGACCACATGAGGGCGCTCATGTTCAGTCTCACAAAGCCTGTTTCCCCTTCAGTCCACACCTTGATGCCACTTCTTACAATCTGGCATTCTCCCATCTTGTGCTATAGTACGAGAGACCCCGTTCCCTCCCTGCCAGGAATAGATAAAGAAGTGGGGTTGGTCAGGTGCCATGCAGTGCCTGCACAGGTGCAAGAGACAAAGAAATTTACTGTGTGCTCAGAAGAGGGGGAAGACTTCTCTGACAAGGAGAAGGAACTGGGAGAGAGAAGGCAACTCAATTTCCAGCCTCCTTATCAGAGAATGTTCTGAGCCCAAGGCCTTTACTTAGGCAGCCTGGATAGGAGACACAAAGGCAGACCATTTCCTCAACAGTGGGGAAGGGAAATGGTCAACTGGAAATCAGGGATAAAGGATGATATGAAACCAGGAGTGAGGACATGCCCTAAAAGGAATACTGAAAGGTATTGTACATTTGTAGACATGAGATATGAATTCAGCTCTTGAATTTCAAGAGTCAAATGTGGAAGGGGACCATAATAACTACATAAAGTACAGTGTCTGTGAGTTTTAAAAATAAAAAACAAGATAGTTCAATAAATGCATAAATATTCTTGATAATAACACCAGAGAGAAATATTTCCCTTACGTCTTCCTAAACCCACTACTGTCGAGTTGATTCTGAGTCATAGCGATCCAAGAAGACACAGTAGAACTGCCCCATAGGGTTTCTAAGGCTGTAAATCTTTATGGAAGCAGACTGCCACATCTTTCTCTCGTAGAGAGGATGGTGGGTTCAAACCACTGACCTTTTGGTAAGCAGCCAAGTGCTTAACCATTACACCACCAGGGCTCCTAGGTCTTTCTAACAAGGTCTCAATGTCCTTACAGCAAACACAACCATGAGTTTTATAATATCGTTTGTTTTAATATATATTGATTGCATACTGCTAAAGCACAATTCAATTTGGTAAAACCAATTCAGCGAGGACCAAATGAAGCTGGCTTGACTCTCAGGAACAGAAGAAAGAAATATTCTTCTGGTAACATTGCTCAGGCAATCCTTCATAAATTGGGCTTCTGTCACTGAAGTTTTATAGAGTGCTTGTGAGCTGAAAGTTCTAAAGATACACCCAGAGGTATCCTCTGAATCAAGTGGAAAAGAGCATGACATCTTCTGATGAAAACTTAGAAACCAAGGGACAACAGCACATGCTGAGTATAGACCCCCCACTTCCAAACGATGGTGACAAACCAAAGCAATGAGGGCAAGAGTTCCCTCAATGTTCAAGCTACTTCTGTAATGGCTCCCACATAAGTTTGTAAACTTGATGGCAAAGTTTTATGTGATAAGCCATAGCAACAATAATTTATTTGTAAACTTGATGGCAAAGTTTTATGTGATAAGCCATAGGAACAATAATTTAAGCCTTGAAATTTTTTTAACCAAAAATGACCAAATGCTCCCGTAGGCCATTTGGGAATGTCCATGGAAATAGAAGGTTCCCAGACAGAGCTGGATAAAAATGTAGAACAAAACCCTAACTCACAAAAAAAGATCAGACTTACTTGCCTGACAGAGACTGGAGAAACCCCGAGAGTATGGCCCCCAGACACTCTTTTAGCTCAGTAATGAAGTCACTCCTGAGGTTCACCTTTCAGCCAAACATTAGGCAGCCTCATAAAGCAAAATGAGAATAAAGGGGCACACCAGCCCATGGGCAAGGACTAGAATGCAAGAGGGAACAGGAAAGCTGGTACTATGGAACCCAAGGTCGAGAAGAGAGTGATGACACATTGTGGGGTTGGAAACCAAAGTCACAAAACAATATGTGTACTAATTGTTTAATGAGAGACTAGTTTGTTCTGTAAACCTTCATCTAAAGTACAATAAAAAAAGAAAGAAAGTAATAGGAACTATTTCAGACTGAAGGAGAATATAGACATAACAATCACATGCAAAAAAAAAGAAAGAAAGAAAATGAAATGTTTAATCCTGAGCAATATAACTCCCTTTTGGAAATTCCAAGAAAGATTAGTTACAAACTGCATGCCTCAAAAGCTGAATGGCGAGCCCACTAAAAGGGAAAGAGGTTCAGTCTAGGGCCCAAACTTCCAGAATATTTCCTGGTAAGTGGCAAGCACTCAACAAATGTTTGCTGAATAACGTGACTTCCAGGCAACATGGTGCTCTAGGCAGAACCACCACACCGTCCCTCCGCAGCAAAGATCCAAAAAACTAAGCCAAACAGAGAAAACAGCAATCCTGAAACCCTAAGCATTAAAGGAAGAGATAAAGAACTCAGCCAAGCACCAAATGGAATAAGAAACTGACAGGGAACAGAGAGCAAGAAGAGATACACACAGAGGTCCCCTATCAGCTAACGCAGCATAGATCCACCATCTTGGATTCCTGTCAGAGACCAACCAACAGGGGTACGAGAAACCAGCTCCACGGAGCTTCCAGCAGCAGACAGAACAACTGGTAACCAGTGATTTACACTTCCCGCCCCCAACCCTTCTTCACCCCCACTCGGCCTCTTTTCTTCCTGTGGCCACAGTCTCTTGGCCAGGAAGCACTAGCTGCTTGTATTCCACCAGCCTGCACTGGCTGACTCCCTGAGTGCCATTTGTTGGCTGCTGGTGTTGCTTTTTTCTGCTTCTTTTGATTTCTTCCTTACCTCTCACCACCACGCCCTCCTTTCTCTCAAATACCTGGCTCCATGTGCCATCTTTGCTTCTTTCTTAAAGGCTGTGAAACTCTGCTCGAATGTGAAACTGCTTCCCAGTACGTGCTGCCACTCTATGGGATCCTGAGGCTTTTCTTTATTTGTTTTGAATTGTTTGTTTATTTTCTTTTTCTTTTCTCGAATTGGAACCCGTTCTAGCCAGGCAGTACTGTGTGGCTTGGGACCTACCCCCTAAGTTTGCACAGACGCGCAGAGGGGTCACTGAGGGCATTTCTTTTTTTGTGTTTTTTTTTTTTTTCCTGTTTTGGGGGGTTTGGTTCTTTTTTTTAATTTATTTTGTTTTCTATTCCCTCTTTTTCCCTTTTTGTCTTTCTTCATTACTCAGTTTCTTGTCTCTCTATACCTTCCTTCTCTTCCTGTCCCTTGAATACCTGGCACTGAGTGACACTTCTATGCTTTCTAACCAGGCTGTACTTCAACGCCTGGGAGCAACTTCCCCAGACCTCGTAGCCACACCGGTGAGATGCCTGGGAGCTTTTCTTTTTTCTTTCTAATTTTTATTTATTCATTTTTTTATTTTTTTTTCTTCTTTCTATTTTTGTTTTCCTCCATTTCATAGGCTCTCATCTCTCCACTCCAACGGCAAGCTCCCCTAGCACTCTTTTTTGTTTGATTGTATGCTTTTAGCTCCTGTTCCTCTCTCCTGTCTCCCATACCCATCTTAGCTCCACACATTACAATCTCCCCCCTCCATCCTGCCTACCTGTACCGTGCCTTAACATCACACCACCAAGCAGCACAGGCACAGCCTACCAGAACCTGTTCTGGACTTATTACCGGTCCACCCTGGTGGCAGTAGTAAGTGCCACAAACAACCCACCTCAGCAACTCCTCTTCAGCTAGACCTGCTCTGCTGTACCATATCTGAGCGACCGACCCTGCCAGTAGGAGAAGAAGGCAAAAAGTATCGTGCCCACAGATAAGCAAACAACAAAGAACAAACAGCCCTCCTGCTCAGACACAGCCAAATAAAACATAAAAAGGACCAAAAAAAAAAAAAATCTACAATCAATAAATGAGAAAAATAACTACTGGATGCCCTGAAGGCGGCAGATAATATCAAAACATTTACAAAAACAGGACAAGATGGTTCCAGTAGGCATCCAAAATAAAACACCAGATGATTTTCCAGTAGAAGAAAAGGCACTAGAACTACCTGATCAGGAATTCAAATCTCTAACACTCAGAATTATCCAAGAGTTGAAGCAAAAACCAGACAAAAATGAGAAAAAAAATAGACAAATTCATGGAAAAGGCAGACAAATTCATGGAAAACACAGACAAAAAATGGAAGGATTCAGGAAAATAATGCAAGAACAAAATGCCAAAATAAATTCACAACTAGAAATCATACAAAAACAACAATTAGAAATCCAAAAGATAAACAACAAGATTTCAGAAATAGACAGTGTCATAGAAGGGCTGAGGAGCAGATTTGAAACAGTGGAAGACAGGATCAGTGAAATTGAAGACAAACACTTTGCTACAACTCTGAGGAAAACTTAGAAAAAAGAACGAAGAAAAATGAAGAGACCTTGAAAATTATGTGGGATACAATCAAAAGCCAAAATTTTCGAGTGATCAGAGTTCCAGAACAGGGGGAGAAAACAGAAAACACAGAGAAGATCATTGAAGAACTGCCGATAGAAAACTTACCCAATATCATGAAAGATGAAAAGCTGGCCATCCAAGAAGCTCAACAAACCCCATATGGGGTAGACTTCAAAAGAAAATCACCAAAGCATATCATAGTGACACTTGCCAAAACCAAAGACAAAGAAAGAATCCTGAGAGCAGCTTGAGAAAAACAAGAAGTCACATACAGAGGAGAAACAATAAAACTAAGCTCAGATTATTCCGCAGAAGCCATGCAGGCAAGAATGCAATGGGATGACATATATAAAACCTTGAAAGAAAAAAATTTCCAGCCAAGAATAATATATCCTGTAAAACTCTCGTTCAG
This sequence comes from Trichechus manatus latirostris, assembly GCF_000243295.1. NCBI lineage: Eukaryota > Metazoa > Chordata > Mammalia > Sirenia > Trichechidae > Trichechus > Trichechus manatus. The sequence continues at coordinate 4,390,643 of NW_004444117.1, forward strand.
ATATGATGGTGAAATTAGGACATTCCCAGATAAACAGAAATTAAGGGAATATGTAAAAACCAAACCAAACTTACAAGAATTATTAAAGGGAGTCCTTCGATCTGAGAACAAACAACTTCGGCTCACAGGCTGAATCTAGGATGCAGGATCATACCAGCCAGATATCAATCTGGGAAATGAACTCTCAAGGACTATCCAAAACCAAAATAAATACAACAGGGAATCAGAGCAGTTAATCTGTAAATAATAACAACATCAGAACAATAAAAGAGGGAATAAACGGTGTAGATATAGAACCTTCAAATGGAGAGGAAGGCAAGGTAATACCAAGTAATAGTAGATTGCTTCAAACTTAGAAAGATAAAGGTAAATTTCATCATAACCACAAAGAAAATTAACAAACCTACCCATAAAAATAAAGAGGAAAAACATAAAGTCTCAGTAAAAACAAAATCTATAAAAACAAAAGAAATTTAAAAAAATCCACAAACAAAAGGAATTCAGCACAGGAGAGTAAGAGGAACAAAGAAAATGTCAGCACCACAAAAAAAAGCACTACAAAATGACAGCAATATACTCACATCTATCAATAATTACATTGAATATAAATGGTCGAAATGCACCCATAAAGAGAGAGTGACAGATTGGATAAAAATCAGGATCCATCAATATGCTGTCTACAAGAGACACACCTTAGAAACAAGGACATAAATTTACTAAAAATCAAAGGATGGAAAAAATACTGTCTTAGTCATCTAGTGCTGCTATAACAGAAATACCACAGGTGGATGGCTTTTAACAAAGAGAAATTATTCTCTGACAGTCTACTAGGCTGTAAGTCCAAATTCAAGGCATCAGCTCCAGAGGAAGTCTTTCTGTCTCTGTTGGCTCTGGAGAAAGGTCCTCCTGATGCCTCAGTCTTACCTTGGTCGAGGAGCATGTCAGTGTAGGAACCTCAGGTCCAAAGGAAGCTCTCTGCTTTCTTGGTGGTATGAGGTCCCCATATCTGTCTCCTCACTTCTCTCTTTTATATCTCAAAAGAGACTAGATTAAGACACTACCTAATCTTGTAGACCTCATCAATATAACTGCCGCTAATTCATCTTATTACAACATACTGATAGCATTTACAACATATAGAGAAATCATATCAGATGATAAAATGGTAGACAATCATACAATACTGGGAATCATGACCTAGCCAAGTAGACAGATATTTGGGGGGGACACAATTCAATCCATGACAGCTACTAACTGAAAAGTTGGAGGTTTGAATCCACCAGGAGGCACCTGGGAAGAAAGGCCTAGCAATCTACTTCTGAAAGATCACAACCATTGAAAACACTATGGAACACAATTCTACTCTGAAACACATGGGGTCTTCATGAGTCAGAATTGACTCTACAGCAATTGGTTTGGTTTGTTAAGAACATGGATTAACACATTATTTCACATTATTCCCTAAATACTCCTAAGTCATGCATTTTATTATCTACTTGCTATTCAGTTCTGTTCTGTCCAGTCTTCTCCTTTTCTTACTCTTCTGTTCTTGAGAGTGGAGATCACTGAATTAGGAATAATGTGACCTGCATTTGAATCCTATTACTTCTGTCTGCTTGTTCCATGAGTTCAGCCACACCCTTTAATATCCTGGATCTGGTGTTTCTGATGTATTGCCTCCCTTTAGGCATTGTGGTAACAACCAAACTTAATAATATGAAAACTAGTCTTAAAAATCTAAGGTGAAAAAAATGTAGCATTTGTATTCTATGTTGTTCTCTTTTGCTCTTTTTCTTGATCTATTAGGTAGCTTGTATCAGTAGATTAGAACCATGGATAATGAGGCTGAGATCTCAGCTGTGACCTCTGAGAGCTCGTTTGCTTCCTTTTGCTCAATGAATATGATCAGCTCGTCATTCCTGGAAGTCCTGCTCAAGACCAGCTGCCATTTGTCACAAAGGACTGAGGAGAGTGTAAATCCATCCATTTGGGAGAAAAAAAGAACCATTAACAACATGATAAGTCATCATACCTTGAATACACTCTCACTTCTTCTCTACCTGAAAAATCCATCCCTCAACTTTCCAGGAAGAGTTAGTTCTTCCCTCCTTCTAGCCCAATCCTCTTTGTACAGTTTCTGTTTAACACCTGTAACACTGCATTAAAATTCTTTTTGCGTGTCTTTGTCCCTCTCTGAGTTGTGATCTCCTCAGTGGCAGGGAACATAGTGAATAAAAAAATAAATACTAATGTCTTCCTTTATGGTACACAGAGGTGTTAAATTAATGTTACTTACTTTCATGATATAAAACCAAACCAAACCCGTTGCCATCGAGTAGATTTCAACTCATAGCAACCCTATAGGACAGAGAAGAACTGGCCCATAGTTTCCAAGGTGGAGTTGAACTGCCGATCTTTTGGTTAGCAGATGAGTTCTTAACCATTGTGCAACCAGGTCTCCTCATGGCATATAAAACCCAAACCCATTGCCGTCGAGTCGATTCTGATTCAGCGAACCTATAGGACAGAGTACAACTGCCCCATAGGGTTTCCAAGGAGCAGATGGTGGATTCGAACTGCCAGTCTTTGGGTTGGCAGCCTGAGTAAATGTTAAATAAATTTTGTTGAATAAAAAGATTTTACTCTCCCTTCAAATCTCAAATTTATTTATTCTAAGTAACATACGGATTAATTACGGATACACATTAACAAACTATGGAAGAGGGATATAAATTAAAAGTTGCTCTCTTTTAAGGCTGCTATTTCTCGTAGTAAAAATCTAAAAAGAAATATAAAGCATGTGTCAGCAAGGAAAAAAACGTAAAAGAAACAGGTGAGCAACTAGAGCCTGGCATATGATCGATTAAAATAATTTTTGACTTTCCATTTTTTGTCATGGAAAATTTGGCAATGGATATTGGTGATGGTTTTACAACATGATTAATGTAATTAGTGTTACTAAATAGCACCTGTGAAAAACCTTGAATTGGTAAATGTTGTGTTATATATATATCTTTATATGTAAGAGCTAAAAAGAAATAACTTTTTAAACAACAATTTTTGGTAAATTAACTCATTTCTCTTTTTGTTAAGTTTACTGCACTGGTAGACCATCATCAATTCTGGATCAATAATTCCAGCAAGGTATCTGGATGCCACTCTTGATGCCCTTGTGAAAAAGATGAATTAAGATGTGAATTAATAATAGCGAAATATTAATTCACATGTAGCCTAACCAATATATCAAAGCTATTTTCTAAATGTCCACCATAGTAAAATGCAATGGCCTTGGCATCCGTATGTCAGAGTCCCACAGATCTGTTCCACCACTGACCAGCTGTGCCACCTATTCAGAAAACTTCACTTCTGTGAGTCTCGGATTACCTAGCTGTAAAAGAGAGATTATAACTTGCAGCACCATCTTTTAATCGGAATTAAATGATATGATGCATTCTGTAAGCTGCCAAGAATATGCTATACACACTCTCAATACTTGTCTGTCTCCACCACTAATCTATAAGTTCCATGAAACCGCATCTACTTTTGTTCATCTTTGTATCTTCATCTCCCAGTGCAGTGTTTGGTGAATAAAAGGCTCTCAATAAATATCTGAGCTGGAATTATGCCTGGTACACATAAATGTTCCAGAAATATTTCTTTTTTGTGCAACTCGCAAAGAATTACCACATTTGCAATGCAGCTTCTTGTTTAGTGGCACAAGGTTTTTAACTCAGCCCTGCTCTATATTTTTATCAAGAATTTTTATAACACAATCCTACTTTTACAAACTAGGCAAATATATAGAAACTAAATTTTATTATTGGTTACCAAAAGTAACCAGGAACGAGGGGGAAAGGGAAAGTAATTGCTGAGGGGGCACTGAGTTTCTGTTAATGGTAGTGGAATAATTTGGAAAAAAATAGTGGTGATGGTTGCCCAACATGATGAACATACTCAGTATTACTGAATTGTACATGCAAAAATTGTTGAACTGGCAAATGTTTCATTGTATATTTTTACCACCATAAAAAAATAAAAGAATGTTCAAAAAATAATTTTTATAATGCTATAGAGGTGTGCTTAGTATATTTGCAATTGAACAAAAGTTTAGTAATATAATTAATATGATAAACCATAATCTGAAAAAAACTCAACGTTATTAAACAAAGAGCTTTAAACCAATAAGATACTATTCCATAGAGATAATCGAATCTAGCTTCAAAACCTCAATTGCACAAACGTAGAATAGAATGAGATCTAACTTGACAGCCATTCTATGAAGCCAGCATAACCCTGATACCAAAACTAGGTAAATACACCACAAAGAAAGAAAATTACAGACCTATATCCCTCATGAACATAGATGCAAAATACCTCAACAAAATTCTAGCCAATAGAACTCAACAACATAACAAAAAGATAATTCACCATGGCCAAGTGGGATTCATACCAGGTATGTGGGAATGTTCCAACATTAGAAAAACAATCAGTGTAATCAATTGCATAAATAAAACAAAAGACAAGAACCATATGATCTTATCAATTGATGCAGAAAAGGCGTTTGGCAAAGGACAACACTGATTCATGACAAAAACTCTCAGAAAAATAGGAATAGAAGGGAAATTCCTTAACATAAGGACATTTATACAAAGCCAACAGCCAACATCATCCTAAATGGAGAGAGTCTGAAAGCATTCCCCTTGACAATGGGAAGCAAACAAGGATGTCCTTTATCACCACTCTTACTCTACGTTGTGCTGGAGGTCCTAGCCAGAGCAATTAGGCTAGAAAAAGAAATAAATGGCATCCAAATTGGTAAGGAAGAAGTAAAAATACTTCCATTTGCAGATGATATGATCTTATACACAGAAGACCCCAAAGAATCCACAAGAATACTATTGGAACTAACAGAAGATTTCAGCAAAGTATCAGGATACAAGATAAGCATACAAAAATCAGTTGGATTCCTCTACACCAACAAAAAGAACTTCCGAGAGGAAATCACAAATCAATACCATTTATAATAGCCCCAAGAAGATAAAATACTTAGGAATAAATCTAACCAGAGATGTAAAAGACCTATACAATGAAAACTACAAGACACTACTCCAAGAAACCAAAAGAGAACTACATAAATGGAAAAACATACCTTGCTCATGGGTGGGAAGACTCAACAATGTGAAAATGTTAATTCTACCCAAAGCAATCTACAGATACAATGCAATCCCAATCCAAATTCCAATGGTATTTTTCAATGAGATGGACAAATCACCAACTTCATATGGAAAGGGAAGAGGTCCTGGATAAGTAAAGCATTACTCAAGAAGAAGAACAAAGTGGGAGGTCTCATACTACCTAATTTTAGAAACTATTATACCGCCACGGTAGTCAAAACAGCCTGGTACTGGTTCAATAACAGATACATAGACCAATGGAACAGAATTGAGAATCCAGACATAAATTTACCCACCTATGAGCAGCTGATATTTGACAAAGGCCCAAAGTCTGTTAATTGGGGAAAAGACAGTCTCTAACAAATACTGCTGGTATAACTGGATATCCATCTGCAAAAAAGTGAAACAAGAGCCATACATCACACCATGCACAAAAAACAACTCAAAATGGATCGAAGACCTAAATATAAAATCTAAAACGATAAAGATCATGGAAGAAAAAATAGGGACTATGCTAGGAGCCCTAATACATGGCATAAACAGAATATAAAATGTTACTAATAATGCAAAAAAACCAGAAGAGAAGCTAGATAACTGGGAGCTCCTAAAAATCAAACACTTAAACTCATCAAAAGACTTCACCAAAAGAGTAAAAAGACAACCTACAGACTGGGGAAAAAAATTTTGGCTACAACAAATCCTATCAGCATCTAATCTCTAAAATCTACAAGATATTGAAAAACCTCAACAACAAAAAGACAACCGAATTAAAAAAATGGACAAAGTATATGAACAGGCACTTCACCAAAGACATTCAGGCAGCTACCAGATACATGAGGAAATGCTCACGACCATTAGCCATTAGAGAAACGCGAATCAAAACTACGATGAGATACCATTTCACCCCAACAAGGCTAGCATTAATCCAAAAAACACAAAATAATAACTGCTGGAGAGGTTGTGGAGAGACTGGAACACTTATACACTGTTGGTGGGAATGTAAAATGGTACAACCACTTTGGAAATCAATTTGGCACTTCCTTAAAAAGCTAGAAATAGAAGTACCATACAATCCAGCAATCACACTCCTTGGAATATATCCTAGAGAAATAAGAGCAGCCACACGAATAAATATATGCACACCCATACTCATTGCAGCACTGTTAACAATAGCAGAAAGATGGAGACAACTTAGGTGCCCATCAACAGACGAATGGATAAACAAATTATGGTATATTCACACAATGGAATACTATGCAACGATAAAGAATAACAATGAATCTGTGAAACATCTCATAACATGGATAAATCTGTAAGGCATTATGCTGAGTGAAATTAGTCAGTCACAAAAGAACAAATATTGTATAAGACCACTATTATAAGAACTCAAGAAAAGGTTTAAACACCGAAGAAAACATTCTTTGATGGTTACCAGGGTGGGGAGGAAGGGAGAGGGGTATTCACTAACTAGATAGTAGATAAGAATTACCTTAGGTGAAGGGAAGGACAACACACAATAGAGGGGAAGTCAGCACAACTGGACTAAACCAAAAGCTAAGAAGTTTCCTGAATACAACCAAACACTTCGAGGGACAGAATAGCAGGGGCAGGGGTCTGGAGACCATGGTTTCAGGGGACATCTAGGTCAACTGGCATAACAAAGTTTATTAAGAAAATGTTCTGCATCCCTTTTGGTGAGTGGCCTCTGGGGTCTTAAAAGCTAGCAAGTGGCCATCTAAGATGCATCAATTGGTGCTAACCCACCTGGAGCAAAGGAGAATGAAGAACACCAAAGACACAAGGAGAATTTTAGCCCAAGAGACAGACAGGCCATATAAACCAGAGACTCCATCAGTCTGAGAGCAGAACTAGATGGTGCCCAGCTACCACCAACGCTGCCCTGAGAGGGAACACGACAGAAAGTCCCTGACACAGCAGGAGAAAAGTGGGGTGTAGAACTCAAATTCTAGTAAAAAAGACCAGACTTAGTGGTCTGACTGAGACTGGAGGGACCCCAGAAGAAATGGCCCCCAGACTCTCTGTTAGCCCAGAACTGAAACCATTCTCGAAGCCAACTCTTCAGACATAGACTGGACTCTAAGACATAAAATGATACTTGTGAAGAGAGTGCTTCTTAGCTAAAGTAGATACATGAGACTAAACGGGCAGCTCCTGTCTGGAGGCGAGATGCAAAGACAAAAAGGGACAGGAGCTGGCTGAATGGACACGAGAAATCTGACGTGGAAAGGAGGAGTGTGCTGTGATAGTATAGGGAGAGCAACTAGGGTCACATAACAATGTGTTTATAAATTTTTGCATGTGAAACTAACTTGAACTGTAAATTTTCACTTAAAACACAATTTAAAAAAAGAAAAGTTGTTGGTATAAATGAAATAAGCTTCAGTAACAGAAAACTTCATAAATTTCAGGGGCTTACCCTAATAAAACGTTGTTTCTCACTCTGATTTCTGTCCAGTGTAGGTCAGCTGGAGACTTTCTTCTGTTCTCTCTCATTCATGACTCAGACTCCTTCCTTCTTGTGGCTAAACTCATCCACAAGTCTTCTTTAATCTGTGGGGGGATGGAAAGGAGAGCAAGGACCACTCCCGTGTGGATTGATAAAAGAGGTCTGGAAGTGGCTCACATCACTTCTGCCCAAATTCCTTCAGACTGAACTCAGTCATATGGCCACATGCAATTGCCAGAGGCTGGGAAATGTAGTGTGACTGTGTCATAAGACAGGAGCACAGGTACTGGTGAACACTAACAGTCTGGTGACATTAAAAAAAAAAAAAAAAGAGCAAATAACAAATACTATGCAAACCTGGGAAGTCAGAAAACTGGAATATGGGTACAATTCCATTGGTGTCACATACTTCTAGAAGGATTTGCCAACAGAGTTGGTTTGAGAAGGCACAAATGCAAGGAAACACAAAACCATAGTAGACTGTATCATATCCATGTGGAGTGTTTCTACTTCTCTGGCAGGGATGGTGCACCAGTCAGGGTCCCAGCAGTAAATACACACTACCGATACACGTTGCTGTGAAGTGGATTCTGCCTCATAGCGACCCTGAAAAAAGTACACACTAGAATGGGGTAATTCAGGAGAGTTTAATGAAGAGACTGTTTACAAGGTATGGGCAGGATGAGGAAAACAACCAAGGGATGATGGCTTTCCCTGGGACTATCAATAGTGGGGGACCTGAAGGGACAAGGGGAGGGAGCAGCTACCAGAACCTGAAGGCAGCTGTAGGAGAGGGACACTTGACAGGAACTGAGGCTTTGGGTAGAGGGACACAGCAAGTCTGCAGTGACTCTACAAGGAGGAATATACGGAATGCCCTGACTTCTTTCTCATCCCAACCTTCAGTCACTTCCTGGTCCTCGCATTGAGTGAAACCCACTGGAAGCCAGAGAACAAGGGACCCCTTTGAAACAACCCATACAGGTCACCCTCATATGGCACAGAACAGGGTAGAGGAGAAAGGGGAATAGTTCTGGAGAGGGGAGAGAGATGAGTTTGGAAAGCTATTGCGTGGCTACATGGAATCAATACGTTGATTTCCCTCCCCTTTACCCAGAAACCATTCAATCCATGGACTCTTGCCCTCCCAAATAACTCTAGCTTACCTATTTGCAGTTACAAAGAGATTTTTTAAAATTCTACTGATTATTAAACTTTGAGAGGCAAGGAGAGAAAGCAAGAATGCCCACAAATTGAGAATTTAAAAAAATCCTGTCTGTAATTATTTTTCCTAGAAATAACCAAAGCAAGAGTCACACTATGTATAATCTTGTATATTGAATATATTTGGTGTAGAATGTTTAGCAAGTAAAAAGAATATCATATATGTCATCATAACTGTGATGGTAAATGTTACATGTCAACTTGGCTAGGCCATGATTCCCAGTATTGAGTAATTGTCCTCTGTTTTGTGATCTGATGTAATTGTCCTCCATTCTGAGATATTGTATAATTATCCTCCATTTTATGTGTTGTAAATCCTAAACCTCTATATATTAATGAGGCAGGATTAGTGTGGGGTGTATCTTGAGGCACATCTTACTCAAGTCACACCCTTACTCAAGTCACCACCTTATTCAACTATCTGATGTAAGGGGAGTTTCCTAGAGGATGTGGCCTACGTCCAATATGTATGAATGCTCTGGCAAAGCTCTCTTGTGCTCTGGATCTTGCATCTGACTCATCATCTAACCTACGGTTCTTGGAACTTAGGTCACCAGCCTGCCTCTGATGTGTTGATTCTGGGATTCTTCAGCTTCTACAGCCCTGTGAGCCAGCAGCCTGCCATCTGACCTGATTTGCCAGCTTCTTCAGCTTTGAGCCAGCAGCCTGTTTTCTGACCTGCCTATTTGAGTTCATCAGCCTCTGCAACCACATGAGTCAAGAGAAATTTCCAACCAGATGCCTGACCCACAGATGGAATTTGCCAATATCCACAACCTTGTGAGACATTTCCTTGAGATAAATCTCTCTATATGTATTTATATATGTATATACACTTCACTGGTTTTGCTTCTCTAGAGAACTCAGCCTAAGACAGTTATCTGGTAATGAAGAGTTTGTTTTCTTCCATAGTCTAGTCAATCACTCTGGTTTTCATTCACAATTTTTAAATGAATTATTTTTCTTGTTTTTCTATTCAGGAAGTTACTGGAGAGAGCTCTACCAAAACAAGGCAAAAAAAAAAAAAAAGAAAGAAGACTTGAAGGAAAGGAGAGAGGTAAAGAGAATCCTGAGGATGATGGTAAGCATAAATCTTAGTATTACAGCTGTACTCTTGAGACAGAGGGCAACCAATTCAGGCTGAAACAAGTCAAAAAGCTCTAGAACAGTTTCTCCAAAATAAATGATTTGCAGAATACCTAATATGAATGACTGTATTCTGAGGAAATTCAGACATTTAACAGAGAATTTGAGGTTGATTTACTGGTGAGTACTTGTAGTGGGTTGAATAATGTCTCCCCAAAATTCATGTCCACCCTGAACCTCTGAAAGTTACCTTATGTTGAAATAGAGTTTTTACAGATGTAATAAGTTGGGGATCTTGAGGCATCATATTGGATTACAGCGATGTAATCTAAATCGAATCACTGATGCCCTTATAAGAAGAGGAGTGGACACCGAGACACACAGAGAAGAAGGCTATGTGAAAATAGAGGCAGAGATTGGAGTGATGTTGCCCCACTCCAATGAATAGCAAGGCTACCAGAAGCTGGAAAAGCAAGGAAAGATCTTCCAGTACAGCCTTCAAGGGAGCACGGCTCTGTTGACACTTGATTTTAGATTTAATACCTCCAGAACTGTGAAAGAATAAATTACTGTTGTTTTAAGCCACCCAAACCCAAACTAAAACCAAACCATTGTCATCAAGTTGATTCCAACTCATAGTGACACTATTGGACAGAGAACTGCCCTAAGGGGTTTCTAAGGCTGTAATCTTTATGGAAGCAGACCGCCGCATCTTTCTGCCGCAAAACATCTAGTGGGTTTGAACCACCAACCTTTCACTTAGCATCTGAGCTCTTAGCCACTGTGCCACCAGAGCTCCTCGTTAAGCCCACTCAATTTGTGGTAGTTTGTTACCGAAGCCCCAGGACACTAATACAGTACCTTATTTAGAAGCTAAACAAGACAAAAAATATGCAAAATAATTTATAACTGCCAGAAAAACAATCATTTTTAAGGAATGATGAAATAATTCTAATTTATCAACTAGCTAAATTCTAATGAGCATTCAGAGTCATAAAAATGTGCATAACGTTGAACATTGATCAAATTCAGTTCACACTGGAAGGATGGAGAGAAGGAGAGCGTGCACATGGGGGTGGAGTAGAAAAAGAAAAACTAAATTATCATTTGCTACTGGGAAGATAATGCCTAAAACCAAAAAATTAAGAAGCAGAACATATGTATTATTAAGATTCTGAGCTAAATGAAAAGAGAGTTACAAGTAAAAAGAGCTGAAAGTTGTTAATTTGATGAAAAGGAATTGGATGAGAGGACCATCCTGTTTATTTTAGTTTGCTTGGTAGAATTAGTTATCTCTTCAAATTCTTAGCATGTGTAACTTTGACAAAAGTAAAAACTTTTCAATGGCTCAATTCATATAAAGTGTGATAAAGGAGCACATGCACAGTATATGGATAGAATGGAAATAGAATATAGGAAAAGGATGATACGGAAAAAGAAAAAAAGGGAATGTAACCAGAATATAATAAACAGAAATGGTAAGAAAGTCACAATTTTTAGGGACCTTGTCTAGTTTGGATTTATTTACCCACAAACGGAAATTTTATACAAAGACACTTGCTCCCCCAAATAACCACGCATATCGATGAAAGTTACCATTATAGGGCAAACCAGAAACCACAGAGAGATTGTGATAATTTTCAAAGTCATTGCCAAACACAATATTTAATCGCAAATCTACATTTTCTCAGGAAAGCTTCCTTTGGAGACTTCCTTAACAGGGTGAAATCTATGAAAAACCTCTGTCCTCTCTTTTTTGTTTCCCCATCACCAGCTTCTTTATTCCTTCCTTGACATCTCTGTTTCTCAAAGTGTAGATTATGGGGTTGATCACAGGTGGAATCAAGTTATATAGCAGTGCCACAAACTTGGTCATATCATGAGAGATCTTTGACTTTGGGCTCATGTACATGTAGATGAGAGTACTGTAGAAAATGGACACCACCATGAGATGGGAGCCACAGGTCCCAAGGGCCTTCTGTTGCCCCTCCGGTGTCTTCATTCTCAATACACTATGGGCAATATGCCCATAAGAGACCAAGATCAGTGAGAGAGGAAATACAAGGAATATGCTACTCAGCACCATAATCTCCTTCCTGTAATTCATGGTGTCCACACAGGCCAGCTGCACCACTGGGGGTGTCTCACAACAGAAATGGTTTATCTGGTGGTGGCCACATTGGGGAAGGCTCATTGTAATAGGGGTGTGGACCAATGAGTTGCTGAAACCAATAAACCAGGATATACTTGCCAATGTCCAGCAAAGCTGTGGTGGCATGAGGATGAAATAATGCAGGGGCTGACAGACAGCAACATAGAGATCATATGCCATCATGGCCAGAAGAATGCACTCAGTGCCCCCCAGACCCAGGGTGATGAGAAGCTGGACCACACAGCCAACAAAACTTATGGACTTGTCTGGCCCCCAGAGGTTGACAAGCATCTGAGGACTGATGCAGGTCACATGTGTGAGGTCAATAAAGGAAAGGTGAGTGAGGAAGAAATACATGGGTGTGCGGAGCTGGAGGTCCAGGTGGGAGACCAGAATAATGGTCCCATTACCCATGAGTGTTAGAAGGTAGAATATCAAGACGAACACAAATAATATCCTCTCTAACCATGGCTGCTCCGAGAAGCCCACCAAGATGAAGCCTCCTCTGGATGTGGAATTGTCTCTTCCCATCACCTTCTGAGTGACCTGTGAGGAAAAGAAAAAGAAAATAATTTGACCATTGTGCTCTGTCTTTTGTGTGTGAGAATGCTGCTCCTAGCTATCTTTAAGTGGAAACTTCCTGTTCATTTCCTCGCCCTTCCCTTTGACCTACAAGAGACAGCTGGCCAATTTAGGACTTTCATAGGTACCTGTAGAAAATGACCAGGACAGAGAAGAAAGCTAACACACACCTGTAGGAATCACTATGACCTCATAGCATATTCTTCCTCCTCAATTTTCTCTCAGAACCCTCATTCCTCACTTGGGTTTCTGTTCCTAAATGCCCAGAACTTTGTCCTTTATAAGATCATCTTCTATCCATGCCCAATGCACTTGTACCTAATTGTCAATAAATCATCAATCAAATAATCAAGCCCCCCAGTGAGGTCAAAAGTAATACAATCGCTTACACTAACGGCAGAAATTTATCTAAGATATAGTGAACAAGGTGATCCTCTCCAGGCCCCAGATTTGGAGCAATCTGTGCTGCTGATAGATGAACATGACTCAAAGAGGCAGCCAGATAGGGAGAAGGAAATGACGCAGCCTGGTTTTGAGAAATATCCCGTTGATTCCAATAACCTGGTGCAAAGAGTGGACCAGCCCTTGCCTCTCCTGTTCCCAGCATGCTCTCTTCTCATGGTTCTTTTCTTCCTCACAACTGCATTGATACTCACTTTATTATATCTGTATAAAAATAAGTCAGTTGGAAACCTAGAGTTGTATTTCCTCTGAACCCACAGAAAACCTGCTCTAAGCTAGTACTAGTGATTTCCATGAGTGATGACCTTTAGTAGAAATGTTGATTTCGATATTAAGGTTAATTCATGACTCCCTACTCAAGCTATATGAAAGATAAGCCTGAATTCTCAGAAATTACCTTTTTTAATTTGTCCCTTTTTTACCGTAGACAAAATGCCTAAAAATGTATAGCACTTTGTATTTTAGAATCTTCACATAGTGAGCTCATTCAATGCCCACTGTGCCCCACTTTTTATTAAAAAAAAATAAACTGGGAAGAAACACATAAGAAATATCAATTTTATCACACATATACATTAGAATCCACAGAAGACCTTGTTAAAACACACATTGCTGGACCTTACCCCCATTGTCTCTGATTCGGTAATTCTGGTCTGGGATAAAGACTTTGCATTTTCTTACAAATTCCCAGGAGATGCTGATATTGCTGGTTGGGGACCACATTCTGAGAACCACTGTCTGACCTTTTTACTCTTCCAGAGTACTCTTCATGGCATCATTCATTGAGCAGACACTCAACAGGTGTTACCTTAATCAAATAATTAATTTACAAATTGATGAAGGAATTATAATAATGACCTTATAATGTGGAATAGAAGATTATGTAGTTGGTGGCAGAACCCTTGCTCCCAGGACCTGAACAATACTTGGTTTGCACACCTTACCATCCTCATGCTTTCAAGCTGCCTCCTCCTTCATCTCTCAGTGTCCTGAGTGCAAACTGGCGTCAATCTCAATGAACTAAACCATTGGTGGATACATACAAGTGTGCGCATTTCTGCATATATTGTGTACATGTATATATTTGCATAGGATGCACACACAACACCCAAGGGATTTGGCAGCATGGCCATTGCTAATGGCCACAGGGAAACAGATTAAATTAAATGTAATTTAATAGATTAGAGTTTTAATCTGTTAAAGTATAAGGCTCAAGAAGTCTTCAATAAAGATGTTTTTATAGGAAGAAGTTTTTCTCATCTACTGTTTCCTTTTCCAGATGTTTAGAGGTGGTAGTAATGAAAACAAAGTGGAAAAATGTAATGCCTTCTTAACCCAATTACATTCACACTGGGAAAAGAATACTTCTGACACTAATTCTGTGATCACAAAGTATGCCCTCAACTCTGACCTACCATCTGAGAAGAGTAGGCAGCAATTCAGAAAAGGAAATTGAAACTAAATGCAAATTTCACTGGAAATGAAACTCAACAAACAAAAAGGAAAGATTTAGTACTGTGACATAAAATCAGCATTTCTCCCTTTTAGTAACATAAATCATACAAAAGCCACAAGGAGAATTATAAGCAGAAATTTAATGTCCACTTTCAGAGAAGCTACAAATTAACTAAACTCCAGGGCACAAAATTTTGAGAAGGGCTGCCAGACGTGGTAGCGGTTGAGCACCATGTGTGTGAGGAAGTGGAGAGAAGATACTTGGAAAGATTATTCCACAGATAGAGATCTCAGAAGGCAGCAAATGACACTTTTCAAAGGTGAGGAGCACATCCTCAGGTTTAAAACTTAAACCCCCTATTTTCAATGGAGGTGACTGTGTGCACAGGCTGGTAGCAAAGTTTGGTTTTGGAAAGCTGGGTATGGACCAAATAATAACACAGACAAGCCATATTTATAAAGCTTGACTATCTCTGTATCAAAGGAAAAGAAGGGAATCCTCATATTTGATGAGACCCATAGCTTCTATATCTTTGGCTGGGGAGAAGTACAACATGTACAAACACGCAAAAAAAAAAAAAAAAAAAAAAAAAACCCTAGTTAATAAGAAAAAATTCTAATGATTCTGTAATGAGGCCCTACATTCCCCTCATGCAAGCTTCATGCAAATAGTTAATGAAAAAACATACTTCCTTCAATGACGAATAATAAAAAAAACTAGCAGAGAACCTGTACAAAATAACAGGAGAAGAAAACTATCAAGGGAAGAAGAAACATAAGTAATAGATAAAGAACACACACCAGAGGGAAAAATGTCACCAAGGGGCACAAAAAATTGGGACAAGAATTTCACCATTAATAATAATTTTTTAAAATAACAAAGCAATCACTTCTAAGAAGTATGAATATAGTGAAGAGATTCAAAAGTTCATGGAACATAAGGTAAGAAAATATAAGGTAAGGATGTGAACTATGACCCAGGAAAGACCAGGAAGGGTCAGGGTAACAGAAGAGAATGTAAATGGTATATGCTTTGAGAATGTTTAAAAAAAATTAAATCAGAGGCAGAGCCAGCATGGCACTATAGGCACTAGAATCATGCTGTCCCTCTGCAGCAAAGACTTGAAAAACCAAGTAAAACAGACACAAACATCAATCCTGGAACCCCAAGCATCAAATGAAAGGATAAAGAACTGGAACATGCACCAAATGGAGGAAGAAACTGACAGAGAACAGCAAATAAGGATAGCAACTGAGTGGAGGTCCCCCGCCTGCTACCACAGCACAGCTTTGCTATCTTGGAGCACAGCCAGCAATGACCCTGGACAGGGAATACAGGTAGGCAACTTCACCAAGCTCCCAACAAAAGACAGAGCACCTGGTAACCAGAGAAACATGCTTTCCCACCCCTCACCCTTCTGCCCTGTACGCTGCCTCCTCTGCTTCCCAATGGGCCACAGATGCTTAGTAGGAGGGACACTGACTCACTGCTACCCCGGGTCCACTCCACCCCACTGGTCGGCTCCAACTGTGCCATTTTTTTTTCTCTCTCTTTCCCTTTTTTCTTTTTCTTTCTCCAGCACACCTAAGTCCTGTATGCTGCCTCTGCCCCTTGCCAACGAGCCACATTGTGCCACCCGGTGAGAGAGACACTAGCTTGCTGCCTCCACCACTTCTCAACAGGCTGTGCAGCACTGCTTGGCTAGAGAGCCACCAACACACATCCTCTCCCAGCCAGTCCACCCTGCCCTCACCTTCCAGCTCCCACTTCATGCCATTTTTTTCCTTTGTTTCACTCTCTTCTTTCTTTTCTTTCTCCCTCCCACCTAGCTCCACACGCTACATATATCTCCTCCCTTCCAACCGCACCTCAGGTCCACCTTGCCAGCATTGGCTTGCTCCTGCTGAGCCATTTTTTCTCTTTCCCTTTCTTCTTTTTCTTTCTCTCTCCCACCTAGCCCCATGTGCCACCTCTGCCTCTTCTGGACAGGCCATGTCATGTTGCTCAGCAAGAGAGACACTGGCTCATCACCATCCCCAGTCCACCCACCACGACCTGCTGGCTCCCTGAGTGCCATTTTTTCTCTCTTTCTTTCCCTTTCTTCCTTTTCTTTCTCCCTCCCACCTAGCCCCGTGTGCCAACTCATCACCTTCCCAATGAGCTGCACTGCACTGCCCAGTGAGACATCACCTTGCTGCTACCACAGTTCTGCCCTACCCCCAACAATCAGTTCCTCAGTGCAATACGTTTTTTTCTTCTCTTTCCTTTCCTTCCTTTTCTTTCTCCTACCCACCTAGCCCCATGCGCTACCTCTGCCTCTTCTTGTCAGGATGGGCTACACTGCTTGGCTAGAGAGCCACTGGCACACGGACTTCCCAAGTCTACCCTGCCCCTCCAGCTGCCAGCTCCTGCCACCCAGCCATTTTTTTCCTTTTCTGTTTCCTTTTCTTTCTTCCTCCCACATAGCCCTGTATGTCACCTCCACACCATCCTACTGGGCCATGCCTCGCTGCTTTGGCTAGAGAACCACTGATCCACAGCCACCCCAGGTCCACCCTGCCCTCACCCCATTAGTTCCCGCTGTGCCACCATTTCTTTTCTTTTTCTTTTTTGTCTTCTATTTATCTCTCTTCTTTCTTTTCTTTCTCCCTCCCACCTAGCTCCACATGTCACATCCTCTCCCTTCCAACTGGCCCTTGGGTCTACCCCACCCCCACTCACAGGTCCCCACTCACCGGCCCCTACCCTACTGCCAGTTTTTTTAACATTTATTTGTTTTTATTTTGCTTTAATTTTTTATCATTTTTTTTCCTTTTCTCTCTCTTCCTTTTCCTTCTCCTTCATACCTAGCCCCATATGACACCTCCCCCCCACCAATGGGCCCCACCAGCCCACTACTGCTCTGGGTTTGCCCTGCCCTTACCACACCACTACTTATTTTATTTTTTCTTTTACTTTCTTTTCTTTCTACTTTCTACCTAGCAGCGTACACCACGTCTCTCCTTTTCCTGACAGCCCCCAGGTCCACCCAGCCCGTACAGCCAGCTATTTTTTCTTCTTTTTTAAAATAACTCTCTCAGATTTCTTTTCTTTTTCCAACTCACCTACCCTATACACCACATCCCCTTCCCACTGGCCACGGACATGCTGCTGCTGCTAGAACATCCCAGATGCTCAGGCCAGCTGCCACACTGGGCCCGCACTGCTATCCCTCTCATGACGTCACCAGCTGCTGAACTGTGGAGAGTGAGCCCACATCACTCCCCATGCAACACCCCCACCTATCTAGTAAGGCTCTGGGAAAGCTCCCACACCACTGGACCAGTATCAGGAGACAGACAGTGCCCACCCAGTCCACCCTCAGCCACACTGCCAAACTGTGAAGCAGGCTCACCCTGCTAGCCCAGCTGGACAAGGTAGGGAGAACTATCATGCCCACAGACAAGCAAGCAACAAATACGCCTGGCCTACCCACTCTGACATATCAAAACAAAAAAGCAGATGAAACAAATGAACATACAATCAACAAATAAAGAAAATAATCCCTTTATGTCTCAGAAACAGCAGACAATCTCAAAACATAAAAAGCAGGATAAGATGGCTCCAGCAAATTACCCAAATAAAGAATCAGAAGACCTTCCAGTACAAGAAAAGGCAGTGGAACTACCTAATATGGAATTCCAAGAGATAAGGAAGGAGATCAAGAAAAACACAGACAAAACCAATTAAAACATAGCCAAAATCAAGGAAAACATAGACAAAGCAATAGACTTCAGGAAAATAATAGAAGAACAAAATGTCAAAATAAATAAACAATTGGAAATCATACAAAAACAGCAGATAGAAATCCAAAAGATAAACAACAAAATGTCAGAAATGGACAACTCAATAGAAAGTTTTAGGAGCAAATTTGAAATAATGGAAGACAGAATCAGCAAGACGGAAGACAAATCCATGGATGCCACTTGGTTGGAGGAAAAATCAGAGAAAAGAATAAAGAAAAATCAACAATAAAAGACATAGAAGGACATTACATAATCATTACAGGGACAATCCAGCAAGAATACATGACCTTAAAAAAAATCTACTTGCCCAAAGACAGGGCCCCAAAATACCTAAAACAAACTCTAACAGACAGTTTCACAATAACAGTAGGAGACTTCAACATACTACTCTCAGAAAAGGACAGAATATCTAGAAAGAAACTCAAAAGAGGTATTGAAGATCTAAAGGCCAAAATCGAACAACTGGACCTCATAGGCATCTATAGAATGCTCCACCCAACAGCCGCAAAACTAAACATTCTTTTCCAACAGACATGGAACCTTCTCCAGAATAGACCACATTTTAGGCCACAAAGTAACCCTCAATAAAATACAAAACATCGAAATAACACAAAGCATTCTTTTGGATCACAAATGCCATAAAAATAGAAAAGACTAACAAGAGCAAGGATAAAAAATCAAATACATGGAAACTGAATAATACTTTGCTTAAAAACAACTGGGTAATAGAAGAAATCAAAGAGGGAAGAAAAAATTAATAGAATCAAATAAGAATGAAAACACATCATACCAAAACTCTTGGGACACAGCAAAGGTAGTGCTCAAAGGTCAATTTATAGTAATAACTGCACATATCAGAAAAGAACAGGCCAAAATCAAAATGTTAGCCCCACAACTAGAACAAATAGAAAGAGAACAACAAAATAAGGCCACAGCCACCTAAAGAAAGGAAATAATGAAGATTAGAACAGAAATAAGTGAAAGAGAAAAACAGAAAAACAATAGAAAGAATCAATAAGACTGAAAGTTGGTTCTTTGAAAAGATCAACAAAATCGACAAACTACTGGACAAATTAAGAAAAGAAAAACAGGAGAGGAAGCAAATAAACCAAATAAGAAATGAAATGAGGGACATTACAATAGAGCCAGCTGAAATAAAAAGAATCATAACAGAATATTGTGAAAGATTGTACTCCAACAAATTTGAGAACCTAGAGGAAATGGGAAATTTTCTAGAAACATATTACCTACCTAAATTAACACGAGCTGAGATAGAAATTCTGAAGATACCCTTAACAAGAGAAGAGATTGAACAGGTTAAAAAAACAAATTCCCAACAAAAAAAAGCCCTGGCTTGGACAGCTTCACTGGAGATTTCTATCAAACATTCAGAGAAGAGCCTATACCAGTACTACTCAAACTATTTCAAGTATAGAAAAGGAAGGAATATTCCCAAATTCATTTTATAAAGCCAGCATAACCCTGATACAAAAGTCAGGAAAAAAAGCCAAAAATAGAAAATTACAGACCAATATCTCTCATCAGTATAGATGCAAAAATTCTCATCAAAATTCTAACCCGTAGAATGCAGCAACATATGAAAAAAATAATACACCACAACCAAGTGGGATTCATACCAGGTATGCAAGGATGGTTCAACATTAGAAAACCAATCAATGTATTCACCACATAAATAAAACGAAAGAAAAGAATCACATGATCATGTCAACTGACCCAGAAACGACATTTGAAAACGTCTAATACCCATTCCTGATTAAAAAAAAAAAAAAAAACTCTCAGCAAAATTGGAATAGAAGGGAAATTATTCAACATAAAAATGGTATCTATACAAAACCAACAGCTAACATCATTTCAATGGAGAAAGGCTAAAAACATTACCCCTGAGAATGGGAACAAGACAAGGATTCCCTTTATCACCACTCCTGTTTAACATTGTGCTGGAAGTCCCAGCTAGAGCAATAAGGCAAGGAAAAAAAGTAAATAAAGGGCATCAAAATTGGAAAGGAAGAAGTAAAACTATCCCTATTCGATGACATGATACTATACATAGAGAACCCCAGAGATTTCTTAAGAAAACTATTGGAACTAATAGAAAGATTCAGCAGAGTATTAGGATACAAGATCAACATACAAAAATCAGTTGGATGCCTTTATACCAACAAAGAATTTCGAACAGGAAATTAAGAAAAAATACCATTTATAATTGCCCCTAAAAAAATAAAATACTTAGGAATAAATCTGAACAGGGACATAAAAGACAAAGAAAACTACAAAACACTACTACAGGAAACTAAAAGTGACCTACGCAAATGGAAAAACTTACCATGGTCATGGATAGGAAGACTCAACATTGTGAAAAATGTCAATTCTACCCAAAGCGATCTACAGATATGATGCAATCCCGATCCAAATACCAACAGCATTCTTTAACGAGATGGAAAAACTAATCACTAACTTTATATGGAAAGTAAAGAGGTCTTGGATAAGTAAAGCGTTATTGAAAAAGAAGAACCAAGTAGGAGGTCGCACACTACCTGACCTCAGAACCTTCTATACAGTCACAGTAGTCAAAACAGCCTCGTACTGGTACAATGAGAGACACATAAACCAGTGAGAGAGAATTGAGAAGCCATGAGTAAATCAATCCACCTACAGTCAGCTGATCTTTGACAAAGGTCTAAAGTTCATTATATGGGGAAAAGATAGTCTTTTTTAAAAATTGTGCTGGCAAAACTGGATGTCCATCCACAAAAAAATGAAACAGGACCCATACCTCACACCATACACAAAAACTAATTCAAAATGGATCAAAGACCTAAATAAAAACCTAAAACTATAAAGTCCATGGAAGAAAAAGTAGTGACAATGCTAGGGGCCCTAACATACCATCTAAATAGGATACTAGCCATAACTAACAATGCACAAGCACCGGAAGATAAAACTATATAACTCAGAGCTCCAAAAAACTAAACACATGCTCATCAAAAGATTTCACCAAAAAATTAAAAAGGGAACGTATAGACTTGAGAAAAATGTTGGCTATAATGTATCTGATAACCGTCTAATCTTTAAAATCTACAATATACTTCAACATCTCAACAACAAAAAGACAAATAATCCAATTAAAAAATGGGCAAAGGATATGAAAGGACACTTCACCAAAGAAGACATTTAGGCAGCTAATAGATACATCAGGAAATGCTCGCGATCATTAGCCATTAGAAAATGCAAATCAAAACTGCACTGAGATACCATCTCACGCTGACCTTACTGGCACTAATCAAAAAAGAGAAAATAAAAAGTGTTGGAGACTTTGCAGGGAGATTGGAACTCCTATGCACTGCTTGTGGGAATCTAAAATGGTACAACCACTATGGAAAACATTATGACACTTCCTTAAAAAGCTAGAAATAGAAATACCATATGATCCAGCAATCCCACTCCTAGGAATATATCCTAGAGAAATAAGAGCCATCATATGAATAGACATATACACACCCATGTCCACCGCAGTATTACTCACAATAGCAAAAAGATGGAAACAACCTAATTGCCTATCAACAGATGAATGGATAAACAAATTATAGTACATACACACAATGGAATACTACCCAATGATAAAGAACAAGGAGGAATCCATGATATACCTCACAATATGGATGAATCTGGAGGCCATTATACTGAGTGAAATAAGTCAACCACATAAGGACAAATACTATAGGAGACCACTATTATAAACACTCAAGAAAAGGTTTACACAAAGAAAGAAACAATCTTTGATGGTTATAAGGGAAGGGAGATTTGGGGAGGGGAAATCATTAACTAGATAATAAATAAGTGTTAACTTTGGTGAAGAGAAAGATAGTGCACAATATAGGGCAAGTACGTACAACTTGACCAACGCAAAGTCATAGAAGCTTCATAGACACATCCAAACACCCTGAGGGACTGAGTTACTGATCTGAGGGCTGGGGACCATGGTTGCAGGTTTTATCTAGGTCAATTGGCAAAACAAAGTTCATAAAAAAAATATTTTACATCCAGCTTCGATGAGTAGTGTCTAGAGTCTTAAAAGCTTGCAAGCAGCCATCTAAGATACATCTACTGGTCCCATCCCATCTGGAGCAAACGAGAATGAAGAAAACCAAAGACACAAGGGAATTATTAGTCCAAAGGACTAATAGACCACAAGTACCACAGCCTCCACCAGCCGGAGCCCAGAAGAACTACATTGGTGCCTGGCTACCACCACCAACAGCTCTGACAGGGATCACAATAAAGTGTCCTGGACAGAGCAGAATTCAAGTTTACCAAAAAAAAAGACCACTCTTACTGGCCTGACAGAGACAGAAGGAATCCCTGAGAGTATGGCCTGTGGACACCCTTTTAACTCAGAACTGAAGCTATTCCTGAAGTTCACCCTTCAGCTAAAGATTAGAGAGGCCTATAAAACAAACAATAACACATGAGAATGTGCTTCTTAGTTCAATCATGTATATGAGACCAAACGGGCAACACATGCCCAAAAGCAATGATAAGAACACAAGAAGGGAAGGAAAAATGGATGTATGGAAACAGGGAACTTGGGTGTGGAAGGGGAGAGTGTTGACATATCGAGGGATTGCAACCAATGTCACAAAACAATTTGTGTATAAATTGTTGAATGAGAAACTGACTTGCTCTGTAAAGTTTCACCTAAAGCACAACAAAAAAAAAAAAGTAAATCATCAGAAAAATGAAGGCAAAATTGGGTGGGACATAAGGAAGAATAGACACTGATACATCACAGCAAGGGAGAAATGAGAGAATTGACGACATTTAAATAGAAATAAATTAAGAGTTTAAAGTGATTAGACAGAAAATAATAGCTATGAAATAAAGGCAGTGAGAAATTGGAGTAAAGAGAGAAAATAAAAAGATTGAAACATAAAAAACATTTTGACATACAATATTACAAAGCATTCCTGAAATTAAAGAAGATATAACTATATAGATTTAAAGAGCATACCATATCCTAGGGAAAAGTGATGCAGAACAGTCACTTCCTGGTAAAGTCAATGATGAGATACTCCCTGGTAAAGTTAGTGACGGGTCCCTGGATGGCCCAAACTGTTAAGTGCTCTGCTGCTAGCTGAAAGGTTGGTGGTTCTGGTCTACCCAGAGGTGCAGTCTACTTCTGAAAAATCAGCCACTGAAAACCCTCTGGAGCCCAGTTCTACTTTGATACACATACGGTCACCGTGAGTCACAATCCACTCCATGGCAGCTGGTTGACTTTGATTTTAAAGTATTGAATGTCCTTTGGACAGCTAGGCACATGGATTAAGTCACTTATGAGAGCAAACAAATCAGGCTGGTTTCAGGCATCTCTACAATATTTAACACTGAAAGATCTTAATGCAGAGCCTACAAAATCCTCAACACGGCTGTCCTGGAGTGTCCTGGATCCAGGCATATATTTTACTGCAGGAACTCTGTCTATACAGGTAGTTCCCAGGTTAGGAACGAGATCAGTTCCTATCTATGTCTTTAAATCAAATTTGTAGGTAAGTAAGAACAGGTGCATATGATTCTTTTTTAGGCTCGAAGTTTTTTCAACGATTTAAAAGCTGCACGTGCAGCAAGTGAAGGTGATTGCAATGAAGAATTTGTTGCAGGTAGGAGTTGGTTCAATCGTTTAGAAGTGGGAGCAAATTTACATAACATTAAAGGGCAAGTATGAGTTGTCCCAAAGTCAGATGTTCATAACCCAGGGACTGCCTGTATAAAAATAATTAATCCCATGAAAGAAATATCATGCTTGCCAGTTAGAGCAAGACATCCCAGAGCTCGTCAAGGCATCTGGCAGACCTCATGTATAGGTTAGAGGGTTGAAGAGCACTCCCATGGGGGAGAAACAAGGAACAGGATTCACATGGATCCTGTACCAGGCTGGGGTGCTCACCTGGATAGCCTAGAGGGTTCCAGCCACCAGAGGGAGACATAGAAAATTTAAGGAAGGCACTCCAAAGCACAGGGTACACTTTTGCCTGGATCCAAGGACAGTACTGACCCTTAAGATAAAAATGTGCCCCAATGATGTTATATTCATCACGTTTTTAAACATTCAAGAACTGTAGGAATATTATTCCCATGAATCCAGAGATGATCTAAAAATCTACATCCAATGGATTAGCAGGGTGTATTGAATTTTACTCCTGCACAAAACTAAAGCCAATATGAGGAGTAGGGGGACAGAAGAGAATGTAAATGGTACATTCCTTGAAAATGTTGAAATAACATATTCAACCCACCTGTTGTTAATTGCCATTGAGTTGATTATAATCATGGTATCCCCATGTGTGCAGAGTAGAACTGCTCTGTAGGATTTTCAAGGCTGTGATCTTTCAGGAGCAGATCTCCAGGTCTGTCTTCTGATAAAAACACTTAGGTAAGGAAAAACGGGGAAAAAAACTTATGAAATTTTCAAATTGGTTTTAGTTTTGTCTAGTAGTAAAATTCAATTGTTGTTGTTGTTAGATGTTGTTGAGTTGGTTCTGACTCATAGGGACCCCATGAACAACAGAACAAAATACTTCCCTGTCCTGTGCCATTCTCACAATCTTCTTATGTTTGAACCCATTGTTACAGCCACTGTATCAATCCACCTCATTGAAGGTCTTCCTTTTTTCATAGAGCCTCTACTTTACCAAGCATGATGTCCTTCTCCAGGGACTGATCCCTCCAGATAACATGTCCAAAGTATGTGAGAGAAAGTCTCACCATTCTTGCTCCTAAGGAGCATTCTGGCTGTACTTATTCCAAAACAGATTTGTTTATTCTTCTAGCAGCCGATGGTATATGCAATATTCTTCACCAACACCGTAATTTAAATGCATCAGTTCTTCTTCAGTCTTCCTATTCATTGTCCAGCTTTCAAATGCATATGAGGTAATTGAAAATACCTTGGCTTGGGTCAGGTCCACCTTAGTCTTCAAAGTGACATCTTTGGTTTTTAACACTTTAAAGAGGTCTTTTGCAGCAGATTTGCCCAATGTACTGCATCATTTGATTTATTGACTGCTGCTTCCATGCTCCAAGTAAATTGAAATCCCTGACAACTTCAATATTTTTTCCATTTATCATGATGCTGCTTATTGGTCCAGTTGTGGGGGTTTTTCTTTTCTCCATGTTGAGGTGTAATACATCCTGTAGGCTGTGGTCTTTGATCTTCATCAGTAAGTGCTTCAAGTCCTCTTCACTTTCAGGAAGCAAGGTTGTTCATCTGCATACTGCAGGTTGCAGTAAAATTAAATACACCCTACTAATCCGTTGGATGTAGATTTTTAGGTCATCTCTGGACTCATGGGGATAATATTCCTACAGTTCTTGAATGTTGAAAACTTTGATGAGTATAACATTATTTGGACACATTTTTTATAGAGTAAATATACTGAGTTCCCAGTTTTTAATAGCTAAAGATCAAAGTATGTTATTGAAACTGATAAACCAACAAAGAGAGCCATTTAAGTGTATTTGAGAATTTAAATAATAACATAAATGAAGTTGACATAACCAACTAAAAATAAACAGTAAAGGAGACTGAAGGGAGAATAATAAATACATTAACTTAATTATGGACCACAACAACCACAGCCTTCACCAAACTGAGTCCAACACAACTAGACGGTGCCCGGCTATCACCACCAACTGCTCTGATAGGGATCATAATAGAGGGTCCCAGACAGCTGGAGAAAAATGTAGAACAAAATTCTAACTCACAAAAAAAGACCAGTCTTACTGGTCTAACAGAGACTGGAGATATCCCAAGAGTATGGCGCCTGGACACCCTTTTAACCCATTGCTGAAGTCACTCTGAGGTTCACCCTTTAGCCAAACATTAGACCAGCCCATAAAACAAAACAAGACTAAATTGGCAAAACAACTCAGAGACAAGGACTAGAAGGCAGGAGGGGACAGGAAACCTGGTAAACAGGAACCCAAGGTCAAGAAGGGGAGAGTGATGACATGTCATGGGGTGGCAACCAATGTCATAAAATGATATGTGTATTAATTGTTTAATAAGAAACTAATCTGCTCTGTAAACTTTCATCT
>NW_004444117.1:4417245-4454593 GCF_000243295.1 Trichechus manatus latirostris
AAATAAATAAATAAAAATAAATAGTAAAGGAGATTGAAGGGAGAATAATAAATACATTAACTTAATTATTGCTCATAACAAAAAAACTATACACATTTTCTAAGGAAATAAAGGATTAGCATTATTAAATAAATGTATTATTATACACGTAAGCACTAGAACATATCTTTTCTTTCAGGAGAAATATACACAAACAAGAAGGTAAAGATCACAGTCAACATAGTGAAAATTTTTTTAAAAAATCTACCAAAAGAAAACATCGAATAAAACAATAAAATTTAGCCCAAACATATCTGTCATACCAATAAATATAAATGAATTAAATTTCCCTATTAAAAATGCTTTCAGATTGCATCACAAAGTAAAGCTTACACTAAGCAATGTGATTCAAGAAAGGTTGAAAAAGAGAAGATGGTCAAAGATATACCAGGCAAATGCAAACAAAAAGAAAGCAATGTTCATGATATAAATATGATAAATCCGTCCCCTCCTCCAAAGAAAAAAAAGCAGTTGCCATCCAGTGGATTCCAACTCAGAGCAACCTATAGGGCAGAGCAGAACAGCACCGTAGGATTTCCAAGGAGCAGCTGGTGGATTCAGACTGCCCAATTTTTCGGTTAGCAGCTGAGCTCTCAACCAGTGCACCACCAGGGCTCCACATTAATATGATACAAGGTTGAATTTAAGCTCAAAACCATTAAACAAGACAAAGACAATTTATAATACTAGAGTGTAGCATGACCCCAATAAAATTCCCACAAGATTTAATTTTGGAGTTGGATTAGCTCATTCTAAAGTTCACATTGAAAAGCCAAATATTTTTTCTGTTGTTTTTTTTTAAAGAGTAATAAGAGGATACTACTCCTTCCAAATAGTACATAATATATCCTAAAAACTCAAAAGTTTAAACAGTGTGCTATAGTGCCGTTGCCGCCGGGAAAGGGGCCGAGGGGAGGGGGCGTCTCCTGGAGCTCCGTGGGCAAGAGGCTACAGCAGGAGTTGATGATCCTCAGCATGTCTGGCGACAAAGGAACTTCTGCCTTCCCTGAATCAGACAGCCTTTTCAAGTGGATGAGGACCATCCATGGAGCAGCTGGCACAGTATATGAAGACCTGAGGTATGAGCTCTCTCTGGAGTTCCCCAGTGGCTACACTTACAATGCGCCCACGGTGAAGTTCCTCACGCCCTGCTACCACCCCAACGTCGACACTCAGGGTAACATCTGCCTAGATATCCTGAAGGGCAAGTGGCCCGCCCTGTATGACGTCAGGACCATCCTTCTCTCTATCCAGAGCCTACTGGGAGAACCCAACATCGATAGCCCTTTGAATACACATGTTGCTGAGCTCTGGAAAAATGCCACAGCTTTTAAGAAGTACCTGCAGGAAACCAACTCAAAGCAAGTCTACAGACAACAGCTCTGACTTGGTCTAACTTCTCTCCTTGCGTTCTCTTTGTTTTTTTGTTTTTTCCTTAGATGGTCTATCCTTTCCTTGATTTCTGTATAGGACTCTGTATCTTTTGTTTTTTAAATTATGTCTCCATTTAAACCCTCGCGATGAATACATTAAATAAATACATTTTGAGGTTTTTTTTTTAAACAGGAAAAGAATACTTAATACTTAAAATATACAAAATAAAGTACCCAACTTACAAAACATAAATTCTTTTGGTTCAGCGATTACACCACTATTTTTACCTTTCAAATGACTACGGACATCATCCCCTCAAAGTGAACTCAGACTGTCCCCCTCATAGTGGAAGACGTCGTGCCAAAACCATCATACACACCAATGTTCAGTGAAGTTATTGGCAAACTACATGAAATAGAGCTGTGGGGTAAGAAGAGGCAGAATGATTTGGTCTAAAGAAAAAGGGAGACTTCGCACATGCAGAATAAGTCACTGGGAGAGGGCTCTTTGCTGGGTTGCTACTGTGAGTCATAACTCTGTACATGCTACATAAGGCCAAGTTCCCTGGTACGATCACACACTAATACAGACAATCCAGTGACCCTGACCATTCCCAGGGAAGACAGAAGAAAAATACAGATAGATTTCTGGAACAGAAAAGAAAGTTCATAAATAAACCTAAATACATGTGGGAATTTAGTATTTGATAATGGACAAAACAAATTAGTGGGGGGAAAGATGAATCGACCAATAGATGTATTAGAATACCTAGTTAACCATGTAGAAAAAAGTTGGACACATAGCTCACTCCTTATACCAGCATGCATTAAAGATGGACCAAGGATTAAAATATAAAAAAGAAACTAGAAGAGAACTAGAAGAAGTCATGGTAGAATTCTTTATTGATCTTGTGAGGAATAAGACCTTTCGATCATTAACAGAAAACCAAAAAGCACAATAAAGATTCGTAGATTTCTATGTTTCATAAACCTTCAAAACAAAGTCAAAAGAAAAATTGAGAATTGAGACAAATATTTGCAACTCACGTCATCAAAAGCTAAATTTTCTAATTTATAAAAAACTTCTACAAATGAGTACAATACCAAACCAACAGATTACCTTGGATGTTAAGAGAGAGTTCCCAGAAAAGGGAATACAAAGAACTCTAAAACTAAGAAAAGATCTCAATCTCACTCATGATAAGAAAAATACAAATTTATTCTACTTTGCAGCACTATTCTTCACTTTTAGTTTTGTAAAGATAAAAAGTTAAATCATGGAAATGTAAATTGGAACAAACTTTATTGAGGGCAATTTGTGATATCTGTCAAAATTAGGCCACCATTCTTGTCAGTTTGTCCTACTGTGGTGGTTTGCATGTTGCTATGATGCTGGAGGACCCCTGGTTGCACAGTGGTCAAGAGATCAGACTGCTAATCAAAAGCTTGTCACGTCGAATCTACCAGCCGCTCCTTAGAAACACTGTACTGGTAGGGTATTCTACTCTGTCCTATAGGGTAGCTATGAGAAGAAACTGACTGTACGGGAGTTAGTTGTGTTTTTTTTTTTTTTCTTTTTGCTTTGTTTTTATGATACTGGAAGGTATGCCACAGGCATTTCAAATAGCAGCAGGATCACCCATGATGGACAGGTTTCAGTGAAGCTTCCAGACCAAGACAAACTAGGAAGAAAGGCCTGGAGATCTACCTTTGAAAATTAGTCAGTGAAAACCCTATGGATCACAACAGAATATTGTCCAATATAGCACTAGAAGATGAGCCCCCTTTGGTTGGAAGGTGCTCAAAATACACATTGGCCACAACAATGGACTCCAGCATACCAACAACTGTGAAGATGGGACAATGAGGCAAAGTTTCAGTCTGTTGTACATGGGGTTGCCATGAGTCAGAGCTGACACGACAGCAACTAACAACACAAAAAAACCCAACAACATCAAAATTAAGAATGACAAACCCTGTGAATCAGCAATCTCACTTCTAGAATTTAGCCTAAAGATATTCTCACAAATGTACAACATGACATATAACAAGGCTATTCATTGTAACATTGTTCATGATAGCAAAGACAGGACACCCCTAAACATCCATCAGTCCAACTGATTGGCTAAATAAAATACGGTGCACACAGACAGTGGAATATAAATTGTCATAAAAAATGAAGAATGCTTTGAACAAGAACAATTTTCAATATATTGATTAAAAAGTTGCAAATGCTAGTAGAATTTGTTACTTTGTGTTATTAAAAATAAATAGAAGGAAAAAAGAAAGAAGAATGTTTGGCAGGCAAATATCACTTTGTATATATAAAAATATCTCTAGGAATATACCCAAGAAGCTAACATTTGCTGCCTGTGGGGAAGAGGTCTAGGAGGCTGAAGGCTAGACAAGGAAAAAATATTCTTCCTTGTGTACTGTTTTATGTAAATGTGAATGAACTACCTTTTTAAAAAGTAAGAGGAAAGAAAAGAAGATAGAAATAATTTGTCATCTAATAACATACTTGAAAACACTCTGTCGTCTCCATTCTTTAATCTGTAGGTAAGTTTCTTACATCCTTTCCTTGCCAGACCAGCTCAGTGATGATTCCATCTGTTTTCTGAGAATATGACTCTCCACCACTCCCTGGGCAAGCCTTCAAATGCCACATGCTACAAGGAGTCTCCATTGCTATTGGCTGGTGCCAAGGATAAGGCCAGCGATGTGGGTGCCAACATGGGTGCTGAGGACTGTGGTGTTGGCAGAGCGCAGTGACATCTTCGACAGAAAGTACAAGGACAGATACTCCTCAAAACTTAAAACTGGAAGTGGTGAATGCATGGATTCAAGAACGGGATTTTTTTTAATGTATTAGTTGTGTTCAAAAAACTTCTGATGATAACTGATGGAGTTAAGTAGTTGTTCTTAGTTGCTGTGGAGTCAATTTCTACTCATGGCAACCCCGTTTGTGCACGGTAGATCCGCTGTGACCTTTCAGAAGCAGATCTCCAGGCCTGTCTTCCAATGCTCTGTGGATGGATTTGAACCACAAAACTTTTGTCTAGTAGTCAAGCACTTACCCATTTGATCCACCCAGGGACTCCAAATTAAGCAGTCTCTTTCCAGATTAAGAACTGGTAAAGTAAAAGAAAGAAAGCGAAAAGGAGCCCTGGTGGCACAAATGGTTAAATACTAGGCTGCTAACTGAAAGGTTGGCAAGTCAACCCACCAAGCCACTCTGAAGAAGAAAGACCTGAAGATCTGCTTCAGTACATATTACAGCCAAGAAAACCCTATGGGGCAGTTCTACTCTTTCACATGGGGTAGCTATGACTCATAAATGACTTGAAGACACCTCACAATGATGACAACAAAGTAAAAAATAATAATAAGTAATGAAAAAGAAATCAAGAATCATTGGATCTAGCCTCCTCTTCACATGAAGAATGAGTAAACCATTGGGTTTTCTTTACTTACATCCTCTATATCATTCAAAGAAGAAATTAAGTGGTTTCAATAATGTATAAAATAATAAAATTTTAACTAAAAGAAATTTTTAAGTAAGACAAATTTGTCAATTAAGAGTCAAGGGTAAAGGGTGATATGTAACCTGGAGTGAGGACTTGTCCCAAATGGAACCCTGAAAGTTATTGTACATTTGTAGACCTGAGATATGAATTCAGCTCCTGGATTTCATGAGTCCACCAGGGAAAGAGATAATATTAACTACATAGAGTGCCTGTGAGCTTTGAAAATAAAAACAAAGTTGCTCAATAGATGCATGAACATTCTTGATAATGACACCAGAGAGAAATATTTTCCCTAGGTATTCCTAAACCCAATTCTGAGTCAGAGCGACCCTATAGGACAGAGTAGAACTTCCCCATAGGGTTTCCAATGCTGTAAATCTTTATGGAAGCAGACTGCCACAGTCTTCTCCTGCAAAGAGGATGGTAGGTTAAAACTGCCGACCTTTTGGTTAGCAGCCAAGTGCTTAACCACTGAGCAACCAGGGCTCCTAGGTCTTCCTAACAGGGTCTCAACATCCCTACAGCAAACACAGCCATGAGTTTTATAATATTGTTTACTTTATTTTATATTGATGGCATACTGTCAAAGCACAATTCAGTTGGGTAAAAGCAAATCAGCAAGAAACGAAGCTAGCTTAACTCTCAGGAACAGAAGAAAGAAATATTCTTCAGGTAATATTGTTTAAGTAATGTTTCATAAATTGGGTTTCTCTCACTGAAGTTTTATGAAGTGCCCATGGACTCAAAGTTATAAAGACACACCCAGAGTTGTCCCTCTGCTGCTGCCAGTTAATATCAGAGTCAAGTGGAAAAGAACTTGACATCTTCTTCCAAAAGCTTAGAAACCAAGGGACAACATCACAAGCTGAATATGAGACCCCCACTTCTAAAAGCTGGTGACCAGCCAGAGCATTGAGGGCAAGAGTCCCCTCAATGTTCATTCTAGTTCTGGAATGGCTCCCACTTAAGTGTGTAACCACGATGGCAAAGTTTTATGTGATAAGCCATAATAATTTAAACCATGAATTCTTTTAAGCAAGTATGACCAAATGATTCCCTGGGCCATAAAAATGTATCAAGAAAATGTCCATGGAATGTTTAATCCTGAGCAACATAATTCCCTTACGGAAATTCCAAGAGAGGATAGTTGCAAATTGTATGTCTCAAAAGCTGAATCGTGAGCCCATTTAAAGGGGAAGAAGTTCAGTCTAGTGCCCAAACTCCCATACTAGTTCCTGGTATGTGGTAGGAACTCAACAAGTGTTTGTTGAAAGAACTTGCTAGGTAATGTTGTTAACCACAAGTCACTTAAATATCGAGGAACATCTACCAAAATGATGTTGATATTAGAATGGTGGTTTAATTAGCTCTATATTGTCAGTATATCAATACAAAGTCCACTTGCTTATTCAGGTTCCTTTGGAAATTAGTTTCATGCCCATAAGTCATATCATCTGCAAAGCTCTGTACAGTCTCTACCTAGTATCCAGCAGCCTATTCTGCCCTTACTTGTAATGTCTCCTTCTGACAAGTGACTCTAGGAAGAAAGGGGTTCTAGAGGAGGAGGGGGAGCTTTCCTGGGCAGAGCAAACTGTGGGCAGCCTAGAGCCACTACATCCTTCACCACTAATGAAGATTCTACGGCTGCACTTTATGGCTTGTTTCAGGGTCACTGCACCCCAATAGTTAAGAAGTAATTGCCTATGTCCGGCACCAAACTACATGCTTTAACTTAAGGTTATCTCTTTCAGTAGCTAGATGACAAGAAAAACCACTGATCTCCATATCCCTTAACAACATTTGTATATTAAGAGTGCAATCTAATTACCCCTGAACCTTTTCTTATAATGTATTTTCCATTATTATCATCATTTTCTGGATATTTTCTTCATAGCCTTGTTAAAGAGAACTACCCCTCAAGTGGACCCAGTCCACTAAGTATGGGCAAGTTGTAACAAAGTGAGTATCATAGCTCAACTCTCTCACATCAGCCCCAGGAAGAACAAGGAAAAAAAAAACAAAAACTTTCAAAAAATCTGGAGTGTTTGACATGAATGCAGGCTCCCTGAAGACAAATCCAACTCCAATTTATGGTCTTGGATTGTGGTAATGATGAGGTACATTTCGGCATTAAGATATAAGGACTGTGTTTAGGGAGAGAGTCTTAGCCCCTTTTTTGCACATACAAAAGGATGGCAATTGCAATGAAGATGAGGGACTAGTACTGAATATTACCTAGGATCTCTTCTGGCTGTTCAGTCTCCTAATATCACATTAGGTCTCTGAAAGTCATTTTCACCTCCAGGACCTGTGCATGTGTATGTACTCATATCTCCCCCCTCACACACACACACATACACACACACACACATACTCACTACCACCACCACCTCTGAGAGAATAGAGGTCTTCTCTTCTGCGGCTGATTCTGAGATGAATGTATCTGACCAGTCCATCTGCAATTAACCCCTCTCCCACCTGAACTGCCTCCTAAGTAAGCACTCCCTTTGGGGCGTTTCCTTTGGATTTTAATTACAAGCAATACCATTAAAACCAAAGAGATTTTAAAAGATAAAACAAAATAATAAGTGGCAGGAATGTGTTTTAAAACGTATAATAACAACTTTTTCTAGTATTCGCTGAAATATTCCTAAATTCTTATTCTTTCTTTTATATTAAGTCATGCCTTAATTTTTCTCTTGAGAGCCAATCCTTCTCAACCTCTTATCTCCCACGTCTCCCTCACTTTTCAATAGATAAGTCTCAATTTTAAGTCCTACATGCATCATTATTTCTAGATCAGAACCCCATTTAGGAGGTTTAACAGGCTCGGAACCAAGGACAACAAATTTTAAATAGCAGCCAACTAAGCTCTAAAAGATAAAGGACAGATATTCTTCTTGCTTCACCCAGAGAATTCATCTCTGAATTTGTCTCTCAGATGGGCAACTGAGGGAACTTGGGAATCATTGTTGACTCTGACACGGCTACAGGGACCCATGATCTCTGATGATCAATTAGTCTCTGCCAAGGATAAGAAGGTCCAAGGAGACCCAAGGGATACAGGTTCCACGGAGATGGCAGTTGCCTCCCACAGGACCTGACTTACAGAAACCAATAGCTGTTTGTGTCCAGCTGTGCCAGTGGCCTCTGAAAATTGCTTCAGTGTGGGATATGCTCTCTTTAATAAAAAACTGAGTTGCCATTTTCTCTGCATGCCAAATGAAAGAGTAACTCATTAACCACAAAATATTTTTATTAAATTCTGTCCAATTCAATAATCCATTTTTCTCCATTAGTTAATGCATGTGCTTAAATTGTTTAGACCTCCATATCCAAAGATTATCATGTGTCCTTAACCTTGTTAGGAATGTGTCCTAATGTTCAGGAGAAAAACTATTCATTCCATGAAGAGTCTATCAGTGCTGTTGGTTAGTGCCTTGAGCTAACAAATATGGGGTTCTAGGTAGTAGCTAAATGAGTAGGTTTTGGAATAAGGCAGGTCAGATTCAAATCCTAGTCCTCTACTTAATGGCTGTGTAACTTTAAGCAAGTCACTCAAGATAATTATCTATCCTTTAGTCTCTTGATCAATACAAGGGGAATGATAGCTATCTTTACTGTTTTAAGAATTAAATGTGATAACGGAATATATCCTATAGCATTATGTTTGGACTATAATAAACCCATTGCTGTGGAATGGATCATGACTCATAGTGATCCCATTTGTTAGAGAGTAGAACTGTTCCGTAGCGTTTTCATAGCTGTAATCTTTAAGGAAAGCATATTTCAACGCCTTTCTTCCATAGTACAACTGGGTGGGTTCAAACCACCAACATTTAGGTTAGTGGTCAAGCACAAACCACTTGTGCCACCCAAGGACCTTTGGACTATAATAAGAGTACAATAAATGGGAACTATTGTTACAGGAAACATTAGCTTTGTGCAGGGAAATAATACTCCCTCTGACCAAAGAACACTTGAGTAACTCAGAAATGTCTAGAACCCTGGTCAGGATCAATTTAAGCAAAATTGTGAAGTGTATTAGGCTCATGTGTGATTCCTTCTCCAACCACCTTTCTCTCTAACCTCAATTTTCCCTATTAAAAACACACCCTCAAAATAAAAAAATAAAAAAAAGAGAACTGGTAGCGTGTGGTAGTAAGGGTTATATTTAGGGTTACAGAAACCTGGAACTCATCTGCACCACATGTTTGCTATGTGAGCTTGGACAAATTATGTAAACTCTATGAACTTCTATTTCATCATGAATAAATAAGGAATATATCAAAACTATCTCACAGTATTTCTGTATAAATGAAAATTTATGCAAACAGTTTTTAAATATTAAATAAATATTAGTTATTGTTTTGGGAACAAAAGATGAACTCGGTATGAAAATTATTGAGATGGTAAAAGGTTATTAACAAGGGTACCTGCACTTTAACATGACACCAACATTTCAGTACATGGAATGACATGACAGTGGTGGAATTTCAGGTATCCACTGTCTTCACACTTTGACCTAGAGCCTCCTGAACATCCCACCACTTTCCACCACAGGAATCTCTTTTTCTCATCGCTGTCACTCCCTACTGTTCTTTCTTATCTTTTACATCACTTCCTCTTGGCTCCTTATTTTTATGTTCGTTTCTTCTCTGCTCTCTTCCCTTTTGCGTGTAAAATATCTTGTCCATGATACCAATCAGCTTTATGAGATCCTTGGTGGAGCTGATGAGATATTGATGCTTCTCTTGACTCAATCAGTGCCAGCAAAATGATCTTGCCTTTTTCTTCAAGTAGGTAAATGACATCCATATATCAGACTCTACAGGCTCCATGTAAGTACCTCTGTTAATGATCTTTTTATTTGCTCCAAGTATCATAAAAGGGTTATGTAAGAGACCTTTGAAACGGGTCCTGAGGGGTGAGGGAACTAGGTTGGGGTCACAGATAATTTGTAGAAAAGCAGGCGTGAACTCTTGTCCTCAGCCTTTGGGTACATTTATATGGCACCATGCTGGGAATCACTGACTTTAGAAAAGGTGCTGTCATTTTGAATTGCCTTCTCTCCCTCTCAGGCTTGCCTAGAACCCAGTCCCTCACCAAATGTGAACACAATACCTCCTTCCCAACCTCATTTCTTTGGAAAATTGTGATATAGATCAATACTTACTCCCTCCTGCAAAATTATCAAAGATATTGAATTAGAAAGAGTCCCAAGAGATCCCCACTTCCAACTCCCAAACAAGGAAGGTAAGGTGCTAAAACCCTGAGGCCTGTCGAGGGTTATTTTCTACACACAAACTGCCTTTCCAGGAACAGGATGTTCTCTATGATCTGAGACCCACTACAGACAATTGTTGGTTCTCCTTTCCACTCCTATCCTGAATCTCTGCCTTTACATAGTACTTTCGTCAGAGACCCCTTCACATCCTTGTTCCTTAGGGTATAAATCAGAGGATTTAGCATGGG
This sequence comes from Trichechus manatus latirostris, assembly GCF_000243295.1. Classification (NCBI taxonomy): domain Eukaryota; kingdom Metazoa; phylum Chordata; class Mammalia; order Sirenia; family Trichechidae; genus Trichechus; species Trichechus manatus. The sequence continues at coordinate 4,427,660 of NW_004444117.1, forward strand.
GATAATTATAGTATAAAAAAGGGCAACAAACTTTCCCTCACTCAGAGAATAACTATGCATGGGTTGGAAGTACGTGTAGATGGCTGAGCCATAAAAAAGGAAAACCACCAAGAGGTGGGACCCACAAGTCCCAAAAGCCTTTCTACATCCAGCAGTTGATTTGATCCTCAGCACTGCCTTAGCAATGTGGACATAAGAGCCTAGAATTAGTGCTGCAGGAAACACCATGATGATGACTCGGGCCACAAACATCTTGACTTCTGTCCCTTGTGTGTCCTCACAAGCCAGCTTCAGGAGTACAGGCATCTCACAAAAGAAGTGGTTCAGGTAATGGGGGCCACAGAGGGGCATGGCCATCAAGAGGCCTGCCTGAACCGCAGAGTTCATGAAACCTCCCACCCAGGAGATGACAGCCAGTGTCTGGCAGAGACGGGGGTGCATAATGGCCGTGTAGTAGAGTGGTCGACAGACAGCAGCATAGCGGTCAAAGGCCATCACCACCAGAAGCACAGACTCAACAGAGCCGAGGGCAAGGGAAATAAAAAGCTGGGCCATACACCCTCCATAGGGTCAGATCCATGAAGGTTGATCAGTAGCTGAGGCACAGTGCTGGTGGTATAGCAGAGGTCCAGGAAGGAGAGATGACAGAGGAAGAAGTACATGGGTGTGTGCAACTGATGATCCAGGCAGGAGAGAGCAATGATGGTGGTATTGCCAAAAAGAGTTAGGGAGTAGAAAATTGAAATAAAGATGAAAAGGGCAAGTTCCAGCTGAGGCCAATCTGAGAAGCCCACCAAAATGAAGCCTTCTCTGGAACTAGTGTTGAAACTTCCCATAGCCTTTCACTTGTAAAAACACCAGAAGACAATTTAATGCCTCTTATGAAGAACATGGGCCGGTGTTTCTCAAACATTTAAGCGCTCAGCTACTAACTGGAAGGTTGGAGGTTCGAATCCACCCAGAGGCACCTGCGAAGAAAGGCCAGACAATCTACTTCTGAGAGATCATATCCATTGAAAATGCTATGGAACACAGTTCTACTCTGAGACACATGGTGTCCTCATAAATCAGAACTGACTACAGCGATTGATTTGGTTTGGTTTATGAAGAACCTGGATTAATACATTAGTTCACAGTATTCCCTAAATACTGCTAAATCATGTATTTTATTATCTATTTTGCTCTTCAGTTCTGTTCTGTCCAGTCTTCTTTTTTGACTCTTCTCTTTCTAGAGGGGAGAGCACTGGATTAGGAATAATGTAAATTTTGTTTGAACTCTATTCTTGTTGACTGCTCTTTCCATGAGTTCGGCCATACCCCTTAATACCTTGGATCTGATGTTTCCTTGTCCTAAAGTAGAGGTGATGTATTGCCTCCCTTTAGGCATTGTGGAAAGGACTAAATGTAATAATATGAAAATTGCTTTTAAAAATCTCAGGTGTAAAAATGTAGTATTTGTATTCTATGTTGTTTTCTTTTGCTCTTTTTCTTGACCTATTAGGTAGCATGTTTCAATAGAATAGAACCATGGATAATGAGGTTGAGATCTCAACTTTGATGTCTGGGAGCTCATTTGCTTCCTTCTGCTCTATGAATATGATCAGCTCACCATTCCTGAAGCCCTGCTCAAGACCAGCTGCCATTTGTTACAAAGGACTGAGAAGAGTATAGATCCATCGATTTGGGGGGAAAAGAAGCATTAGCAACAAATATCCTCCTTATGATAAGTCATCCTGCCTGGAATACACTCTCACTTCTCCAACTGATAAAGTCATCCCTCAACTCTCCAGGAAGAGTTAGTTTTTCCCTCCTTCTAGCCCAATCCTCTTTGTACAATTTCTCTCTAGCACCTGTAACACTGCATTAAAATTTTTTTTACATGTCTTTGTCCCTCTCTGAGCTGTGATCTTCACAGTAGTAGGGAACAGAGTGAATACAAAAATAAATATTAGTGTCTTCCCTTATGTTACACAAGAGATACTAAATTAATGTTACTTTCATTATGGCATATAGTACATGTTAAATAAATTTTGTTGAATAAAAAGGTTTACTCTCCCCTCATATCTCATGGAAATTTATTTACTCTAAGAAACATACAGATTAATTACTATTACACTTTGACATACTAATAAGTGGAATATACATAAAAAGTTTCTCTCCTTTAAGATTAATATTTCTTGTAGTTAAATTCTAAAAAGGATTATAAACAGTGCATCAGCAAGGGAAAGAAAAGAAAGAAGTGTTCACCTATAGACTGGCATATGTTCAATTAAAATAATTTTTGGCTTTCTGTTTATTGTCATGGAAAATTCACACAGGGATATTGGTGATGGTTTGACAACATGATTAATGTAATTACTAAATAGTACACGTGAAAAATCTTGAACTGGCAAATGCTGCATTATATACATATATTTATATATAAAAAACAAAAATAAATAATTTTTTAAATAATAATTTTTGGCAAATTAACTCATTTCACTTTTTTGTTAAGTTTACTGAACAAGTAGACCATAATCAAAGAATCAATATTGGATCAGTAATTCCAGCAAGGTATTTGGATGCCACTTTTCTTAGGCTGGGTTCTCTAAAGAAGCAAAACTAGTGTAGCATATAAATAGAGAGAGAGATTTTTATAACAGAAATGGCTCATGTGGTTGTAGAGCCTAGAAAGTCTCAAGTTTGAAGGTCAGGCTGAAGGCTTTCCTGACATACGGCTGGAGAATTGACATACCTCTGAAGTAGGACAGTGAAGATGTATTGTTAGCCTTGCCAGCTTAAAGCAAACAGCTTCTGGTGTTCCTTCAAAACAGGCATGGAGAAAAAAGCATTAATCAGATGAACAGCTGCATACCAGGTACCAGCAGATGTATTAATTTGCTCAAGCAATAAGACTACATCTGGAACAGCAGCTGCAATTGGAGTCACCCCCTGGTTAAGTTTTCAATAATCCACTGTCACTTTCCAAGATCCATCTGTTTTTTGCACTGCCTAAATTGGCGAGTTGAATGGGGATGTGGTGGGAATCACCACCCCTGCATCCTTCAAGTCCTTGATGGTGGCACTAATCTCTGCAATCCCTTCAGGAGTGCAGTATTTCTTACTATTTTTCCAGGTAGAGGCAGTTCTAATGAATGGCTTCTACTTGGCTTTCCTACCATAATAGCCATTACTCCACTTGTCAGGGAGTAAATGTGGGGATTCTGCCAGTTGCTAAGTGTAATCTATTTCAATTAAGCATTCTGGAATTGGGGAAATCACTATAGGATAGGTTCGGTGACACACTGGACCTTACTGTGAAACAAACATGAGCTAAGACTCCATTAATAACCTGACCTCCATATGCCCCCACTCTGACTGATGGGCTACAGTGACATGACATTTTGGGTCTCCTGGAATTAGTGTCAGTTCAGAGTCAGTATCCAATAATCCCTGAAAAGTCTGATTATTTCCTTTTTCCCAATTAACAGTTACTCTCCTAAAGGCCATAGATCCCTTTGGAGATGGCTGGGAGAAAGACTAATGTATAAATTTTGGGCAGTGTAGTGGGGTCCTCCCTCAAGGAGACATGGCCTCCACTTCATTCAAGGGGTTGTGGGTCTGTAATCTGGCTCATGTCTGGGATTTGATTGAGGGACCATGACTCTCTATTCTGGCAATTCTAAGTTAGACTGTCCTTCACTTAACCTAGAATTCACCCATTTGTACAGATCAAGTAAATATTTAGTACATTTCCCATCTATTTCACTCCTAGGGACACCATGACTAAGTAGTCGATGCCATGAGTCCATAGGAGTCAGACTATTCTGATTACTGCCTTGACTCTGCTGTCCATTACAGTAACCATGTCCACCATGTCTTTGTTGACTGAATGCTGCCACTTGGCCCCTACCACCACAGAGTCCAAACAGCCCCATTGTAGTTAGATGCCTTAATTCAGTTAGGAAAGCTCCCACCGTCAAATCTGACTTCTATTAAAAAAAAAAAAAAAAAAAAAATCTTCAAGGACACTGTGGCTCCTTTTACAAATTTGTTCCTCGTCGCTGTGGTAAAGTGTGTGTCCTCTAAGTACTCCATGTGTAGGTCTGTGGGTGTAACCTGATAAGTCTACTCTAACATAACAATTTTCCTAAACCTTTTGATACCTTCTTCTACAGTATACCATGGCAGGTCTTGTACTTCAACTTTATTTAGTGTAGGCCTCTGTGTAATCCATGCTTCAGTGATCCAACCAAATAAACTATGAAATCATTTCCTAACCTCTCCAGCTGAAACATTGAATAAAGAATCTATGTTTAGTGGGCCCATATCAATAAACTCAGACTGATCCATCTTTATGTTCCTTGCACCGTTATCTCACACCACTAATAGCCATTCCAACATATATTCCTCAGGTTTCTGTTTGTAACTATTAGAAAAGTCAAGCAGTTCTTTTGGAGTGTCGTGTACCTTCTCCTAGGTCACACTTTGTGCTTCACCTTTTGGAGTTCACTGGGACTTAAGTCTAGCTATAGGTCTAGAAGCTAAAATGGCCAGTGTGGATGTGTTTTAAGGACATTTAGCATTTTTTTGTAGGGCATCTGCCTCAAGTGATGCCCCAGGCAATGACTCAGACAAAGGCTCTTCAGACACACCTTGGTTAATCTCATCAAATAGGGGTGGAGGGGTGAATGGTTTACTGGAGAGGGTGACTTAGCAGGCAAAGATGGAGTAACCTCTTCAGATGGAAGTAAGAGGGCTGATTCTGTTGGCAGGAGTGATTCAATGGAATTTAGGGACTCAGTGTCTCCATCCCAAGTTTTAGGATCCCATTTTTTCCCAATCAATGCCCTCATTTTAACTTCAGACACCACTCGATGTTGGGAATCAGTTCGATTTGTAATTCAGCCACTCTTACGATAAGGCTCTGGGTTTGGTTTTCAGTAATATCGGCTCTATTACTACAAGAAATAAGGCTTTCTTTCAAGGCACAAGTGAAAACTATGAGGTCGTTTATGCAGCACTTGAGCTTTGACTCTGAAGCCCTAAGCTCATCTCTTTCTTTCCTCATTTTGTCTAGTGAAAGTAGGACTAACCAGCGAGCTTCTTTATACTTCTCATGACAAAATTATAGACAGGTATCAAACATGTGATCATGAAGAGCCTTGACTGTCACCAACACCTGATCTATTGATGGTGATATTTTGTGTATTTCTATTGCCAACTCACTCCATGGATTAGCAGTGCCCTCTTTACTACTGGCAGCAGAGTCATTAACATCTTTAAGACTAACCCAACTTCAGAATCAATTTAGAGAACTCATCATTACATTTTGTTTCTTTAGAGCCACTCTTGGTACCAAATGTCATAGGCTGGGTTCTGTAGAAGAAAACCAGTGCAGTGTATAAATATATATATATATATATAGACAGAGAGAGAGAGAGACATTTGTATAAAGGAAATGGCTCATGCAGTTGTAGAGGCTAAGAAGTCCCAAGTCCATGGGTTAGGCTAGAAGCTTATCATGACTCATGCAGCTGCAGGTGTTGTGGAATCCAAGATCAGAATGTATGATAGGAGGATTCTGGCTCACACAGTGTGGAGGCTGACAAAATCCCAAGATTGGCAGGTAAGATGCTAGCTCATCTCAAGAACTGGAGGTCAGATGAACAGGAGCCAGCTGCAGGATCCAGAGCAAGCAAAAGCCAGTGTGCCTTGCCAGAAAGTCCACCTATATTGGCTGCAAGCCACAACCCCAAGGAAATTCCCTTTCAACTGATGCTGCTCAAAACAGATCTCATCATGGAAGTGATCACACTATATCAGACCTCATTACGGAGGTAATTATATTATTAAAAAGCTGCCAAGCTACATCATAACTGCCAAACCACTGAGGATCATCGCCCAGACAAATTAACACAAAATCTTAACCATCACACCACTCTTGATGCCCTTGTGGAAAAGATGGATTAAAATGTGAGTTAACAACAGCAAAGCATTAACCTACATGTAGCCTAACCAATGCATCTGTTATGGATTGAATTGTGTCCCACCAAAATATCTATCAACTTGGCTAGGCCATGATTGCCAGTATTGTATGATTGTCCATCATTTTGTCATCTGTGATTTTCCTACGTGTTGTAAATCCTATCTCTATGATGTTGATGAGATGAGATTAGTCGCAGTTATGTTAATGAGACGTTGCATTGTGTCTTGAGCCAATCTCTTTTGAGATATGAAAGAGAGAAGTGAGCAGAGAGATGTAGGGACCTCATACCACCAAGAAAGCAGCACCAGGAGCAGAGGACTTCCTTTAACCTGAGGTTCCTGTGCAGAGAAGCTCCTAGACCAACGGAAGATTGATGATAAGGACTTCCCCCAGAACTGAGAGAGAGCCTTCCCCTGGAGCTGACGCCCTGAATTTGGACTTCTAGCTTACTAGACTGTGAGAGAGTAAAATTCTGTTCGTTGAAGCCATACACTTGTGGTATTTCTGCTATAGCAGCACTAGATGACTAAGACGGCATCAAAGCTATTTTCTAAATGGCCACCATAGTAAAATGCAACAACCTTGGAGTTCTTACATTGGAGCCCCACAGATCTGCTCAACCAGTGACCAGCTGTGCCACCTATTCAGAGAAATACACTTCTGTGAGTCTCAGATTACTCACTTGTAGAACAGAGATAATAACTTGCTTCGCTATATTTTAATGGGAATTAAATGATATGATGCATTCTGTAAACTGCCAAGAATATGCTATACGCACTTTCACTACTTGTCTGTCTCCACTATTAATCTTTAAGTTCCATGCAACTGCATCTACTTTTGTTCATCATTGTATCTACATCTCCCAGTGCAGTGCCTGGTAAATAAAGGCTCTCAATAAAAATCTGAGCTGACTTTATGCCTGGTACACATAAATGTTCCAGAAATATTTGTTTTTTGTGCAACATGCAATGAATTACCACATCTGCAATACAGCTTCTTGTTTAGGGGCACAAGGTTTTTAACTCAGCCCTGCTCTATATTTTTTTGTCAAGAATTTTTATAATGCCATAGAGGTGTGCTTAGTAAATTTGCAACTGAACAAAGGTTTAGAAATATAATTAATATGATAAATGATAAAACAATAATCTAAGCTCTCAAAATTATTGAAAAAGAATCTTTAAGCCAATAAGATACTACTGAACAGAGATAATTGAACTTTGCTCGAAAATCTCAATGACACAAGTGTAGAATAGAAGGAGACCTAACTTGACAATCATTCATTAAAAGGTGGAACACAGAGATGATCTGGGGAGTGTACTAACCAAAAAAAATTATTACGAAACAACAATGCCCACTTGACTGCTGAATTTTACCAAATACTTGCTCAAACTATATAAAAATACTGGACTTTGGACTCCCTAGTTTGGAAGGAAACCTAAAGACCATTTCCTCAGCCCCTTGCACCATATGATGCATGGTTCCCCTGTACAGCATCCTAAACCAAGAGCTTATGTAATGAAGTCCCTGCTTTAATAACCATGGTTGTTTTTTTTTTTGTTGTTGTTGTTTTTCACTTTATTTTCTCCATATCTATCAGCTCCCTATTTCCATATTTATGTGTCTTGATTCCTTGGTCCCTCAGGTCAATTATTTTCTTGCTAATGTATTTAACTTATTATCACTCTGTCCCATGCATCCAATTCTGGAATAATGCATTCTCTATAGTTTCCATAAATAAATTTAAGTTAATAAGTTATGCTGAAAAGAATGATTCAAGTGACCGGTTTAATGTTACTAGAACTATGTTCTTGATAATGTATCTTTTTTAAATTGTGGCACAAATATACGTAATAAAACATTTGCCAATTCAACAATTTATAAATACCATTCAGTGACATTGATTGATAATGTATCTTTAACATCCCTCCTCTCCACTTGCTCTTTTCCAATTGACATGACAAGTGAAAAAGCCTCTTCAACTGAAAAATAACGTCCCTTCACGCTATCTCCCTTTCCAGCTACTGCACAGTGCCTTTCCTCCTCTTCATAAATAAGTTCATTTTAAGAGTTGTCTTTGATCAATGTTTCAAATTTTTTCACTCCTACTCACTCTCCAACCTGCTGCTATATGGATTTTGGCCTCACAACTCTTTACGGAAACATCCTGTGGACATTTTTCAGTTCCCAGCATTTTATCTGTTGACTATTTCCTCTTTCTACACAAACCTCTTCCCTTCCCTTCTTGGATTTCTTCCTGCTTCTGTGGCCATTCCTCAGTCTCTTTGGCGTGCTCCTCTTTCTCCATGCAGTCCTTACATGTTGGGGTTCCTCCTAAGGGCTCCACCCAAGAACCTATTACCCTTCTACCCTCTTCCTGTAAAATGCCATCCATTCCAGGGCTTGAATCACAAGTCACTGTGTTGAAACACCCAAATGTATATCTTCACCCACAATCTCTCTTGTGCACTTCAAACTTCTGTAATCCATCTTCTTGCCAATTGTCTGCACTTGGATGTACCCTATCCATTGACGTTAAGTCAATTCTGACTCATAGTGACCCTTGGATGTACCCTAGGCAACTCAAACTCAGCAAGTCTAATATTGAACTCATCATCTTCCCCCTACAAAAATGCTTCTCGTCTTGTGTTCCCTATCACAGGGAAGGCACCACCAACCTACACAGCTCACCAAACCAGAAAACTGGCTATCAGTCTCAACACCCCCACTTTGGATTTAGGTCACAGCTTGGATGTCACTTCCTCTAAGGAAGTGGTTCTAAGCTGGGGCAATATTATTTCTTAGAAGACATTTTATAATGTGTGGAGATATTTTTGTTGAAAAAACTGCCAAGGTTAGCAAGGATTACACTGACATCTAGTGAGTAGAAACCAGAGATATAGTTAAACATTCTGCAGTGCACAGGCTATTACACACACACACATACACAAACACAGGCACACAAGAATTATCTGGCCCCAAATAATTATTTCTCTATCCCATCATACTAGAACATTCAGAGAGCAGAGTTGTGTTTATCATGTTCATGATTGTAACTTTAGTGCCTAGAATAATGGCTGGCACATAAAAGTACCAAATAATTAAGTCCCTTATGCCTATAGTCACTCACCTGCGCCAGCTCTTTAACCAGTTCTTAGAAAAGCCTGAAGTCTTCCAGCAGTTTCAGTCTCATTCAGAATGTAGGATGTGGAGGTAGTCCTGCTTCCTTGTGGTCAGGTGCCTTTTCTGTGAAATCTGGTGTGTCAGAAGAGAGTTTCAATACCCACTTAGCTTCTAGGTTAAAGTATTTTATATCCCTGCTTCATCATATTGATTTTCTCCTGCCTAATCAAGACCTGCCCTTTTACAAGATGCCTTCCTTGGGGGATATGTCCTGATTCCTAATCTCCAGTTATTGGTCAGGGCCCTGGTGAGAATGCGCTGATCTCCCAGAGCCACAGCATCCATGTCTGTCTGAAGTGTCACATTAAACCTCTCATGAAACTGATGTCAATGACTGCCTGTATTCAGCACAGCTGCCATGCTCTCCATGAATTGCCACATATCTGTCACTCAGGAACCAGTTGCTGCAGTTATGACGCTTTTCCAATCCCTCATAAAGCTTTACTTTCTTCATTCTTCCTCGATTTTGGGTTCTTCCTCATGCTCACATATGATAATCATAAAAAGAAACACTCTTCTTAAATCCCTCCTGAACAAGAAACTCACAAACTCCTTGGGAGCCCTTTCCATCTTTCAATAGCAGTTCAATACAACCCTCACAGGGACCCAAAGGTGGGCCTCTTGTAAATCTCACACATTATTCCTAGTCCCATATCTCATAACCCATGTGAGTTTGATCATAAGGCAAGAACTTCCCTGGTCATACTGGCTCAGGAATTGGGCTGCATTTAGTCATCATGTGAAGAGTTCCATTGTACACAGCTGAGCAGGGGTGAGGGCAGGAGGGCGGTCTCATTAGGGGAACACACAGAATAAACATAAACCACCATCCAACTGACAACCCTCTAAATATCTGAATGAAGCTATCATGATATGCGATCTTTAATGAATTTTCTGTTCCTCAGCTGAAGGCAATAGATTCAAAATGTCCATAATCTTTCACTTTTCCCAAATCTATCACTCCAATAAAAGAAGAAAATGAAGGTAGGCTGACATAACTGCTTCCTAATGATATCATGTTTTTATTTCAACCCTACAGATGTTCACAAATGATCCTTCAACGATTTTACAATTAAATATAATTACAGTGCCCAACACTCTACATTGGTCAGATAAATTTTGAATATTTTGCAAGTTGTTGGCAGTAGACTTGGATTAAAACCTTGAACAATGCATAGACTCCAGAAATCAACAAAACCTGTTAAAAAAAAAAAAAAAAAACAAACCCATTGCCATTGAGTCGATTCTGACTCATTGCGACCCCATAGGACAGAAAAGAACTGTTCCATAAAGTTTCCATGGAGCAGCTGGTGGATTCAAACCACAGAGCTTTTGGTTAGCAGCCGAGCTCTTAACCACTGAATCACCAGGGCTCCAAAATCTATAAGACATCTGGCATAAGAAATAGATGTTTTTTACTGTGTTTTTTACATTGGAAATGAGAATGCTTAAAGACAAACATGATAGCTTTTATACGTGTTTAAAGATCTGTTATACGGGAAAGGTGGTAAACTTGCTTTGTGCTCCTTCAAAGGTCATAACTGGGACCAGTTGATGGAACTTATATAGGAGAACAGATTGTGGCTCAAGATAATGAAAACTTTAAAAAAAAAAAAATGACGCAGCTTAAGAATGGACTACCTGGAAATGTACTGATAGTCTCATGACTTGAAGGCTTCCTGCTCACTCAGAGGCTGACAGTTGACCTTTCAGGGGGTTGTAAAAATATTCCTGTATTAACTGCCAGATTGAGTTAAATGATTTTGAGTATCCCATCCAGCCCTGATCTTCTGTATTTTACTAATCTTAAATTTTTTAAGATTAAAATGTAAGCTCTACTGCTAAGCCCCTTGGCACACACAAATCATTTTGATACTTGTGTATTTAAGACTGTTGAGTTTCTGCATTACAAAGATCAACGTTTGTTTTTGTTCATCTCTGCATGTGTTTGTGTCTGTGTGTATGTACATCTGTGAGTCTGTGCATGATCTCTATAAATAATAAACTTTTTGAGACCAGAAATCATGTTTTAAAAAATGTTTCAACAGCATGCAGTACTACTCCCTTTTTGCCAGTCCACTGATTTAATGATATTACTGACTAGAATGGAGCCACATTGAAGTCAGAAAATTTAATCTACTCTGAGCAGAGAAGGAGATTCCACAAACTTCTTTTGAATCACCTTCATTGTGAGAACATCCATCCTTACATATGAATCTAATTTCACTTCCTCATATTGCCTGCATATGTAGTTCTCTTATTAGCTTTTGGGAAATTAAACTCACTATCAAATCTTGGCAAAAGCATACTTCTATCCATTCTCCATCACAGAGTGGCCCCTTCTACAAATGCAATCATTCTCTCATCCTGATCCTACTCCTCTCACATACAATATCCTGTCCCATTTCATAAGTGTATTCTCAAGACTCTTTTACAAATCCCCAATAATAATCCATCAACTTTTTCTATTATAGGACCAGAGAACCACAATTTAAGTCCAGTCAGCTTAATTGACATCCAAAGTCTGAATTAACAAATTGTTTGTTTCTACTTTGACTCCTCACACAGAATACTTCCTCCAAATAGAATGGATTCCCTCCTATTGCATACTCCTCCAACAAGTTTTCTTTAATTTATCTTCAACAACTCTGATCATGTCTCTGTTATTTGTCTCATGGCTCTGATATATACAGTTTACTTTACATGTTAGAGCCACTAGCATCTAGGATTTGAGTTTTGGAAGGGACCTTCAAAATTACGCCAACTCTCACACTTTCCATAAATAAACAGAAAATCCAATAACTGTTCAATAAGTTCCCCATGTTTATGTAGCTGGAGAGTAACAGATGCAGATGAGCATATTTTGACCTATTGTGTGTAGCTGGAGAGTGGATGAGTGGGTGGGTGATGGAGAAAGACTATCAGTGATTAAATGTGTTCCTGCATGAGTTTAACATCTCTGTGTCCTCAAACAGGGGGACGTTACACAACGGAACCCAGTGCTGATTGTCTAACGGAATATTCCTAGAGTTTACTTGATTCTGACTGTGAAGCCAAAAGAACCTACCTAGTCCGCACTCACCCTAAAGCTCCAGGAAAGAAAATTACTATACTTACCTCTCACAATCCTACTGGCTTCAAAGGTGATTTGAAACGGGTTCAATCTAGAGACACCTGAGGAATACATGATCTTCTTTGGTCCTGACTTCATCTGTAGGGTGGAGGGCTCTGATCAGAACTCCTTTCTTGCAGAACTCATGATTGCATATTTTTGCCTCACTCAGCAGGGGAGACTGATGAGATCCATAACCCTGGAGGTGGGACCATCTTTCCCACTGCACCTCCACACACTCACTCTAGAAAACTATGACCAGGACTTAGCTAATGTGTTATCAAACCACCTCCTGACCCAGGACTCAGCACATCTTCCGCCCAGGGGCATTGCCAACACCTCCTTTAGAGAATTGGAGGGAGAATTGTTTACCAGGGAACTTTGGGTCCCAATGTGGCAATTATGATCAAATGACTGGCACCAAGATCTGCCTTGCAGTCCTCAATTCTCTGTACTCCCCTTACGTAAAGCATCTGCCCCAGTCAAACTGATCTATACGGTGTAGTCAGAGTTCACTTTTTCACTTGGCTCATGCTACTCGCTAGCCTTGAATTCCTCCCACTTTCCCTACTTTGATCCAAATCCTGCCTACCTTTCATCACACCAGATCCCACATCTCACTTGAAGCCTACCATGTTCACCACATACTTCAAATATCTTCCTTCTCTGTTCTCCTCACATACCGCTCATATATTCTCATTTATGTGTATCATTGATTCAACTAATAAATAATGTCCTTGTTGACAAGTTTTGTGTTTTATATAACTCTATCACAATATTTAATGTATTAATATTTCTTATTTCTTTATACCCTGTTTTAACCCACAAATAATAAAAAGTAGATTTTTCATGTATCAATTCATTCAAAATTTATATTGAGCAACTAACATTGTTCTAGACATTGTGGGAAATAAAAAATTCAAAAATCAAAATATTTTTATCCATTTAAGGCATGGTAATATAATGTAGGAGCCCTGGTGGTGCAGTAGTTAAGAGCTATGGCTGCTAACCAAAAGATGGGCAGTTCGAATCCACCAGCTGCTCTGTGGAAGACCTATAAGGCAGTTCTACTCTGTCCTACTGGGTTGCTATGAGTTGGAATCGACTTGACTGCAACAGGTTTGGTAGGGGTTTTTTTTAATACAATGTAGCAAAAACATATCTCTGCCATTTACTAGCTTTGTGACCTTGACATGCTAGAGTCTCAGTTTCTCCATCAGAAAGATGAGGCAAATATTACCTGTCTTATAGGAGTGTTTTCTGTACTAAATACACAATTTATGTAAACTGCTTGGCATATGGTAGACATTCATTCAATGGGAGCTCAAAAAAAAAAAAACCCATTGCCATTGAGTTGTTTCCAACTCATATGGACCCTATAGGACAGTATTACTATAATACAAACATTCCATTTCCCCAGAAAGAAAACTTGTGCCATTTGCAATCACTCCTCAGTCCCACTCTCTGCCCCAGGCAAGTACTAATGTACTTTCTGTCTCTATAGATCTACCTTTTCTAGCCATTTAATATAATTGACTCTTACAATATGTGATGTTTATGTCCAGCTTCTTTCCTTCAGGGTAATGTTTTCAAGCTATATCCATGTTGCAGCATGTATCAGAACTTTATTTCTCTTCTTGGCTAAATAAAACTCCATTGTATGTACATAGAGCATTTTGTTTATCCATTCATCTGTTGATTGACCCTTGGGTTATTTCTGTCTTTTAGCTATTGTAAGTACTGCTGCTGTGAACACTTGTGTGCACGTTTTTGTGTGCATATATTACTTTTTCGGTTTTCAAAGAAAAATCACCTAAAGTATTTTTAATGAAAATAAAGAAGCTAACTACATGCTTAAAAAACCTGGAACTGAAGACAGTTTAACTCTGATGTAGAGTTTAAAAAAAAAAAGAAAGATAGAAAGAGAGGTGTTACTTGGTGTTCAGAGGTGACAAAATGGCAGCAATCTGAAAAGGTGCTTGACCAACATAGCTTTCAGTTTTTTATCGGAGTTCCTTGTCAATATTTAAAAATCAGCAGAATTCAAATAAAAATCTGGATTTTCATCTTTTTCTGTATTAAAAATGCGTTCATCATGAGAACACTGATCAAATGAAACTCATAGATTATAACCAGTAAGTCAAGTCTATTTTTGTGTGTCATTATCTCTCTAAACTCCATCAGTGGAAACAGTCCTTTCCTTTTCCTGGGATGAAACTTAAACAAGTTTCACGATTTTTTCCATCACTTTTAGATAACAGAATGTCCAGCGGTCATGTAAAGGTCCCGAACAAGATTTCAGTTGAGTAATTAAACTTTCCAATCCCATCTAATAATGAGTGGTTGTCACTTCATTCAAAAGTAAGTCTTATTCCTTCCTCCCTCAGATAGGCCCTTTTGCAAGCAGTATGCCTGTCTCTTGGAAGGGGAAGTGGGGGCTTCTTTCTCTTCATTATCACCTCATCTTTTATCTGTCCTCCCTGCTGTTGTCTCTGACCCCTCCAGGGTGGGATGAGGATTTGGAGGCCAGGTAAGTGTAGCAGGAAACTCCTTTCCTGACAGGAACTGGTATATGATTAAACCTGACTCTTTTTCTCATAGGATGATTTTAAGAGTGCCTTAGAGATTGCTCCACCACTCCTGATCTACAATCACAGTTCCTTTCACAAAGAAAATTCCTCTATTACAACGTCTTCCCTCCTCAGTCCTTAGAAATCTGGCAATCCACTCCAGATTTTCCTCTAGAGAGGCCTGTTTTCACCAGCCTAGGACAGACCCTAAGAAAACCCCTATCCTACTATCTTAAATGTGGTGATTACCTGGTGCCTGGAAAACACCCACTCACTTTGCCTGGACAAACCCTAGGAGTTCAAGCCAATCACAAGGCAGAAGCAACTCCTCTTTGCTCTTCCAGCCCCCCTTATCTTCTAACCATAGGCACAGGATGAAATTCTTAAAGTGGTTCCGTTGATGCCCTTCTCTCTCCCTTTGGAAAAATGAGACTCTCAGCATAAATCGCTAAAAGATAAAACCAATTGTATTGGCTAAGGCTACAAATGAGACCTAAAAGAATACATAAAAAGGAAATCTCAGTGGAACTGCTAATGCCAAAAGGGCAGCATAATGAATGGGCCAAGGAAAGAGGAAATTAGTAAACCTGGATAATAGAGTTTTATGTGAAAAAGAAAAAGTGTTAAGATAAAACAAGAATGTCCATGAACTGAGAATTTCAAAAATATTGTTTATAATTATTTTACCTAGAAATAGCCAAAGCAAGGGTCACACTGACTATGTATAAACTTGTGTATTGAGTATATTTGGTGTAGCCTGTTTAATAAACAAAAAGAATATCATATATGTCATCATAACTGTGATGGTTAATGTTACATGTCAACTTGGTTAGACCATGATCCCAGTATTGTGTAATTCTCCTCCATTTTGTGATCTGAGGTAATTGTCCTCCATTTTGTAGTATTGTGTGATTATCCTCCATTTTATGTGTTGTAAATCCTAAACCTCTATATGTTAATGAGGCACAATTAGTGTGGGGTGTATCTTGAGTCATGCCTTACTAGAGGGTGTGACTCAAGTCACGCTTTACTCAAATCAAGCCCTTATTCAAGTCATTGTCTTATTCAAGTCACATCCTTATTCAAGTCACACACTTACTCAAGTCACCACTTTACTCGAGTCACACCCTTATTCAAGTCACCACCTTACTTAAGTATCTGATGTAAGGGGAGTTTATTTGAGGGTGTGGCTTCATCCAATATTTATGAATGTTCTGGCAAAGCTCTCTCTCACTCTGGATCTTGAATGCAGCTCATCATCATCTGACCTACCGTTTTGGGACATGAGCCACCAGCCTACTTTCTGATCTGTTGATTCTGGGATTTGCTCTTCCACAGCCCTGTGAGCCAGCAGCCTGCTGTCTGACCTGCCAGCTTGGGTTCATCAGCCCCTGCAACCATGTGAATCGGGAGAAGCCTCCAGCCTGATGCCTGACCCACAGATTTGGGACTTGCCAGCATCCACAACTGCATGGGCCATTTCCTTGACATAAATTTATATAGATACACCTCACTGGTTTTGCTTCTCTACAGAACCCAGCCTAAGACAGTAATCTAGTAATGAAGAGTTTGTTTTCTTCGGTAGTCTAGTCAATAACCCTGGTTTTCATTCTGAATTTTTAAATGAATTATTTTTCATGTTTTTCTTTTCAGGAAGTTACTGGAGAGATCTCCACCAAAACAAGAATGAAGACTTTAAGAAAGGAGAGAGGTAAAGAGAATGCTGAAGATGATTGTGAGCATAAATCTTAGTATCGCAGCTGTACACTTGACACAGAGGGCAATCAACCAGACTGAAACATGTCAGAAGGCTCCAGAACGGTTTCTTCAAAATAAATTATTTGCAGAATACCTAATATGAATGACTGTATTCTGAGGAAATTCAGACATTTAACAGAGAATTTGAGGCTGATTTATGGTTAAATACTTGTAGTGGGTTGAATAATGTCTCCTAAAAATTTATGTCCACCCCAACCTCTAAAGTTACCTTATGTGGAAATAGGGTCTTTGCCAACGTAATCAGTTAAGGATTTTAAGATATCATTTTGAATTAATATTGGGTCTTAAATCCAATAACTGATGCCCTTATAAGAAGAGGAGAGGACACTGAGACACAAAGAGAAGAAGGTGGTGTGAAAATAAAGGCAGAGACTGGAGTGATGCTGCTAGACTCCAATGAATAGCATGACCACCTGAAGCTGGAGAGGAAAGGAAATATCTTCCCCTAGAACCTTCAAGGGAGCATAGCCCTGCCAACACTTTGATTTTGGACTTATGACCTCCAGAGCTGTGAGAGAAAAACTGAAAAATTAAGAAGTAGAACATGTGTATTATTAAGATTTTGAGGTAAATACAAAGAGAATTGCAAATAAAAAGAGCTGAAAGTTGTTACCATTGACAAATAGAAATTGGATGGGAGGAGTGTTCTGTTCATTTTAGTTTGGTAGAATTAGTTATCTCTTCAAATTCTTAACATGTGTAACTTTGATAAAAGTAAAAACTTTTCAATGGATCAATTCATATAAATTGTGATAAAGGAGCACATGCACTGTATATGGGTAAAATGAAAATATAATATAGGAAAAGGATGATATTGAACAGAAAAAAATGAGAATGTAACCAGAAAATAATAAATAGAAACCAAAAGAAGTTCACAATTTTTAGAGGCCTTCTCTTGTTTGGATTTATTTACCCACAAACAGGAATTCTATACAAAGATGCTTGCTCCCAAAAATAACCATGCATATCCATGAAAGTCACCATTGTAAAGCAGACAGGAAATCACAGAGAGGTTGGGATAATTTTTAAAGTCATTGCCTAACCAAATATTAAATCTCAAATCTGCAGTTTCTCAGGAAATCTTCCTTTGAAAATTTCTTCCACTTCCTTAAGAGGGTGAAATCTATGAAAAAACTATTTCCTCTCTTTTTTGTTTCCCCATCACCAGCTTCTTTATTGCTTCCTTGACATCTCTGTTTCTCAAGGTGTAGATTATGGGGTTGATCACAGGTGGAATCAAGTTATAACGTGTGCCACAAACTTGGTCACATTAGGAGAGAGTTTTTACTCCGGCTTCATGTACATGTAGGTGACAGTACTGTAGAAGATGGACGCCACCATGAGATGAGAGCCACAGGTCCCAAGGGCCTTCTTTCACCCGCCAGGTGTTTTCATCCTCAACCCACTATGGGCAATATGCCCATAAGATACCAAGATCAGTGAGAGAGAAAAGACAAGGAATATACTACCCAGCACCATAATCTCCTTCCTGTAATTTGTGATGTCCACACAGGCCGGCTGCACTACTAGGGATGTCTCACAATACAAATGGTTTATCCGGTGGTGGTCACATCAGGGAAAGGTCATTGTGATAGTGGTGTGGACCAATGAGTTACTGAAACCAGTAAACGAGGATATGTTGGCCAATGTCCAGCACAGCTGTGGTGGCATGAAGGTGGAATAATGCAAGGGCTGACAGACAGCAACATATCATGGCCAGAAGGATGCACTCAGTACCCCCCAGACCCGGGGTGATGAGAAGCTGGACCACACATCCAGCAAAACTTATGGACTTGTCTGGCCACCTAAGATTGACCAGAGTCTGAGGACTGATGAAGGTCATATGTGTAAGGTCAATAAAGGAAAGGTGTGTGAGGGAGAAATACATGGGTGCGTGGAACTGGAGGTCCAAATGGGTTACCAGGATGATGGTACCATTACACATAAGTGTTAGAATGTAGAATACCAAGATCAACACAAACAAGATCCTCTCTAGCTATGGCTGCTCCAAGATGCCCACCAAGATGAAGCTTACTACAGATGTGGAATTGTCTCTTCCCATCACCTTCTGAGGAAAAGAAGAAGAAAATAATTTGATCATGTGCGCTCTGCGTTTGGTGCGTGAGAATGCTGCCTCCAACTATCTTTAAGTGGAAACTACCTGTTCATTTATTTGCCCTTCCATTTGCCCAACAAGAGGCAGCCGGCCTACAGAAGAGCAAGCAGCAAAACATGTTTGGCTCACTCGCCCTGACATATCAAAACAAAACAAAAAAGCAGACGAAACAAATGGTATACAGTCCGTAAATAAAGAAAATAATACCTTAATGTTTCAAAAATAGCAGACAATATCAAAACATAAAAAGCAGGATTAGATGGTTCCAGCAAATGACCCAAATGATGAATCAGATGACCTTCTGGTAGAAGAAAAAGCAGTGGAGCTACCTGATATGGAATTTATAAGACTAATATTTAGGACTCTCCAAGAGATAAGGAAAGAAATATAGGAAAACACAGACAAGATCAATGAAAACACAACCAAAATCAAGGAAAACACAAACCGACAGGAAAATAATAAAAGAACGAAATGTCAAAATATATAAACAGTTACAAATCTTACAAAAATAGCAACAAGAAAGTCAAAAGAGAAACAAAAATATTTCAGAAATGGACAACACAATAGAAAGTTTTAGAAGCAAATTTGAAACAATGTAAGACAGAATCAGCAAAATTGAAGATAAATCCTTAGCTACCACTTTGAGGAAAAATCAGAGAAAAGAATGAAGAAAACCTAAGAACTACCTGGGATACAATCAAGAGCAAAAATTTGTGTGTTATCAGAGTTCCAGAACACAGGGAGAAAATGGAAAACACAAAGGGGGTCATTGAAGATTTGATGACAGAAAACTTCCCTAGTATCATGAAAGATGAAAACCTGACCATCCACTAAGCTCAATGAACTCCATATAGGATGGACCCCAAAATAAAGTCACCAAGATATATCATAATCACACACGCAAAAACCAAAGACAGAGAAAGAATCCTGAAAGCAGCTCCAGAAAAATGAAAAGTCACATACAAAATGTGAAGCAATGAGACTAAGCTCTGATTACTTAACAGAAACCATGCAGGCGTAAATAAAACCTTGAAAGAAAAAATTGCCAAACAAGAATAATATATCCTGCAAAAAAAGATAGTCAGATTAGAACATTTCCAGATAAACAGAAATTAAGAGAATATGTAAAAACCAAACCAAACTTACAAGAATTGTTAAAGGAATTCCTTTGGTTAGAGAACCAACAACAACAGATAACAACCTGAATCTAGGACACAGAACAATATCAGCCAGATACCAACCTAGGTAATGAAATCTCAAGGATAAAACAAAATTGAAAGACTACAATAAGAAACCAGAGACATCAATCTTTAAATGATGACAATGTCAAAACAATAAAAGGGAGAATAAACAGTGTAGGTATAGAACTTTCAAATGAAGAGGAAGTCAAGGCAATGTTCACTAACAAAAGACTTGTTGAAACTTAGGAAGATAGGGATAAATTTCCAGGTAACCACAATAAAGTTAACAAACATATCAAAAAAAGAAAAAAAGCATGAAATCTCAGTAAACACAAAATCTACAAAAATGAAAGAAACGAAAAGAAAATCCAGAAACAAAAGGAACTCGGCACAGGAGAGCAAGGACAAGGAAATGTTGATGTTGTTAGGTGTTGTCAAGTAGGTTCCGACTCATAGTGACCCTATGCACTACAGAACAAAACACTGCCTCGTCCTGTGCAATGCTAACAATCATTGTTATGACAGAGCCCATTGTTGCAGCCACTGTGTAAATCCATCTTGTTGAGGGTTCTCCTCTTTTTCACTGACCCTCTACTTTACCAAGCATGATGTCCTTCTCCAGGGACTGATCCCTCCTGATAACATGTACAAAGTATGTAAGACGAAGTCTGGTCATCCTTGCTTCTGAGGAGGATTCTGGTTGTACTTCTTCCAAGACAGATCTGTTCCTTCTTTTAGCAGTCCATGGTATATTCAATATTCTTCACTAACACAATTCAAAGACATCAATTCTTCTTCGGTCTTCCTTATTCATTGTCCAGCTTTCACATGCATATCATGTGACTGAAAATACCATGGCTTGGGTCAGGCCCATCTCAGTCTTCAAGATGACATCTTTGCTTTTCGACATTTTAAAGAGGTGTTTTGCAGCAGATTTGCCCAATGCAATGCCTCTTTTGATTTCTTGACTGCTGCTTGTATGAGTGTTGATTGTGGATCCAAGTAAAACAAAATCCTTGACAACTTCAATCTTTTCTCCATTTATCATGATGTTCCTTATTGGTCCAGTTGTGAGGATTTTTGTTTTCTTTGTGTTGAAGTGTAATCCATACTGAAGGCTGTGGTCTTTGATCTTCATCAGTAAGTGCTTCAAGTTCTCTTAACTTTCAGCAAGCAAGGTTGTTTCATCTGCATCACGCAAGGTGTTAATGAGTCTTCCTCCAATCCTGATGCCCCATTCTTCTTCATATAGTCCAGCTTCTCAGACTATTTGCTCAGTATACAGATTGAATAGGTATAGTGAAAGGATACAACCCTGATGCACACTTTTCCTGACTTTAAGCCAAACAGTATCCCTTTGTTCTGTTCAACTTCCTTGTGATGTATGTCCAGGTTCCTCATGAGCACAATTAAGTGTTCTGGAATTCTCACTCTTCACAATCTTATCCATAAGTCGTTATGATTCACACCTTCAAATGCCTTTGCATAGTCAATGAAACACAGGTAAACATCTTTCTAGTATTCTCTGCTTTAGCCAGGATCCATCTGATATCAGTAATGATAGCCCTGGTTCCACATCCTCTTCTGAATCAGGCCTGAACTTCTGGCAATTCTCTGTTGATACAGTGCTTCAGCGGCTTTTGAATGATCTTCAGCAAAATTTTACTTGCTTGTGATATTTATACAGTTCAATAATTTCCACGTTCGGTTGAATCACCTTTCTTGGGAATAAGTATAAATATGGATCTCTTCCAGTTGGTTGGCCAGGCAGCTGTCTTCCAAATTCTTGACATAGATGAGTGAGCACTTCCAGCACTGCATCCCTTTGTTGAAACATCTCAACTGATATTCCATCAATTCCTCGAGCCTTGTTTTTCGCCAATGTCTTCAGTGCAGCTTGGACTTCTTCCTTCAGTACCATTGGTTCCTGATCATATGCTACCTCTTGAAATGGTTGAATGTTGACAAATTCTTTTTGGTATAATGACTCTGTGTATTCTTTCCATCTTCTTTTGATGCTTCCTGCATCATTTAATATTTTCCCCATAGAATCCTTCACTATTGGAACTCGAGGCTTGAATTTTACTTCAGTTCTTTCAGCTTGAGAAATGCTGAGAATGTTCTTCCCTTTTGGTTTTCTAACTCTAGGTCTTTGCACATGTCATTATAATACTTTATCTTCTCGAGCTGCCCTTTGAAATCTTCAGTTCTTTTACCTCATCATTTCTTCCTTTTCCTTTAGCTACTCAACTTACAAGAGCAAGTTTTAAAGTCTCTTCTGACATCCATTTTGGTCTTTTCTTTCTTTTCTGTGTTTTTTAATGATCTCTTGCTTTATTCATGTATGATGTCCTTGATGTCATTCCACAACTCGTCTGGTCTTTTATTATTAGTGTTCAACGCATCAAATCTATTCTTGAGATGGTCTCTAAATTCAGGTGGGATATATTCAAGGTCACACTTTAGCTCTTGTGGACATGTTCTAATTTTCTTCAGTTTCAACTTGAACTTGCGTATGAGCAATTGATGGTCTGTTCCACAGTTGGCTCCGGCCTTGTTCTGACTGATGATATTGAGCTTTTCCATGGTCTGTTTCCACAGATGTAGTCAATTTAATTCCTGTGTATTCCATCTGGGGAGGTCCCCCACGTCTCTGTCTGTTTGTCGTAATGTGGGGGCTTGCGTATTGCTATGATGCTGGAAGCTATGCTGCCAGTATTCAGATACCAGCAGGGTCACCCATGGCAGACATGTTTCAGCTGAGCTTCCAGACTAAGACAGACAAAAAAACATAAGCCTCACCATCAAAAGACTTCACCAAAAGATTAAAAAGACAACCTCAAGATTGGGAAAAAATTTTTGGTTATGACAAATCCAATCAGGGTCTAACCTCTAAAATCTACAACATACTACAAAACCTCTACAACAAAAAGACAAATAACCTAATTAAAATATGGGCAAAGGATATGAACAGGCACTTCACCAAAGAAGACATTTAGGCAGCTAACAGATACTTGAGGAAATGTTCATGATTGTTAACCATTAGAGAAATGCAAATAAAAACCACAATGAGATACCATCTCACCCCAACAAGGCTAGCATTAACCCAAAAAACACAAAACAATAAATGTTGGCGAGGTTGTGGAGAGATTGGAACACTTATACACCATTGGTGGGAATGTAAAATGGTACAACCACTTTGGAAATCAATTTGGTGCTTCCTTAAAAAGCTAGAAATAGAAGTACCATACGATCCAGCAATCCCACTCCTTGGAATATAACCTGGAGAAATAAAAGCCATCACATGAATAGCTGTATGCACACCCATGTTCATTGCAGCACTGTTCACAATAGCAAAAAGATGGAAACAACCTAGGTGTCCATCAATGGACCAATGGATAAACAAACTATGGTATCTTCACACAATGGAATACTATGCAACAATAAAGAACAATGATGAATCTGTGAAACATCTCATAACGTGGATGAATCTGGAAGGCATTAGGCTGAGTGAAATTAGTCAGTCTCAAAAGGACAAATATTGTATAAGACCACTATTATAAGAACTCAAGAAAAGGTTTAAACAGAAAAGAAAACAGTCTTTGATGGTTATAAGGGGAGGGAGGGAGCGGGAGCAGTATTCACTAACTAGATAGTAGAATTACCTTAGGTGAAGGGAAGAACAGCACAGACTACAGTGGAAGTCAGCACAACTGAACTAAGTCAAAAGCTAAGAAATTTCCTGAATACAATCAAACAATTCAAGGGACAGAGTAGCAGAGGCAGGGGTTTGGAGACCATGGTTTCAGGGGACATCTAGGTCAATTGGCATAACAAAGTTTATTAAGAAAATATTCTGCATCCCACTTTGGTGAGTGTTGTCTGGGGTCTTAAAAGCTAGCCAGCGGCCATCTAAGATGCATCAATTTGTCCCAACCCACCTGGAGCAAAGGAGAATGAAGAACACCAAAGACACAAGGAAAATATTAGCCAAAGAGACAGAAAGGACCACGTAAACTATAGATTCCATAGCCTGACACCGGAAGAACTAGATGATGCCTTGCTACCACCAATGACCGCCCTAACAGGGAACACAGTAGAGAGTACCTGAAGGAGCAAGAGAAAAGTGGGATGCAGAACTCAAATTCTTGTAAAAAGACCAGACTTAATGGTCTGACTGAGACTGGAAGGACCCCTGAAGACATGGTCCCTGGACTCTCTGTTAGTCCAAAACTAAAACCATTCCCAAGGCCAACTCTTCAGACAAAAATTAGACTGGACTATAAGACATAAAATGATACTCGTGAAGAGTGTGCTTCTTAGCTTAACTAGATACATGAGACTAAATAGGCGGTTCCTGTCCAGAGTTAAGATGAGAAGGCAGAAAGAAACAGGAGCTGGTTGAATGGACTGGGGACATCTGGGGTGGAAAGGAGTGTGCTGTCACAGTATAAGGAGAGCAACCAGGGTCACATAACAATGTGTGTATAAATTTTTGTATGCAAAACTAACTTGAACTATAAACTTTCACTTGAAGCACAATAAAATAAAAAAAAACATAAACACTACCAAAAAAAGCACTAAAAAATGACTGCAGTAAACTCACACCTATCAATAATCACAGTGAATTTAAATGGCTTAAATGCGCCCATAAAGAGACAGAGACTGACAGAATGGATAAAAAAACAAGAACCAGACTTCTGGGCAACATGGTACTATAGACAGAAGGACCACGCCATCCCTCCACAGCAAAGATCTGAAAAACTAAGTCAAACAGTCACTCATCAATCCTCAAATCTTAACCATCAAATGAAGAAATAAAGAACTCAGCCAAGCACCAAATGGAATAAGAAACTGACCGAGAACAGAGAGCAAGGAGGGAGATATGCAGAAGTTCCCTATCAGCTACCACAGCACAGATCTGCCATCTTGGACTCCTATGGGAGATCAGCAAACAGGAGGTACAAGAAAGCAGCTTCACGGAGCTTCCAGCAGGAGACAGAACAACTGATAACTAGCGATATATGCTTTCCTAACCCCCACCCTTCTTCACCCCCCCACTTGGCCTCCTCTCTTTTATGCGGCCACAGTCTCTTGGCCAGGAAGCACTGGCTTCACCCCAGAGCCACTTGGATTCCACCTGCCCACACTGGCCGGCTCCCTGAGTGCCATTTGTTGGCTGCTTGTGTTGCTTTTTTCTGCTTCTTTAGATTTCTTCCTTACCTCTCACCATCTCCCCCTCCTTTCTCTCAAATACCTGGCTTTGTGTGCCATCTTTGCTTCTTCCTGAAATGCTGTGAAACACTGCTTGACTGTGAAACTGCTTCCCAACCTGTGCTGCCACACTGGTGGGACCCCCGGTGCTTTTGTTTGTTTGTTCTGATTTGTTCTCTTTTGATTTGTTTGTTTGTTTTCTTTTTCTTTTCTCGGTTTGGGAGCTCCTTCTCACCAGGCAGTACCGCGCAGCTTGGGAGCTACTCCCTTACTCTGTGCAGACACACAATGACATCCCTGGGGGCACTTCTTTTTTCTTTTTCTTTCCTCTGTTTTTGCTTTTTCAAGTTTTTTTGTTTCTTTGTTTTGTTCTCTCTCTTTTCCCCTTTTTGTCTTGCTTCATTCCAGTTTTTCGTCTCTCTATACTTACCTTCTCTTCCTGTCTCCTGAATACCTGGTGCTGTGTGACACCTCTACTCCTTCTAACCAGGCTATACTTCACAGCCTGGGAGCAACTTCCCCAGTCCTAGCAGCTGCACCAGTGGGATTCCTGGACGATTTTCTTTCTTTTTTTCCTCTAATTTTTATTTATTCATTTTTTTACTCCTTTTCTTTTTGTTTTTCTCCATTTCTCAGTCTCTCATCCTTCCACTCTAATAGCAAGCTTTCTTAGCATGCATTATTTGTATGTGTGTATTTTTTTGGCTCCTGTTCCTCTCCTCTCTCTCCTCTTTTTCATACCCATCTTAGCTCCACACATCACAATCTCCCCCCTCCTTCCTGCCTACCGGAACCATGCACGGAATATCACACTCCCAAGGAGCACAGGCAAGGCATACTGGAACTTACCCTGCACTGATTCCTGGTCCACTGTGTTGGCCCTAATAGGTGCCACAAACAACCCATCTGAACAAATCCCCTTCAGCTGGACCTGCCCTACTGTACCTGAGTGACTGACCCTGCCCATTGGAGAAGGAAGTGAAAAGTATCATGCCTACAGATGAGCAAACATCAAAGAGCACACAGCCCGAAGGCCCAGACATAACCAAATAAAACAAAAAAGCAGGAGGAAACAAAAAGTTCTATTATCAATAAATGAAGAAAATAACTACTGAATGTCCCAGACAGTAGACAGTATCAAAACATACATAAAAATATAAAAACAGGACAGGATGGTTCCAGTATACCTCCAAAATAAAAAACTAGATGACTTCCCAGTAGAAGAAAAGTCACTAGAACTACCTGATAGGTGGTTCAAAGCTCTAATATTCAGAATTATCCAAAAGTTGAAGCAAAAAACAGACAAAAATGAGCGAAAAAATAGACAAATTCACAGAAAAGGCATACAAATTCATAAAGTACAGACAAAAAAATGGAAGAATTCAAGAAAATAATACAAGAACAAAATAGAAAAATAAATTCACAGCTAGAAATCATACAAAAACAACAATTAGAAATCCAAAAGATAAACAAGATTCCAGAAATGGACAGTGTCATAGAAGGGCTGAGGAGCAGGTTTGAAACAATGGAAGATAGGATCAGTGAAATTGAAGACAAACATTTGGATACAACTCTGCTTGAGGAAAAATAAGAAGAAAGAATGCAGAAAAATGAAGAGACCCTGAAAATTATGTGGGATACAATCAAAACCAAAAATCTGCAAGTTATCAGAGTTCCAGAACAGGGGGAGAAAACAGAAAACACAGAGAGGATCATTGAAGAATTGCTGACAGAAAACTTGCCCAACATCATGAAAGAGGAAAAGCTGCCCATCCAAGAAGCTCAATGAACCCTATATAGGATAGACCCCAAAA